>NW_022900917.1:28204562-28322625 GCF_012274545.1 Fukomys damarensis | reverse complement strand
CCACATTGTAGATTGTCTCTTAGTTCTGCTGATGGTTTCTTTTGAAGTACAGAAGCTTTTTAGTAAGATGAGATCCCAGTTGTTGATTCTATCTGCTAGTTCCCGTGCTACTGAGGATTTGTTCATAAAGTCTTTTCCTATACCAATGTCTTCCAGAGTTCTGCCTAACTTACCTTCCAGCAAGTTTAATGTTTCTGTTTTAATATTTAGATCTTTAATCCATTTGGATTTTAATTTAGTGCATGGCGAAAGATAAGGGTCTAATTTTAATCTGCTGCTCACCATTCTTTATGCCCATGTCTTTCATAACTTTTATCACCATACATTGTAATTGTTTTTATAATTTTGTCTCATAGGTATAAAAGGCATTTTATAGTTCCAACTGAGCTGTTGAGATTCATATTTCTTACGGGTAAAATACATGTTCTGTTTATTTTCGTATTTCATTGGGATTTAGCAAGTACTTCTTTAAAGAAGTACATGTTCAAAACTCCAAGATCTTTTGACAAGGCAATTATAGAAAACATTCAAGAAATTATTAAGCATTTTATAAACATTTTACCAAATAGTATATTATAAAAATTATAAACTAGAATTAGAAATTATTATCCTATTCTTCTGAAAATGCTATTTTTGATAATAGTTAAACACCCACAAGGTTATTAAATTTGTAATCTAAACACAGTTCTCTACCATGTCCAGATGCTCAGTTAATGTTAGAAAGTAAATTCCTACAAATGTCATTAGTCTCTAAAGTGCAGTAATTTTCGATGCTTAGTACCCACTATGGACTTACTCTATTTACACTAGGAATACAGAGTAAAGAGATGGATTTTATTCTTTTTCTTTTATTGAGTTTATTGGTACATTTTACTTATACAGTTCAGTTACATTCATTATTGGGATCTTGTACTTTTACATGACAGGTGGTCATGGTTCTCATTAAAGAGATGGATTTTAAACAAATGTATCAGAATATATGCATCCAAATA
Organism: Fukomys damarensis; assembly: GCF_012274545.1. NCBI lineage: Eukaryota > Metazoa > Chordata > Mammalia > Rodentia > Bathyergidae > Fukomys > Fukomys damarensis. Next base: position 28,321,633 of record NW_022900917.1, on the reverse strand, counting down.
TGTGTTCCCACTTGAGACATTTCCAATTTCCTTCAAGAATGTTTTTACTCCTCCAGATATTATGGTAGTAACTTAGATAAATTTGCATGATAGCCAAAGGAAATGACCACTTTTACCCAGGGTTTTGCGAAATGCTTCAGAGAGCAGGTGGCATCCATATATGAGCCTTGAAGTATCAGTACATTTTCCCCTTGAGACACGTGCAAAAGCTATTTGCAGCAAAGGCTCCCGACTTCTTTGGCACCAGGGAATGGTTTTGTATAAGACAATTTTACTACTTACTAGAAGTGCATGTGATTGCTGGATGATTGAAGAGCATTATATTTATTGTGGCAATACAAGAATATTCTGCCCTGTTCTTAATCCAAAATTAATGATGATTTGAAGTTGCCTCATACATATCTTAAGGCAACAGCCATTCGCTTTTTAAAGCAGTTGATCCTAACACAAACAAAGTCAATTATTCTGACTTAGTCACAAATGGGTCACAGATCCATTCCTTCCCAGTTAGGAGATATTTTGTGTCTGAGAAGTAATGCTCAACCTCTTTTGAAATCTAGTGATCATGCGAGAGCTGGAAGAACGTAGGCCTGGCCAGTCTCTTTTAAAATATCGCTAATGTTTGAAATATATCAAAAATTCCAACGTTCACTCATTGTTCCCATACTTCCAGTGTAGATCTGAATGAGGCTAATTTATCTGTCAACTCAAATAAGTTATCATTATCCTTTGAAATGATAGATTGAGTTCATTAAGCAGATTGGATATGTAATGTGCATAAGCAAGTTTTGCAACCCATCCTGTGTCACTGAAATGTGCTGCCAGTGGTGACGGATTATCTAAAAGAAATTTCTCCACTGGCTCTCATAACTCAAAAATTATGGCCAGTGACTAACCTTGAGAAAGCCAACTCATTTCTATGTGTAAGAGAAGACATGTGTGCTCTATATCTGTGTCCTCCCAGAGCTGAATGAACAGACATGAGTTAAGGCCATGTACTTTCATGTGGTTCATAATTTTAATCATAGACTGTAAAACCTTGTAAGTTCAGGTGACCTTGTTCAGCTACCCAGAATTTCTCTATGGATGATACAGTGCAATGATTCATATTCAAAATTAACTTTTTGACCCTATTAGTGAAAGCAGAAGCCATCCATTCATTAGATATATTGACCAAAATGACCAGTTCAGTTTTCCAGATATGTAATGATTCAAAGACTTGTGCAGTTGTGCAGTGGTGATGTTGGATCACAACAAAAGTGCACATAGCATATCTTTATGCACATCCTCCTGAAAAAATACATTGCACAAAAACAGAACACTGTTGCCTTGTTGTCAACATTAGCAAGCTTATCAACCTGGATTGTGTACCATGATGACTTATAAGTCCTATCTAAAATTTTTGCCTCAATATTCTCTGGGATTTTATTAATTCATCTAACTATGGTGCTGGCAAAAGAGAAATATGCCACATTTTAAAACTGAAACTTCTCCTAAAAATTCAAAACAAGTGTCTTTAACAGCAGACACTATCAACTTTTTGCCATAAATAAAGGTGTTAACTTTAGCAATGTGATTAGACACAGTGAAGACATATTTGACAAAGTTGTGGCTTTTAATTATTAATTCTACTCTTTGTGTTCATATCTTTTTCTTTTGAAACACTCCAAAAGTTTGTCTTTTATGCAGGTAGCTTGATATCTATGTGATGAACCAGATTTGAAGATTTCATGACTCCATTGGACAGCCAGTTGCCACAGATTATACAAAGCAAGCTTGGAAAATGTGAATCACTTCTTACAATGAACGTATAATTTAAGTAGGACTTTTGGTAATTTCATTCAAATGCAGCTTTAATTTTGTTCTCAATTTCGAGTTTGCTGTTCTGACATTGAGTGTTTCCTTCTTTTCAAAGATCTCCAGAGACATTTGTTTTTCTTTGCTCATTTTATCTATCTCTAGCTTGTAGACTTAATGAAACTAACTGAGACAAGCACACACTGCGGGAAAGAAATGCAGGCAGAAGTGGCAAATAAAGTAATAATCAGGATATACATAAACTAAGACAAATGTCAGCTTCTGAGTTAAAGCCTGGAACATATGTAGCTGTACAGCTGAAGTCCATCAATTCTCCACTATAAAGCCTGGCACCAGATGTGGCATAATTGTCTCTTGTCACTCACTGATAGGGTTGTGATAGGAGTCTGCTAGCAACTGATTTATTATGGTCTCTGTGCGGTCAACCCTCTGGCCTAATGTTAGTCCGTATTTATAGCCATGCCACAGTGGTAGCACTGCTTCTGCTCCACCTCAGATCATCGGGCATTAGATTTTCACAACAAGCAACCAACCGAAATCCCTCACAAGTGCAGTTTACATGGGGGTTATGGTCCTTTGAGAATCTAATGCTGCTGCTCATCTCAGAGGAGGTGGAACTCAGGGAGTAACTCTAGCCGTGAGGAATGGCTGTAAATACAAATGAAGATTCCTCCACTTGCCCATCTCTCATATCCTGCTGGGAAGCCTCTTTCCTAACATGCCATGGGTGGCTACTAGTCTATGGCCTGGGGTTGGGGATTACTGATTTACAGGGAGAAGTAGTCTTGGTTAATTATTAGTGTTTAGTGTAATTTTATAGAAATAAGTGAAAAAAATCTGAAAGAGATTGAGTTCAATAGGTGAGCCAAGGCAAGATGGCTAAAGCCTTGTATATGTGCAAACAAGTTGGGATTTAACTGTACACATAGCAAGTAACACAATGGAATTTGAACTTTATGACAATTATTGTAGTCTCAGGGACAGATTATGGAGGAATGATGCTGGCGGAAAGACCAGTTGAGAGATAAATGAGGGCTGAATTACTGCCGTGGAACAAGGATTGATGTGAGGATGATTTTAGAAGTGAGGGGAGTTACTGACATGTTAGGAGATGCAGTAGCACAGAATGACTCTCAAATCTATGGCTTATTGATTGAGTGAATAGTGTGCAACTAGTCAGATATCAGTGGGGTTGAAGAGAATACTCAGGTTTAAAGATCTTGACATCTATGAGTTTGCTAAAACTTAGGATTGATCAAACATAAGTAAGTACAGGAGTAATGAGGATACAGGTAACAAAAGAAACCACAAAAAAGATTAACTTATGTGGTTCCACCACCTGCCTCGCAAGCTCAAGGGCCCAAGTTTGATCCAAGGTACAAAAAAAAAAAAAGAGAGAACAAAAAGATTAACTTATGCAAAAAGAATATAAAGAAAAGAGAAAAGAATAGTACTCCAAAGCAGGAAAAGTAGACAAGAGTAGGTAAAGACTTAACCAGTTGTGTCTTAAAAGCTAAGTGATACAGGTTCAAGAAAAATAGAGTGGCAGGGAGAAGTAAAAATTACAGTAGTTTCTTTATCAGGAGTTTCAGTTACCCTAAATAAACCATGGCCCAAAAATGTGAAATGGAAAATTTCAGAAATAAAACATCCATAGATTTAAATTGCTTGCCCTTCAGAGTAGCATTATGAAATCTTACACCTTCTCTCATGTCCCCCTGGGATATGAATCATCCCTTTGTCCGGCATATTCACACCACTTGTCAGTTAATCACTTTGTAGTCTTCTTGTTTATCACACTGACTATGATAGTATCAGTGCTGTGTTCAAGTTCCAGCCTCAGTGCATGATAAGTGCATAGTTTTTGGAAAACACTCTAGACTTATAGATAGAAGATCTGAAGAGGAAACACTTTCCAGCTGCAAGTGCAATGCAATGGAAAGCACTGAACTTATACGAAGATATCAACCAGGGATCCTTTAAATGAGTGGCATCTAACATTGACTACAATAAGTAAGGCATGGTCAGACAGATTCAAGAAGAGATTTAGATTTAAAAAATATAAAAATTACTGGAGAGGCTACAGGAACATTTCTGCTCAAGTTAAACTACTTGATTAAGGAAGAAGACACCATGCAAAGAGTATCTTAAATTGCAATGAATATAGGCTTTTGTGGAAGAACCTACATGTATAACATATGAAGGATCTGCCAGTGCATAAAACTTGGAGTGACAGATAAACTCTGCTAAGTATTATGTAGTACTTATTTTGAGAATGAAAGAGAAAGAGAAAGAGACCACATTCACATAACTTTTATTATTATGTTGTTCTATTTTTTATTAGTGCTGTTAATCTCTTACTGTGTCTAATTTTATAAATTAAACTTTATCATATGTATGCATGTACAGGAAAAACACATTACTTATAGGGTTAAGCACTATTCATGGTTTAAGGTATTCACAGAAAATCTTGGAACATGGCCTTCTGCATTAAGAAGTAGGTTATGTGCCCTTTTCCGTGCTGTTTTATCTAATTCTCAAAACAAGACATTAAAGCAAGTGCTTCCCATGCTGCAGGTTGGTAAAATAGGCTAACATGGCCCAGATCAAGAGTTAATAAGTTGTGGAATCAGGATGTGAACCAAGGTCCACCTGTCCCCAGGATACATAAATTTTGCCAGCTGTGTCAGAAAAAACAGAGGAAGATGTAAATTGCACATAGTATTTATAATATCATCATCAGAAGGACTAAAAGTGGAAAATAACTCTAGGTAATAGTGATTTCACCTTCAAAAACTTGATTTATGAGCCAGACATGGTATAGACCTGTAGTGTCAGTTACTGAGAAAGCTGAGGCAGGAGGATGACTCAAACCAATGAATTCAAGCCAGTAATGAGATTTTATCACTAAAGATATGAAATAAAATAAATAGCTTGATTTGTGGATTTTGGTGTAGGAGAGTCTAGAGACAAAGGACTCTTTTTTGTTCTCCAAGTGAGAAAGATATATCATTGTGATGAAAAACAACCAATGGGAAAGGAGAAGTTAAAGTTGCAAAATAAAAAGAATTTCATTGATAAGGTCTTTTAGGAAATAGGGTGAATTGACGTTTGGAATACAAGGTTAAAGATTAGCTTTGAATAGCTTTTGAAGATGTTCTTTCTTCCTGTGATCTCAGGCTTCAAGGGAAGTTACTAGAGCTGTGATTTTAAATTATGATCTTTTCTAAGTGGATCAGAAACATTCCACTAAAAAGAAAGAATAGATCCTGCTCACATGCTATGGAAACTGCTGAATAAAATAAAGGTCCTTTACTAAAAATCTTTATACAAGTTTTAGCACATTAGTGTGCACCATGCTTATTCACAATGACAAAAAATGACATTTTCTAAGTATATTTAGTTTTAGGAACTTTTGGTTCCCTTATGGCATCCAATGGTCTATATAAACATTTTGACAAATGTTACACTAGAGTATATGCTTTCTAATTCAGCATTAGAAATCTCATTATCTGATATAACAAAGCTTTGAAGAAAAACGTCTTTGTATACCAGTTTCTGAATAAAGTCTTTCCTCTGAGGGATACAACAATCTCAACATAATATATCTAATTAGAAATTGGGTTAGTTAGGTTCCTCTGAGAAGCGGCTATCCAGACAAGGTTAGACAGGCAAGAGACACGTCACACCAAATGCCTATAAGGAGAAGTGTTTGGGAGCAGAAGAGGAAAGCAGGGCAGACCTGTGATTAGGTCTGATCACTAAGGTTGGGGGTTGTGAATGCGGACAAAGGAACACTGATAGGAAGAATCTCAAACTTCAGAAACTGTGAATGTAATCAATAAAAACCTTCAAGCCAAAGTAACCCAGTGGAGTAGTCCATGAGAAAGGGCTGCCTTAGCATCCTTGCCAGCTCAGTCCCTGGGAGGGAGTAGCCTGGGAGGAGTGCAGCCTCCATATTACTGTAATGGTGGAATCGCAGATGAAATGAGTTGTGAAATTTCATGAATGTCATAGTCTAGCCTGCCCTGCTTAGTTCTGCTGATTCCTACTGATTTCTCTTCCATAGGGAGGAAGAGAGTCTAGTGAGACAAGAGCTACAGCCTGTACTCATTCCTTCTATTCCCCATCATTCATCGTACATTGCCCTATCCACAGCTGTCACCTCAGCAGGTTGTCATCGCTTTCCATCCAATCTACCTCTCAGGTAGTTTGCCAGAGAGTATGGCAATCATATACTCTTCAGTCCAAGATTGCTGCATGCATTTGTGTGTGTTTAAAAAAGAGCAAAGGAGAAGGATCCACATGAAATTCATGGGGTCCACATACATCTCTCTCTGTGTAAAAGCCATCTATCTCTCCTACTGATCAGGGTCAACTTGTCATTCCAGGATGATGACTTCTTTTCTTGTCTTCTGTTTCCCAGATAGTAAGAGTCTAAATGCTCTAGAAACCAGAGCTTAATGTTTTAGCAAGCACTGATTATATCTCCTGGTAATGTGAAGATTTCTGAAGGCAGGTGGCACAAATTCCCAAATATTTGGGATGACTTTAAGTGGGCACTCCTGCTACCACTGTGCCTCTTTGACCCCAAGAATCTTTACTTTGGGGTCAGTGCACAATGTAAAGGGCTCCTGCGTTGTGTATATGCCAAATCCTGAAAACTGGTGTCCTGTTCTTTCAGAGTATTTTTTCTGAGTTGGATCAGCAGCTTTGTCTTTTGAAGATCATGTCAGTAGTGTGCAGGGCCCGCTGCTTCCAAATGGTGTGCCTACTGGCTCGCTTTATCCACTGAGAGGTGAGTCCCCTGGTCTGATATCATGCTATGTGGAACTCTCTGCAAAGAATTGGGCATTCCATAAACCCCCGAACACTGGTTCTGGTGGAAGCCATACAAGAGAAACAACAACACTCAGAATAGGATAGAAGGGGCAAGTTTTAGTCAACTTGCCAGTGAAGGACTGGTTAGTCTCCCTGAAGACTTTTGTCATTTGGGAGGAGTGGAGGCATTGTTTGGTTTCAGACAGGTTGGACAATTAGAGCAGCAATTCCTAGAATGAGCTTTGGTAAGTGAGAATCCACGATCTTGGTTCCAGGTAGAACCTCCATCAATGTTACCCTAGCAGTGTAAGTTTATGGATGGAATCAGATCTAAAATTTCCCATCATAAAACAGCCATCAAACCATTTAAACCATACCTTTGTCCTATACATTTTTATTTTTCTATGATCTCAAACAAGCTAGTAAATATAAATGCTAGTGAATATTTTTATTATAATTTTAATCTCTCAATCTTACTCTTGTTTAGTAGAGTTCATAATATTTGCCTTCCTAATTTGTCATTTTTTGATGGTTCAAAATACACCAATAGCCAAGTTGTTTCATCAGTCTGATTTCATGTAATTCTGTTTTTTCACAGAAATAATTCATTCGATGTAAAATTAACATTGCATCTCTTTTTCCTCAATTTTATAGTAATTATTATTCAAAGATATTTGATAGACAATAGCAGTCTAGTCTCATAGGGTACCCCATTGTCAAAGGACCAACTTTGGTCTCAGAGTTAAAAGAAAACACAAGAATTGTCACGGCCACGGTGCAAAAAAAAATCTGGCAATATCTATCAAAATTAAATATATTCACTGAACATCTTTAATCCATCAACCCCATTCCATATGAAAAAAATCAACACATAGAAAAATATACCAAATAAGATTTACTGAATACTCTACACAATCGTGAGTAATGCTTATTAATAACTGAAAATCAAATAAAAGCTTAGAAGAATGACTGAAAAATTATAGGATATGTACAGCCAGGAACAGTAGCCATTTAAAGTAATTTAAATGCATTTCCTCAAGGTTTAAAGTAAGATGAAAAATCAAAAGTAACAAAACTATGTCTGTGCATATGCAGATATTTGGTTTTGTCATCATAGATCAAATAAAGAAGGTTATATGCAATGTTATTACTATCACTGACTTTGGAAGATTGTGAGTTATGGATGAACAGGGCATGAAGGCAAAAGTGAAGGGAACCACAAAAAAAGGTTGGAGGGAAATACAGTCCTCAAAACAAATAGTATAAACTATTTAAAAATATTGAACCAAGTGAAAAGTTCAAAATAAATGAAATGGCAACAATAGAGTAGTGAATAATTTCTACTATACTATAATTTTAGGGAAGTAATTTCTCATCATATAAATATTTGGTTATTCACATTGACCTAAGACAGCCATGCTAGAGAGAAGGAAAGAAGGGAGAAGGGAAAATTAGAAGTCTCATTTGGCAACAGTTATTTAAGGCTCTGGGAGAAAAGGGTCACCTTAGGCAAAATTAAACACAGCTCGGCTTCATCTTCAATGCTGATAAGGAGGTCATATAATTAGTAGTTCTAACTAAGACATTTTTTAGAAAGAAAGAGGATACTACATACAATTTTTCTGGGACAACAAATGTGGTCTAAGACAGTTCAGATTGCCCTAATTACTGGATAGTGGAAACAGGAAGAATCAAGATGTTAGGAACTACAAAGAAAGAGCAAATACAAATTGCCTTCAGTGAATTGTAATCTGGACAATAAAAGCAAGTAATTCTGAAACACAGGTTTAGTTATGATAAAATTCAAGTTTAATCAAGACCTCAACTGTTACAGCAATGAGTGTAGGCAAAGCTCAGTAGGAAATGTAGGAGAAACTCGTAGATTAAATCGCCCTCCAAATAAGTGAACCACTTTAGAAAATGTTTCGTTCTCCAGAAGGGCATAATACTACTTGAATTATTAGTCTTTTCTTAGCTGCTGTTAATGCTACCTGTTTCACAAATTTCACAGGTCAGTAAGAAAATAAAGTACAACTCAAAATTAGAGCTTCAGGTTCTCAGCTACAGGGTTTAATAAGTAACAGAGATAATGTGTGGTAATAGGTGAACCCCTTCTAACTTAACACCAATGAACTAAATTCTTCTCTTTTCAATTACAATAAAAGCTTTATGTTGTACACAGAGCAGCCACCCTATTTTCTAGAAGTTTTGCATGAAATTAGCGCTATTTTTCCTTTGAGCTTTTATCTTCCCTCTTTGTTTTAGACATAAAATTTCTGAATAAGAAGATCAAATTTTATTCTATAAAAGGTCTATGTCTTTGCTTATCATACTTTGGTATACATAAAAATCATTTGAGGACGGCGTTAAAATTCATGCTTTTTTCCTCTTTTCTTATTCTTCCACATACATTTTATTAGTGCATACTGGTTGTACAGATCAATGAGTTTCATTTGGACATATTTGTACATGTATCTCACATACAGTGGACCCTCAACTTACACGAACTCAATTCATTCTCAAGGACTGGTTGTAACTCAGGTCGGTCAATTGAAGACTGAGAGTCCTCAATGTAGCCTTCAAAGTCTCTATTCTGCATAGAGATAAATCTCAGTGACCTTAGGGAGACATTGGCACAGGATTTCTCAATGAACTTCACACAGGAAAGTATATTGTAATGTTGCTTCCAGAACTCAAAGATTAAATCTGTACCTGAGACCATCTCAAAGCACAAGTGGTTGGCATGTGGTCATAACTCAAGACTTTATTTGTAAGTTAGAACTGAACTTCTGATTGTAACCTAAGTGTCTGTATGCCAGGCTGGTCATAACTGGAGGTGCCATGGTACTTATTCAGCACATCTGAGGAAAGAGCTGAGTTCTTAATAAGCTCCTGGATCAGGTAGATACTGCTGACCCATGGAACCTCACTTTGAAAATCAAAAGCCTATATTGCTGTACTAACATTCCAACCTCCTAGCCTACTTTTTAGCATTGTAATGTAAATCCCAGAAAGCACAGGCTAAATTAAAACCTCTCTAATTATGACTTCATCAATCACTTTAGAAGGTTTATAACAGAAAGATAATTGCAGAAGAATGCAATATTGATTATGCCCAAAGCAGACTATATACAGTTCAGGCTGTGAAGAGTTAACTCCACTATCAGCATGTTTATAGAAGTGAATCCAGCTTAAGCCTTCATGCTGAGGGCAGAATAACTTGCATCCAAATTCCATTCCTACAATTAAAACTTTCTTAACTAGAAGGACAGTGTTCTAATTACAACCATATGTTTTCTCTATTCTGTACCTAATTCTAGAATGCTTTGTCTTATCCTTTATGACCCTTGCTTACATTAGTTTCCATAGAAAGGGCACAAATGCATCCCTGTGGATGTAGTCCTCCCCTTACACATCCTTGCCTTTACCCCAGTTGATTAAAAAAAAAAAAAATTCATTAGCTTGGATGGACCAGTACTTTTTTTTAAATTTAATTTATTGGTACATTCTAGGTAGACAGTACAGTTACATTCATTACTGGGATCTTGTACCTTTACATGCCACATCTTGGTTCTCATTTATCTCTCTCTCACTGTCTCTACACCTTTGGTACTTTTCTTCCTATTTTCTAATTGTCCCATTAGGATCTTGAGTACTATTTTAGTTTTTCACACCAGAGATACTATTCAGTATGTGCATATGTGTGCCTTATTTATTTCACTTAGAAGTATATCCTCAAAATGTACCCATTTAACTATTAATGAATCTACTTTCTCATTCTTTATGGCTGAGTAGTATTCCATTTTATAGACAAACCACATCTTCTTTATCCAGTTTCCACTTGATGGGCAGATGGGCTGTTTCCAAGTCTTAGCTATTACAAACTGTGCTGCTATAAACATGGATGCACATATATCACTGCGGTATGATTCTTTCACTTCTTTTGGAAAGATATCCAACAGAGGGATGGCTGGGTCAAATGGAACCCCTCTCCATATTGACTTCCATAGTGGTTGCACCAGTCTGAACTCCGACCAACAATGGAGAAGGGTTCCTTTCTCTCCACAACCGCGCAACATTTGTTAATGTGTGATTTCTTGATAGCAGCCATTCTTTGTGGGTGAGGGGAAATCTCAGTGTTGTTTTCATCTGCATCTCTTGAATGACCAGTGATGTGGAGCATTTTTTCATATATTTCCCTGCTGCTTTTATTTATTTGTCTGAGAAATAAATATCTGTTCATTTCAGATGTCCACTTTAGAAATGGGTCTTTATATTTGGGGGTGCTGGTTTTTTTCAGTTCTTTATATATTTTAGATAATAGTCCTTTGTCTGAGGAGCAGCTGGTAAAAAGTTTTTCCCACATTATAGATTGTCTCTTGGTTCTGTTAATGATTTCTTTTGCAGTGCAGAAGCTTTTTAATAAGATGAGATCCCAGTTGTTGATTCTTTCTGCTAGTTCCCGTGCTACTGAGGATTTGTTCATAACATTTTTTCCTATGCCAATGTCTTCCAGAGTTCTGCCTAACTTATCTTCCAGCAAGTTTAATGTTTTTGTTTTTATGTTTAGATCTTTAATCCACTTGGATTTTAATTTAGTGCATGGTGACAGATAAGGGTCTAATTTTAATCTTTTGCAGGTTGAGATCCAGTTTTTCCAACACCATTTATTAAAGAGGCTATCTTTCCACCAGTGGGGACTGGCAGCTCATTTGTCAAAGATGAGGTAGCTGAGTGCAGCTGGAGTTGTTTTTGTGTCTTCCAATCTGTTCCACTGATCCTCAGGTCTACTTCTTTGCCAGTACCATGCTGTTTTTATTACAGTGGCTTTGTAGTATAGTTTCAAATTGGGAATTGTTATACCTGCTGCCATGTGTCTGTTGCCTAGTACGGCTTTTACTATTCTAGGTCTCTTATGATTCCAAATGAATTTTTGGGTTCTTCTTTCTAGTTCTGTTAAGTATAGTGTTGGGATTTCAATTGGTATTGCATTGAATCTATATAGTAGTTTTGGTAGTATGGCCATTTTCACTATGTTGATTCTTCCTACCCAGGAGCAGGGGACATCTTTCCATTTTTGTAAATCCTCCTTGATCTCTTTTTTCAGAGTGCTGTAGTTTTCAGTTTAGAGGTCTTTTGCTTCTTTTGTTAAGTTGATTCCCACATACTTCATTTCTTTGGGTGGTATTGTGAAAGGAATTGTTTCCCTAATTACTCTCTCAGTGAGTCTATAACTTGTGTACAAGAAGGCTATTGATTTTTGCATGTTGACCTTGTACCCAGCTACTCTCCCAAAAGAGTCAATTAAGTCGAGAAGTCTTTTGGTAGAGTTTTTTGGGTCTTCAATGTAGAGTATCATATCATCAGCAAATAATGACAGTTTAACTTCTTCCATTCCTATCTTTATTGCTTTAATTTCTTTCTCTTGTCTAATTGCTATGGCTAAGGTTTCCAGAACTATATCAAAGAGGAGTGGTGATAGTGGGCATCCTTGTCTTGTTCCTGATTTTAACATGAAGGTTTTCAGTTTTTGGCCATTTAATGATGTTGGCTGTTGGTTTTTCATAGATAGCCTTTATTAAATTGAGACATAGACCATCTATTCCAATTTTTTGCAGAGCTTTTATCATGAATGGGTGTTGAATTTTGTCAAATGCTTTTTCTGCATCTATCGAGAGGATCATGTGGTTCTTGTCCTTGACTTTGTTAATATAGTGTATTGCAATAATTGATTTACATATGTTGAACCATCCTTGCATCCCTAGAATAAATCTGACTTGGTCTGGATGAATGATCTTCTTGATGATCCTCTGTATTCTGTTTGCTAGTATCTTATTGAGGATTTTTGCATCTATATTCATTATGGAGATTGGCCTGTAGTTCTCTTTTTTTGTTATATCTTTCCCAGGTTTGTAAATCAAAGTGATATTTCCTTTTAGGAATGAATTTGGAAGTATTGCTTCTCTTTCAATTTCGTTGAAAAGTCTGAAGAGTAATGGCAATAGATCTTCTCTATATGTCTTGTAAAATTCAGCAGTGAATCCATCAGGACCTGGGATTTTCTTTGTTGGTAAGTTTTTAATTACATTTTCAATTTCACTGATTGTGATTGGTGTATTTAAAATGTTTTTATCTTCTTCGTTCAACTTTGGTAATTCATAAGTATCTAGAAATCTGTGCATTTCTTCTGTGTTTTCCATTTTATTAGAGTACAGGTTCTCATAGTATGTATTAATGATCCTCTGGATTTCTGTGGGATATCTTGTGACTTTGCCTTTGTCATTCCTGATTGCATGGATCTGAGCCTTTTCTTTCCTTTTTTTGATAAGATTTGCTAAGGGTTTATCAATTTCATTTAGTCTTTCAAAAAACCAACTCTTCAAATAATTTATTTTTTGTATCATTTTCTTAGTTTCCATTGCATTGATTTCTGCTCTAATCTTTATAATTTCCTCTCTTGTTTGAGCTTTGGGTTTTTCTTGCTCTTGTTTTTCTAGGAGTCTAAGAGACATTGTTAGGTTATTTATTTGAGCTTGTTCTGTTTTCCTAATGTGGGCATTCAGTGCTATGAATTTTCCATGTAGAACTGCTTTCATTGTTTCCCATAGATTCCTGTATGTTGTATTGGCATTTTCATTTATTTGTAAAAACTGTCTGATTTCTTCTTTGATTTCCTCTGTGATCCATTGATTGTTCAGGAGAGTGTTGTTCAATTTCCATGTGTTTGTGAAGTTCCTACGGTTTCTTATGCTATTAATGTCCAGCGACCAGTGCTTTTTGCTAAAGCATCATTGCTGTCTTGGCTCCCCAATTTCTATCTCTCTTAATTCTGCTTTTTAGGTTAGTTTTGTTTTGTTTTTTCTCAGACTTATGTCATACACTGAGCAGGAGATTACAGAAATTTCTGGCAACATTTCAGGGCTTTACAGTAGATGAGTTTTCATCAGGTGTGAGATAACTCAACAGTTCGGTTACTTAAAAAGTTTAGCCACTGGTTCTCATATGGTGTATCAGGCTTGGAAACCACTGCTTTCAATTACATACAGTTGAAACCAATATGGTAACACTAGAAAACACATACAACCTGGTTAGCAATTTATCTCTGTTCACTGTAGAATAAAAATGTTCATTGTCAACACCACTGGTGCTCTTTATGAGTGCTGAATCCCCATAAAAGTGTTAAATTATTCCTTAAGCACTACACATGGAGGAAATTGTATTCTTTTCTAGGTAGAACAAGAACAATGTATGTGGGTATATATTCTCCTTAAACACATATGAGTCCATAGCACAAACCACCATAATATCCCCTGAAGTGGATGATGCAGTTTCCAATTCAATTATTTTCATTTTAGTCCAAGGCTTTGTAAGAACTGAGACTGTTAGGTATAAAATGTATCATTGTGTGCCTCTCTAAGCTGAGTGAGGAAGTGAATTTGCAAATAAATTTTCCTAACCAAAACTTTTAAGTCATTTTCTCAGTTTTCTATGACAGGTAGATGTATCCCAGGGCTAGGACTGTGGATTTAAATCAATTTCACATATTAAAGTGACTGATAAGTCAAATCACCTTGTATATCATTGGTTCATTTAGTATATTAGTATCAGTGTTCTTGTTTTGAATTACATCTAGCAATTTTTGAGTTCCTGTGATGTATTAGGCTGTATGCTTACATTAATTATCAGTTGCAAAACTAAGACAATAATGCAAACTAATATTGGAATCATTTTGCAAATAAGAGAGCCTTGGAGAAGTTGAGCATATTTTTATTGAGTTTATTGATACTTTTTAAATATACAGTATGTTACATTCATCACTGGGATCTTACACCTTTACATGACAGATCTTGGTTTTCATTTTTTCCCCATTCCCCAGCCTTCCCTTCACCCCTGCTCCCCTATTTACAAAGACTTTGTTTCCATTTTTTTCCTTTTCTCATATTTTTTTCCTTTATTTCCTTTCCCCTACTCTTCTCACTTTCCCTATACCTTTAGCCCTTTTCTTCCTATTTCACATTGCCAGTTATAAAATTTGGACCTTATTTTCACTTTTAGCTTTTCACACCAGAGAAACTATTCAGTATTTACCTGTGTGTCTTTTTATTTCACTTAAGAGTATGGCCTCAATATGCATCCATTTTCCTATGAATGACTCTAGCATCTTGACCTCTGTTTAAAATGAATCTTATGGCCAAGGATTTAGCTCAGTGGTTCCATTGCCTTGCCTCACAAGCACAAGGGCTGAGTTTGATTCCCAGTACCAAAAATAAATAAATAAATAAATAACATGATGGTACAAACCTGTAATTCCAGCACTCAGGAGGCTGAGGCAGGAGAATCACCATGAGTTCAATGTCAGCCTGGGCTACATAGTGAGTTCAAGGCCAGGCTATACTACACTATGAGATTAAAAACTAAAGAGAGCCCTTATTTTAACCCAAACCTACATACACATTCTGCAGATAATATAAGCTCCACAACTACATTCAAAACCTCTGCACTGATAAAAATAAAGGCAAATGCCATATGCATATGAAGAGCTATTACATATATTGCCAATGATTGTTATTATCAAGAAGCTACTACAGTCATTTTGTATGTTTTAAGAAAATTGGGATACATAGTCTAACATAGGAAGCCTCTCACACTTTAACTTCCCTTCAATTTTCTTCATAATATAGATCTCAACTACAGTCTTCTGACTGTATAAATAAATAAACTTCTATATTAAATAGACTTCCATATAAAAAATATAAAATAGACCTATAAAATAGACTTCTATATTAAAAACATTTTTTAATAGCCACTACTTTTACACTGTGGCTGGGATAAAATGTGACACAATTTCTAGTTTAAATGTAAAGACATGAAAATTTCTGGCACTAGACCAGAGCATTATGGGGAGCACAGCAGGAGATGCACAGAGTAGAGCAGTGTGGCAGAATACTTGACCAACAGGCGTGAATCCTTAAAGACAAACTAAACTACTGAATAAAGGTCTGACATTTGATGGATAAAAAACATTAGCAAAGGAGAATTATAAAAAGGGTGCCAGAGAGAGAATCTAGGGGAAAAAGAGAGACACCTTAGAGGATAAAAGTAATCTTGTTTAGAGGTTCACAACTACTGGTACAAGAAAGAAGAGGAATGAAATAGATTTTGGTGATAAAACAAGATAGAGTCCGCAAATCAAAGGGAGCTTGACAAAGTAAGCCAGCTCAGTATGGACTGAAATCTCTGCAAACTGTGAGCTAAAATAAACCCTTCAGGTCTTTTATTTATGTTTTCCTCATTGAATTTACTGGTACATTTTAGGTATACAGTACAGTTACATTCATCATTGGGATCTTGTACCTTTACATGACAGGTCTTGGTTCTCATTTTTTTCCCCAAACCCCTGCCCTCCCTTCAGTTCTTTTAACTTTGGGTGCTCAGTATTTTGTCTCAGCAATGAAAAAAGTAACTAAGTCAAGTAGGGTGTCTCCTAATTCAGTATGAGAAGTGTGTTTGTAAGAAACTGACCACGTGAAGACAGAAATTCACAGGGTGAGTATTGCATGATAACAAAGGTAGAGGTTGGTAATACACAGCTGCAAGCCAGGAAATATCAAAGATTTTCAGTAAACATAACAGCAAAAAAGAATTAACTATGTGACAGTAACCTTGATCTTGCTCTCTAGCCTCTACTATCATGAGGCAGCCAATTTCGGTTGCTCAAAGTCCCCCAGCTGGTAATGCACCATTATGGCAGCCCTAAAGAACTAGTACAATCATCTTATTTGCTTAGCTTTTGCTTGCAGCATTTTCTCTTTTATTCTGTTTATCTTTTCCTGTTTCATTTTCTCCTTCTAAGAATTATTTTGGCAATATGCAAAGAGAAGCTTTTTAAATACAAGATGATTTCTTGTGGCCACTTTCCTTCTGGTATAGGATAGAGATAGCAACTTGATTCTAACAAACTTAAATAAGTAGAAGTAATGGTATGCGTGATTCCAAGATGAGTTTGTAGAAGAGACTGCAGCTTCTTTCTCTGTAGTAGATCACCCTGAAGAATCCAGCTGTCATATCACATGGCCAATCGAACAGTCCTACAGAAAGAAAAAGCCTGTTTGACAAAGAACTGGAACCTACTACAAATCACTAGCAATAAGACATTCATAGAAACATCTTAGAAATGGTTCCTCCAGCTCCAGTGTAGCCGGCAGATGACAGCTCCTCTGGCCAATAGTTTGATTACCGGATGGGAAACCCCATCTTGGACTATCCAGTTATGTTCCTGGTGGAATTCTGATCCTTAGACTCATTGTGAAACGCTAAATATTTTTTCTAGGCTTTTAAGTTTTTAAGGTAATTTGTTACCTAACAAAAGATAAAATTCAAATGAAGAAATATAAACATTATAATTTGATAATATAGAAATAACAAAGATAACCAAAACATGGGAAGAGAAGAAGAAAAAGTCCTTTAATTATCATGAGGGCAGGCAACAAAGAATAAAATAACATGACAAATGAAGTAATAAAACTTTAATCATAGCTATAATTAAAAATAAGCAGAAAGCTAAATTTAAATTTAATGGAGAATGAGTAAAGTTGAGACAATATTTTAATCAAATAAAACAATAAAACAAAATTAATTCACTGAAGTCAAGCTGGAGGAGTAGCAGAATAACAAAAATCTCACTGGGATGGTCAGAAAGACTTTATGAAGCTCATTTCTTGGTCTAGTTATTAACCTTGAATTCATGACTTAAAAAAGATTATTATTTTTTTCTCCCAAAAATATGTCCAATTCACTATAGGTAATGATCTGATTATAATAAAATGTCTGCTTTAAAAAATATATTTCAATTATTTATGTGCTTCTCTGCATAACTAACACCATAATATAAAGAGTACATTAAATTTATCAGGATACTATGTCTCTTTTATAGATGAAAGAAAAGCTATAGTCCCCTAGATAGAAGAAATAATATAACCTAGAATGAAATCATCTATATGTATATTAAAAAAGAGTTTGTGAAAATGAAGCCTGTCAGATATTAGAAAAAACGATCTCATTATAAAATCCTGAAGTTCTCATTTCTTGGAAAAGCCACACTTACAACCCTATCTTTTTAGTGACCAATTACTGTATTCATGGCATGTCCTGAAAGAAATGCTTTGCTATTTTTATTACTTGATTATCTATATTTCCAATTCCAAGAATAGAAATATACAACACAGACATTTTTATACATCAGTCTGAAGTAAATGTCACTATTTGGTCAAAACACAAGTACAAAAACCTTTAAATTTTAGAGGAAATGTAAAGTAAAAACCCTTTATTAACATAAATAAATAAAATATAAATAACATAAATATATAAAGTAGAAACCCTCTATCAACATAAATATAAATAAATATATTAACATAAATGTATATATATATAATTATAACCTTTGTGTCTCCCCAATTTATTAAATTAGGCCATTTATTAAATTTGGCCTTCACACTGACAAAAGAAAACAATATTTGTACCATGCAAGGCAAATTGACCAGCTTTTTAATGAGCTAGTCCCTTGTATTAGAACAAAAGACTAGTTGATTTGCATTGTTAAAATGTAAAGGTTCAAAAATAATATACCAAAAAGAACTTTTTCCATGTTATAGTTATATCTAGATGTCCTGTCAAAGCCACATGTACTCATAGTTGGGACTTTTGGGAGGTGATTGGATCATGGGTGTGTGACACTGGATTAGACCACTGGTGGATTTATAGTTGGATGTGATGTTGGGAGGTGAATACTACCTAAGACTATCTATGCCTTTGAAGGCTGTTACTTCCTGTGTGCCTTACCGTAGACTGTTTCTCCTCTGCCATGGACTCTGCTGTGCTGCCCGGCATTGGAGCCAGCTAATTATGGATTGGAACTTCTACAAGCTGTGAGCCAAGATAAACCTCTTCTTCATTAACTTGTGAGTATCAGGTATTATATGTCAACAAGAAGAAGGTAACTAAGACACTATATCAACTAACATTCTTTTCAGTTATCTTAAATACACATTCACCATGTGTAAGCACTGCTCTGTGTGTGCTGAGTGTTGGGGGTGGTGGTGGTGGTAGTGGAGGTGGTAGGGGTGCAGAAATGAATGCGCCAGTGTGGGGAATCCCCAAAGCATAGCCTCCACTAACTACCACCAGACAGAGCATCCTGTCCTGTGAAGTGACCATCATTCTGGTACTAACCCCTGAAGTCATTTGGAGAGTACGGTTTGTAAGTGTTACATATCCTCTATAGAACAAGCTTGATATTTGAGTACTGCATGAAAGATAATGAACTTTCATTTTTGAAAAGAAATAGGAGGGTGGGATGGAGGGAGGGGGAGAGGGATCTGATAATTGATATGAATAACTCTTTTCTAATGCACTGGTGTGAGAGAAGGCACCCCTTATTCAAGGCTGATGTAATTTTCAAGTCTTTATAATAATGAAATCCTGGCAAACCAACTTTAAAAGAAACTCAGTCATGCACAGGAGGAAAATGACCTCTAAAATCTGAAGGATCTTTTCAGGTTCCTTCCTGGTTGAAAATGCTCTGCCCACACTAATTCCTTTCGTAATTTTTAGTCCTTGCATACATTGATTGACTCAATTTTTGTCTTTATTTTATGAACAAAGAGAAAATCTTTAATTAGTTTGAAATTAAAGTTGATTACCAAATCTCCCTCTGGATCATAGTTCAAGATTTTCAACAATAGTGATGTTAATAATTTGGTTGGATAATTATTTCTACATAGGGCTTCCCTGTGCACTGCACAATGCCTAACAGCACTGCTGCATTATACTCATTAGACGCCAGTCCCCCAACCCTGAAGTTGTAAAACCCAAAAATATCTCCAGATATTGCCAAATATCCTTATGGGGCAAAATTGGCCTTTGCCACTGAGGACCCTTGAGTATCTGTGTTTTATTTTATTTTGCCTTGTTTTTTTTAAATTTGTTTACATTTATAATAGAAATGCCAGAAAAAATGCTATATAAATAAATAGTCAAATAGAAAAAACTTGTGAAATCCTTTAAGTTGAGATAGTAAAAGTAGTCCATGGTTCTTTCCAAGTTATAATTAAGTTTCCAACTATAAGGTTTTTTGAATAGTGATATGAAGAGCCAGGGATGTATCTCAGAGACATAAGAGACATAGCACCTGCCTGGCAAGCACAAGGTTCCGAGTTTGATTCCCAGTACCAGAAAAGAGAAAGAAAGAAAGAAAGAAAGAAAGAAAGAAAGAAAGAAAGAAAGAAAGAAAGAAAGAAAGAAAGAAAGAAAGAAAGAAAGAAAGAAAGAAAGAAAGAAAATAAATAATGGTGTGATGGTTAATTTTGTATGTCTGATTTACTGGATCAAGGGGAGCCCGGATATTTAGTGAAACATTCTAGGTGTTTCTGTGATAGTGTTTATTGTAAGATTAACATTTCAGTGCATGGGTTAAGTGAAGCAAGTTTCTCTCCCTGACATTGAAGGGACCCATCTAATAAGGTGGAGGACTAAACAGAACAAAAAGGGCCACATTTCCTGACAGGCCCAGTATGCCTTAGTGTATCCTTCATTTTGTATCAGTTTATTCTAATCAATCACTTTGTTGCCTAAACAGTGGCTGCTAGCCCAACACAGGTGCTTGGCTGCAGACACATGGGGAAGAGGAACCGCAAAAGAGAAGGAAGTTTCCCATTCATCTCTTCATGAGGTGCTTTCTTGCAGCCCCACTTTGGTGGCTGGCCATGGCTGCTTTGTTAGATGGATCTGTTGCGTGACTCTGAACCTCCAACTCCTCTTCTAGACCCTCTTTTCTCAAAATCCTTCCAGAGTTGTATTAAATCCTCTTTTAAAATTTCTCATTCACAACACTCAGTGACTGTATTCCCTCAGCTAAAATCCCACAGATGTATGCTCCACTTTACCTGTTATAAGATTTTCAGAATATGATGTAACCCACAAAAATGATGCCTCAAAATCCAATCAATGCTATCAGCTTCATTGGCCCCTTCTCTATGGGCAGCCAGAATCACAGTTCCCTGAGATATTTCTTCCCCTCATTAGCCATTGTTATGAATTGGATTGTGTCTCACCACAAAGAAATATGCTGAAGACCTACTCCTAGTACCTCAAAATTTACCTTATTTGGAAATAACTTCTTTGAAGATTTAACCAAGCTATGATAAAATCATTTGGACGGACCCAAATACAATGTGACTTGTGTTCTTAGAAAAACTTTGGACCTACACATGTACTCAACACTTACACATGCATGCACACACACACACACATGCACAGAAAGGGAAAAACCACACAAAGCCACACACAGGTAGAAGATGGCCATGTGAATGAAATGATGCAGCAGCAGCCAAGGAACACCAGGGATTGCCAGAAAATCACAAGACAAAAGGAATAATTTTCCCATAGAGCCATCTCAGAAAGATAATCTTTTAATTTAGGACTTCTAAGCTCCAGAATTGTGAAACAATATATTTCTAGTATTTTAAGCTACGCAGTATTTGGTATGTTGTTAGAGAAGCCCCAGAAAACTAATATTTTTTAATCACACTACCTCCAGTGGAGAACGCCATCCTGAGGTTCACTACACTGGGCAGAGCTGTCTTTCACCATTTGTATTATGCTATCATCGCAGAAGTACTGCCTTCCTCTCTCCCATGAGTGGATCAGTTGCGTCCTTAATTCCCACAGGACAATGGTTCTAGGTTATTACATTTTAATAATATGTTGCTAAAGGTATAATAGAAGATAAATTAATACAAGAAGTAATATACAGCTGTGCCCAGGCTCAGTCCAGCCCAAGATGTCTTACGAGGCTATGTATCCTCTTCAGGGTTGATCTTTGTCACATGACCCAGAGAAGCTTGCTACTTTATCCACCGTTATCAACACAAACTCTCTATTTCATAAGAAAATGAAGTCTCATGTCATCTTAGTCTAATACCCATCTCCTGCGCCTCATTATGGCCTCTTTGTTGGTAGACTGAAAACTGAAATATCTACACTCCTTTGAAACAACCACACTCATATCACTCTCAGGTAATCTCTCCCTCTGTCCCTGACAAAAGCAATGCATAAAAATGTAATTGTGTATAGTTTAGTCTATAATAAAGAAAATCTTGGAGTCTAGTCTGACAAATTATCTGGTGACAATATGAAAATAACCCCCCTATAGTAAATGTAAACAGTACCTTATTAGTGAAGAATGTCCGAGCCAAGATCCAAAAGGAAACATGGTTGGATTGTGAGGCCCTACGTGCTTTTGGATTAGATTCTAAAAAGATGCACTGATGAAATAAAGATCCTTTCTTTACTATGGCCCTTGAGTATAGTTTTGACTTGTTCCTAAGCTTGCACTTTATGAAAGAGTGCGTCTGTGTTTGACAAGCTTAATTCAGGCATGGCTTCTACTGCTGTTGGTTGTGAGTTCAAGGTTAATGAATCAACAATTCAATCATTCTGAAAAAATAGAGGAAATTTGTGATCTGTACATAAAGCTCTCAGGAAAGTGCTAAAATTGCATTTATAGTGTATCACAAACTTAAAAAAAAAGGCTACACTTGTTATTCATGACCTAACAATTAAAAAAAAAGAATAAAGCAAAGTGGATAGATTGCTGCAAGACTGAAAGCTAAGGAAATGCATGGCCCTGTTATCTACGGTAAGGGAAATGTTAGTTTCTTCTCAGCTACTGCTGCCTAGTTTGCATGTTTGAAAAGATGATGGACTTAAAAAAATGTTAAAATTAAAAGCAAGGCAGCTTCTGCAGATCAGGAGGCTACAGCAGAATTTTTTTTAAAAAAACAGCTTTATCAAAATATAATTCACATATACAATTCATCCATTTAAAATATGTGTATTAGAAATTCTTAGTTTGTTTAGAGATATGCAACCATCACCACAACCAGTTTTACATTTTACTCAATGACAAACAAACATTAGTTTTCATTCCCTATTTCTCTCTACTACATATTCTCAGCCTTTAAAAGACCATCTAAATGTTACAGAAAGACTGTTATATGGAAGAGCTCATTTGAATACTTAAAAGATTGGCTTGTTTTATAAGGATATCAGCAAATGAACAAATTATAACACAAATAGCTTCTAAATATCTTGTACTGTAATTTTAAATACTTGGCACATAATCAAAGATCATGTTTATGATCTGAAATTAAGAGTTTATGAAGAACTTGAATAAATAGTTAACACAGAGTAAAGATTTCTAAATATTGGAATAATCAAACAGACTTCAAAATTATGCTTCTGTGTGAGTAGATATGTTCAAAGAGATTTTTAAATGATTATAAATACAGCAAATAACTGGGAAATATAAACAATTGGTATGGAATATTTTAAAAACTACCACATGGATAATCTGGAAAAACAAAGAAAATATGAAAATTTAAGAACTCAGTGGATTAGTTTAACATCTGCTTATTCATCTAGTTCAAAATTGTGACACTGTTCAAAACATTAACAAGGTAAAAACAACAGAAAAAAGAAATGTTACCTTCAAGGAACAAATGTAAATTTCTCAAGAAAAATAGTGCAAAAATCAGTTGAATGCGCTGAAATATTACTATTAAACTAGAATATACAATAAATAAATTTCTAGAGGTATAACATATGGGATAAAGAGTATAGTTAATGCAAACTGTATAATACACTGGAAATTTGCTGAGATTAAATCTTAGATGCTCTTACTGTATATATTCACACACAAACACACTCAGGGTAACTATGTGAGGTGATGGATAAATTGATGGCTTGTCTGCAGCAGTCATTACATATGTACGTGTTTATCAAAACATCACGTTGTATATGGTGACTATAGCTAATAACAATATATTGAAAGTGAAAGAAGTCAACCTGTTAAAGTCTACATACTGCTTGATTCCAATTGTATGACATTCTGAACAAAGTAAAACTATACAGAGAATAGAAAGACCTGGAGCAGCCAGGAATTCAAAGGAAGGGAAGAATAGACAAAGCATCGAATTTTTAGGGCAATTATCCTACTCTGTATGGTTCTATGATGGTAGATATATGTTATTATGCATTTATCCAAAACCATAGAATGTACAACACCAAGATGGAAAGACAAGGCAAACTATGAACATTGAGCATTGGTGTGGCAGTGCAGGCTCATCAGTTGTACCAACTGTCCCTCTCTGAAGAGCAATGTTCATAATGGGGAGCGAGGGCTGTGCATGTGCAAGAGCAGGGGGTGCTTGGATGTCTATGTACCTGCTGCTCAGTTTTGCTATGAAGCTAAAACTGTTCCGGAAAATGTTTTTAAAACATCAAGTTGTAAACCTTAAATGTATTTAAAGCAAGTTTAAATATAGACATTTATACAAGAGTAAATAAATTTTATTTACAAGAATCAAGATGAAATCAAGACATTCTTAGATCAGTAGAAACAGTTGACTTCTTTCTGGCAG
This sequence comes from Fukomys damarensis, assembly GCF_012274545.1. Lineage (NCBI taxonomy): Eukaryota > Metazoa > Chordata > Mammalia > Rodentia > Bathyergidae > Fukomys > Fukomys damarensis. The sequence continues at coordinate 28,297,517 of NW_022900917.1, read as the reverse complement.
ACCCACACTAAATGAAATACAAACTTTAGGCACAAAGTCATCTAAGAAAGAGACATAAGAAGGAACAAATGAAATAAAAATAGCAAATGTGAGGATATAATCAAATGAACATGGATGGATAAAATTTTTTAAATTTCTCCAGAGGTTTTAAATTATATAAAGAATTAAAATACCATGTCAAGAATAAGGTAGATGAGAGGAGAGGGATATATGGAGTCAAAGTGTTGTGAGCTTCTTGATTAAACTAGAGAGTATAAAAAAAGATAATTAGAAGACAAAGGTAGGATGATTATTTTTTCAACAACCAAAAAATGAAAACTGCCTACATTTTCATCAATAATAAAATTGTGGAGCATTCCATGCAATGCAGTACTATATAGCAATGAAAGTAACAAGTTTCATGTTATGAGAAAGAAGTTGGATACAGAAGGTGTGCCTGCTGAGGAGACTGTAATGAATAATCTATGTGGGCCATAAATATAAACACAAGTGTCTTTATTAGAGAAAGACGTAATAAGGAAGTAGGAGATGAGATGATGAAAGCAAGAGACTGAAATAACTAATGGTAAGAGGGAGTCTGAAGCCAAGAAAAGCTGGTGTCCTGACAAGCTCGAAAAGACCAGAAACCAGCTGTCTAGAGCCCCCTAGAATTTCCAGAAGGCACCAGCTCTTCTAATCCATTGACATTGGTCCAGTGAAACTTTTCTGGGCTCTGGAATTGTAAGAGAATAAATGTGAGCTGTTTTAAGCCCCCCCCCCAGTTTGTGGTATTTACAGCAGTCATAGGAAATTTATATAGCTCTTATAATTTTTAATCTTTACCAATTTGATAAATTAAAATATTTTCTTTAATTACTTTTGCTAGTATCAAGAAGTTTGGATACCTTAATTTTTTTTTTTTTGGTCAGTATTGTTTTTGCTATAGTTTGTGTATTCACAGCGCTTACCTATTTTTGCTATTGGATGTTACCACTCTAATACGTTTCTTGATTTACCTTCCCATATCTTTCTCCAAAAAAACTTTTCATTTTTAAAATTCTGACTTATCTGAATGGTTGTAGCCACATTACTCATAACAAAAAATCAGAGAAGCTAACTGCTGCTCTAGACTTTTGAGAAACACTGGCTAAAAATTTCCTCTGTGGACCATTGGATTTCTGTAAAATACACAGACTTAATATTTCCCCTTCCTAGTAAAACTGTGTCCTCTTGCCTCAGTTAGCCCTGTACCACCTGATTAGTAAACTCATTGTGGTCAGAATACAAAAAGAATAGAAGACCTCCGCATTGCTTTATTTTAAAAATAAAATAATTGCATAATGGCATTAATTATATTCACTTTAATATAGTACATGAGTTTACAACTTATCTTTCACTTCCTGAACTTCAAACCACTGTCTTTCTTCCCAAATCTCACACAGGCTCCTAGATGTCACAAATGCTGCTATACCTGACTATGAACTGTAATTTACCCAGTAGGTTCTCACCAGAAAATAGGTGTATAATTTCTGTAGCTTTTTAAACAAACCTGCCAGAGGCCTATCCTGCCCCTTCACAATCTCACGGGGTATGATCACTCAGTTCTGCCACCGATTCCTGGGTGTTCCTTAGTAACCTGACCACACTTTTCCTTTCAGCCACAATAGCCCATCCTTCCTACCCCTAGTACCTCCTCTCAACACAGGTGCTTGTGGCTTATACTCCTACCCTCACATGACACCCGAACACTCTGGAAATCATCAGTAGACACACATTTTGTGTTTCAGTTCCATACATCTGACTTGAGTTTTTTCAGGATCTGACACGTGTTATGTGCTCCCCTCCTCCCACCCTTCATACATCTAAACTCATTTCCTTACACTTCAGGTCCTACCTCACTACGGAGGTCTTGCCACTCCTAACTGCTCAGTAACACTGCAGATAACTCCATCGTGACAAGTTCCATTCCTTTTTGAGGTGGTTAATAGAAAAAAATCAAAATGGGTATGTATGGTACATGTTTAATGTATGGTTATTAATTACATTAGTTGAAACACAAAGTAAATTGATGTTTCATTGTGTTTTAAAATCTACAGCTTCTTGCAATTTATTTCAGAACCTTGCGTATAGTCCTATTTTCATTATTCATGAAATGAACTATTATATCAAACTCTGAATAAAATTGGATTGATTTCAAGTGAAAGACTTTCTAATGAATTTTATATAAGCAAAAAATCTATGTTCTACTAACTTTGTTCAAAATCAAGCCAGTTTTCAAGAACATAAAATATCTCAAGCATAAATTAAATTCTCATAAGAGAGGCAGGGAATAAAAGTAATCTGCATATATAATAAATACAGAAAACACCAAGGCAATATTTTTATAGTTTTAGGACTATTTAAAGTAAATTGTAGTTTCACGTAGTATTTTTGAAGGTCTGAAAAAAGGCTTTTATGGCAAGGTACATTAAATAAAATAACCTCAAAGTGAGTAATTTTCTCAAGTAATATGAAATACAATTTTCTTAGTTCTAAATTCACTTGTGAGTTAATGTAGAAAAGATTGTAATGCTTAAAATATAAGTTTAACAAAGTTCTGTGTTGAGGACTACAAAATCATTCCAAATTTGTACTTCATAGCACTGTCTCACAAACAAAAATAAAATATTTTAACAAATATGGTGCACTATGTGTGTATGTGTGTGTGTGAGAGAGAGAGACGGACAGACAGACAGACAGACACAAAGAAACAGAAAGAGAATCCTACATATATTCTTTTTTTCTATCAAGTCATGGAAGAAACTGATTTTTCTACTATCACCTCAAAGAGTTATTTTAAAAATATGTATAAATTGTAATGAATAAAACTTACTTGTTGGTATACACATGTTATTGGTCTCTGTATTCCTGTGCACAATAAAACAGGATTTGAAACTATGGTCTTACTAGAAAATTATTACTTCCAGTCTGAAATTTTAATAATTGCTTTTCTTTTCATTTCAAATTTGTAAGTAAATTTTACTCTGGGGATGTCATCGTGCTACTCTGGAAGATCATCTAAAATTTTAAATTCCACTTATCCTCATAAAAACTTCCACTATTACTAAAGTTTTGTATGTGATTTACATCAGCAGCTGAATTAGAATTTATCTTGATTTTTAAATTTTCTATTTAAGAGGGTGGAAAAAATCACTTATATCTTCTATCTGATGAACAGTTCTTATCATAATTTCCCAAAATTCATTCTCTAGTACAGAGGCTGGCCAACCATGCAACCATTTCCACAGATGAAAAACTTCATTACCTCTACTTTCCAAGACTAGTCTACATCCACAGAGATTACACATTATTTTATCAGGACTTCAGTGGATTTACACCTGTGTGACTTATTCCTCGTTGCGCATCTACTTAGCTATATATCTCTATAGTTTCTTGTTCTTTATGCCTGAGTAGTACTCTGTTTTATTTAAAACAAAAAACAAACAAAACAAAAACCATATCTTCTTTATCCAGGCTCCGGCGGATGGGCAATTGGGCTATTTCCAAAATTTAGATATTACAAGCTGTGCCACTATAAGCATGGGTGTGCATATCACTGGGGTATGATTCTTTTAATTCTTTGGGGAAGATACCCAGCAGAGGAATAGCTGGGTCAATTGGGACTACTAATCCTCATTGATTGAGGTATTTTTATATTGATTTATATGGTAGTTGCACCATTCTGCACTCCCACCAATGATGAAGAAGGGTTCCTATCTCCCCACAACCCCACCAATATTTATTATTGCTTGATTTCTTGATAGCAGCCATTCTTTCTGGGGTGAGGTGGAATCTCACTGTTGTTTTCACCTTTGTCTCTCAAATGACCAGTGATGTTGAACATTTTTTCATATGTTTATTTGCTGCCTTTGCTTCTTTATTTGAGGAATGTATGTTTCATTTCAGATGCCCATTTTTGAATTGGGTCTTTATATTTGGGGGGGGTTGATTTTTTTGAGTTCATTATATATTCTAGATAGTAGATCTTTTTCTGAGGAACAGCTGGTAAAAATTTTCCCACATTGTGGGTTCTCTCTTAGCTCTGCTTGTGATTTCTCTGGCAGTGCAGAAGCTTTTTAAAAATATGAGATCCCAGTTGTTGATTCTTTGCGCTAGTTTCTGCGCTACTGAGAATTTGTTCATAAAGTCTTTTCCTATGCCATTGTCTTCAAGAGTTCTACCTAACTTATCTTCCAACAACTTTAGTGTTTCTATTTTAACATTAGATCTTTAATCCAATTCAATTTTGTTTTAGTGAATGGTGAAAGATAGGGGTCTACTTTTAATCTTTGGCAAATTGAAATCCAGTTATTCCAATAACATTTATGAAAGAGGCTACCTTTCTTCCAATGAAGATGTTTGGATCTTTTGTCAAAGGTGAGGTAGCTGGATATGTCAGGAGTTGTTCTGCATCTTTTAATCTGTTCCACTGATCTTCAGGTCTATTTTTGGCCAGTACCATGCTGTTTTTATCACAGGGGCTTTGTAGTATAGTTTCATGTTAGGGATTGTGATACCCTTCTGCCATGTCTCTGTTGCCTAGAATGGCTTTGCTTTTCTAGGTCTCTTCTGGTTCCAAATGAAGTTTTGTATTGTTTTCTCGAGTCCTGTGAAATATACTTGGGATTTCAATCCGGATTGCATTGAATGTGTATAAGAGTTTTGGAAGTATGGCCATTTTCACTACATTGATTCTTCCTTCCCAGGAACAATGGATGACTTTCCATTTTCTTTTACCCTCTTCAGTCTCTTTTTTCAGAGTGTTGTAGTTCGCAATGTAGAGGTCTTTTGTTTCCTTTGTTAGATTGCTTTCTAGATATTTCATTTTTTGGATGCTACTATGAAAGGGATTGTTTCCCTTATTTCACTCTCAGTCACTCTGTTTTTTGTGTACAAGAAAGCTATTGATTTTGAGTGCTTTCTTTGTATCCAGCTATGTCACTTAATCTGTCAGTTAAGTCTAGAAGTCTTTTGTCAGAGTTTTTTGGGTCTTCTATGTAGAGTATTAGGAAATAATGACAGCTTAACTTCTTCCTTTTCTATTTTTATTCCTTATATTTCTTTCTCTTATCTAATTGTTGTTGCTAATGTTTCCAAAACTTATTGAATAGAAGTGGTGACAATGGACATCCTTGTCTTGTTCCTGACTTTAGCATGAAGGTTTTCAGTTTTGACCATTTAATATGATATTGGCTGTTGGTTTTTCATAGATAGCCTTTATCAAGTTAAGATAAAGACTATCCATTCCAATATTCTTCAGAGTTTTTAATCATTAATCAGTATTGAATTTTGTCAAATGCCTTTGCTGCATCTATTGATATGATCATATGGGGTTTGTCTTTGACTATGCTGATTTATAGTGTATTACATTTACTAATTTACATATATTGAACCATCCTTGAATCCCTGGGAAATATCCAACTTGGTCAAGGTATATGATCTTCTTGATGACCCTCTGTGATCTGTTTGCCAGTATCTTTTGGAGGATTTTTGCATCTATATTCATTAGGAATACTGGCCTGTAGTTTTCTTTTTGGTTGGGTCTTTCCCTGGTTTGGGAATCAAAGTAGCACTTGCTTCCAGGAATGAATTTGGAAGTATTGTTTCCCTTTCAATTTCATTTAAAGGTTTAAAGAGTTGTGGCAGTGGTTCTTCTCTAAGTGTCTCTAAATGTCTTGTAGAATTCAGCAGTGAATCCATCAGGACCTGGGCTTTTCTTCATTGGTAAACTTTTAATTATGTTTTCAATTTTACTGATTGTAATTGGGGTGTTTAAAATGTTTTTATCTTCTTCATTCAATTTTGGTAATTCATAAGTATCAAGGAATCTGTCCATTTCTTCTGTGTTTTCCATGTAATTAGAGTACATGTTCTCAAAGTAGGTATTGATGATCCTCTGGATTTTTGCTGGATCTGTTGTTACTTCACCTTTTTTGTTTCTAATTGCATAGATCTGTTCCTTTGCTTTCCTTCTTTTGATAAAGTTGTCTAAGGGTTTGTCAATTTTATTTATTTTTTTAAAAAAACAACTCTTCAATTCATTGATTTTTAAAAATAATTTTCTTAGTTTCCATTGCATTGATTTCTGCTCTAATCTTTATAATTTCCTCCCTTGTATGAGCTTTGGGTTTCTCTTGCTCTTCTTTTTCTAGGTGCTTTAGAGTCAATATTAGGTTGTTTATTTGATCTTGCTGTTTTCCTAGTGTGGGCATTCCCTGCTATGAATTTCCCTCATAGAACTGCTTTCATTGTGTCCCACAGATTCCTGTATGTTATATTGGTATTATCATCTATTTATAAAAACTGACTAACTTCTTCTTTAATTTCCTCTGTGAACCATTGATTGTTCAGGACAGTGTTGTTCAATTTATATGTGTTTGTGAAGTTCTTATGGTTTCTTATGCTATTGATCTCCAGCTTAATTGTGATATGGTCTGATAAAATACATGGGATAACTTTGATTCCTTTGTATTTATTTAAACCTGTTCTATGAGATAGTATGTGGTCTATTTTTGAGAAATATCTATGTGAGGCCAAAAATAATGTACATTTTGATTTTGTAGGGTGGAACGCTCTGTAGATGTCTATTAAATCCATTTGTTCAAAAGCTTGGTTCAGTTCTAATATTTTATTGTTGATTTTTTTGTCTAGATTATCTGTTTATTTGTGATAATGGGTTATTTAGGTCCCCCACTACTATTGTTTTAGTGCTTATTTGGTTTTTCATATCCTTTAATATTTGTTCTATATATTTTGGAGCATTAATATTGGTGCATATATATTTATGTTTGTCATCTCTTCCTCTTTGTTTTTTCCCTTTACAAGGATGTAGTGGCCTACTTTGTGTTTCTTAATCAGTTGTGGCTTGAAATTTACTTTGTCTGTGAATGAGATAGCTACCCCTGCTTTTTTCAGGCTCCTGTCACATGTAGAATTGTTTTCCATCATTTCACTTTCAGTCTATGAGTTTCTTTTTGCAGTAGATGTGTTCCTTGTATACAACATATTTTTGGATTTTGCTTCTTAATCCATTCTGCCAGTCTATTTCTTTTGACTGGTGAATTGAGGCCATTGACATTGAAGGTTATAACTGATGTGTATTGACTTATAATTGTCACGTTATTGTTCTGTTGTTGTCTCTTTTTAATTTTTCCCCTCTCCCTTGAGTTTCTTGCCCTGCCCATTTGATTTACTCTGTCGGACCTCATGGTATTGTGACCTTCATTGCCTTTTTCTAGGATATTATTTAGAATTGTTTGTAGCACTGGTTTGGTATTCACCAAGTTTCTCAGGTGTTCTTTGTCATGGAAGTATCTTATTTCCCAATCCATTTTAAAAGAGAGTTTTGCAGGACACATCAGTCTAGGTTGGAGGTTATTTTCTCTTAGTACTTGAAATACCTCACTGCAGGCTCTCTTTGACTTGAGGGTTTGTGTGGAAAAGTCTGCTGTGATTCTGGTGGGTTTTCTTTGCATGTGATTTGTTTCTTTTCTCTAACTACTTGTAGTATTTTGTTCTTCTGTTGGGTTTCTGGGATTTGATTTTATATGTCTAAGTGTAGATTTTTTTTAATCACAGCTACTTGGCATCCTATATGCCTTACTCATCTATATGTCAAATTCTTCCCCTCTGTTTGGGAAGTTTTCTTTCATTAATTCTGTGAACAGCTTTTTCAAGTCATTTGTATTTTCTCCTGCTACATCATGGATTCCTATCAGTCATCTAGGAGTTGATGCATTGATTTCTCATGGTCCCTTACTGTTTTTAAGAGATCTCTCTTTTCACAGTCACTGACTGCAATCCTATCTTCTGTATTTGAAATTCTATCTTCACATTCCTTTATCTTGCTGTGAATGCTTTCAATAGATTGTTTAATCTCCTGGACATCTGAATCTGTTTAATGGATTCTACTTCTTTCCTACATTGGGCATTTATGATTTCTATTATGGTCCTGAGCACATCTATTTTTTTGCATGTTTCTGCTCTAGAGTCTCTATTCATATTTTTCATTGTGCTGACCATCTCTGTAATTATCTGGGAAATTATTTTTGCTTTGAACCTAATTGCTAGAAACTAATTGATCTGCTTTGTTACTTCCTGTGTTATGAGTTCAGGGTGTCCTGGTGGTTGGTTGTCAGGCATATCCACCTCATTTCTATTAGAATTTGCTGTTGGTGAACTGGAAGACTGTCTTTGGGCCTTGCTTAAATTCTTATTTTCATTTTTGTTGATGGGCTGTCTCTTTGGTCTAATTCCTGGGTTAGTACTTTAATATTCGTGATGTAGCTGTTCTTTGAGTTTTGAGTCTCTAGTAGCTCAAAAACACTCTCATTTTCATAAAATCAGAAAGGACAACTCATTAAATCAATCACAACCCTTTGGCCCAATTAATACAATCAGCAACACAATAGCATCAAGCACATCTTAGAAATTTACTATTTGTGGTAGTTATTAATCTATTACTTTTAAACCATGGAATCAATTCAAAATTGAGGACCAGCCCAAAATATGTTTATAATGAATAAACTATTCAATATAGCAACTTTACCCTTAAGGATGGGGACTTAGAAGGAGTTAGGAGAGGAATTGAAAGGTAGAAGAATTGGAGGTTTCAAATGAAGCTAGAAGACACAGGATGATCATGCAAACTCTAGGAAACTGTTGAAGACAAGAGGGAAAGAGAGTGTGCAAGAATGAAGATAAGAATAGAACAACTTAACAGTAATAGGAAAGCTATAAATTATACTCACTGTCCTTTGAAACTAATGTCACTCGAGTGAAGGACAAAGATAGAAGAAAAGAAAAAGAAAGAAGAAATGTGAATTAGGGCAGGAACAGGAATGGAAAGGGAGATGAATAATGTGGGGGAGCAAGAGACTGAGAGGAAAAAGAAGAAAGAAGAAAAGAATTTGCAGAATGGGAAAAATAAATTTTTAAAACTAAAAATTAAAAATATGTGGAAAAGAAAGAAAAAAATGTTAAAGATCCTCTTTCAGGATATATGTCTTCTGTCACAATAGACAATGTGGGCAGTAATGTGCAGAACTAAGTCAATTAGTCTCAGCTATCTGGTGGCACACCTCTGAGATTCAGGCTGAATTCTGGCTGCAAAGCCCAAGTTGAGCTCCCTGGCCTCCTGCAATGTTGAACTCTGCAAGGTTCTACTAAAGCTTCCCACTGTCCTTACCCTGAAGATAGTCCAAGTTCTGATGGAACATGTTGATCCCTCTAATTTACCAACTACAGAGGTCTGATGTGCCTTTATTGCAGTTGTTCACTTTCCTTCTATTGTCTGGTGCTCAGTAAAATGACCTTTATTACCATCTGTGCCTCGGCAGTGTGGATCCAGGCACTGGCACAACCAGGAGGCCTGAGAGCATGGTAGCAGAGAGGGATGCTGCAGATGTGCCCATGCAGCTCTGCAGTCCTCACTGGTCTGCTCCAGTGAAGTCCCAGGACACTGGCAAGTTCCCCATGCAGCTGGAAAGTCCTCACTGGTCTGTAACTGAGAAGCATTTTTTTTTTTTTTAAGAAAATGAATTCTGAGATTTGACAACCTCTAGCAATAGCATTTGGATAAAGGAGTTACTATTTACCCTTGCCAGGGAACTAAAATAGAAGGCCAGAGAGTAAAATAGAAAACAAGCTATACATCTAGAAACACTTGTCTTTCCAGGATAATCCATCACCTCAGATTCATCCATCTAAGAAGACATTATCAAAGCTATACGGCACCAAAGGAATATAAGGGAACCCTATCTCAGGAGTACAGAATTCACTTCCCAAGTGGAATTATTGTGTATTTGAAGGAATTTCTTGTTTTGGGTTTTGGTTTTTCATGTTCTTCTACTGGTAACCTTCCCTCTCAGGCAGAACAAGGGTAGTTCTCATATCACAAATACTTACTTTCTTAGATTTAAAAGAAAATGAGCATTCTCTTGTAGTACACTATCAACTCTACTCCTTATTAATTATATTTTATTTCATATATTTTTAAAGAATTCCATAATAGCAGTCATTCTGTATTCCATTTTGCAGTGAAGAATTTACATTACACTAATATGGTTAACTTCTTTGATTAATGTTTCCTATTGTTATGCTAATAGATAACATTTACTTTTGTCTTTTTTATTCTATTTTGAAAATTAAGTTGGTATCTCTTTTGGGCATAGAAAGGGGAGCTCTGAAATACTACACTATAATAGCAATTGGTCACTTATTTCTTCTCTCATATCAAGTTTAAGACATTATTTTTTTTAAAGTTGAATCGCTAATTGCATGACATTTATTAAGAAAAAGTAATGATAGACCCACAAAAAAAGACTGAAAGATAATGCCAGGTAAACATAGATTAAAAAATATAGCAATATTTTTTTAATTCTTTATCAAAGTTATTGTCCTATTATTTCAGAGCTGCTAGTAACAGTATTTCCCAGTCATATTCTATTTCCAGATTTTGGTGAATTCTCTTATCCTTTGTCCTGCAGATGGTAATCATTCTATCAGTCCATCACTTTTATCTTTAAACTGTAGGTAAATTATTCAGCTATCACCATTGGTGTTTGTTTTTTTTTTGCACAGAAAATATTAAAAAATTGATCTCTTCCTCCTGAGTTCAGAGACCAACAAACTATAAAAGTAAACAATGGTATATATTATAAGAAAAAACTGTCAGACTAAAAGTAGTAGGAGTAGTTTCTTTTTAAATTGTATAAAGTTAATAATTCCCAGACATAAAAGTATCTATAATTTTTGCCACTCCTTGATTTCTTTATATCAAGACAATTTTATGGGGGTAGGGGGATTCTGAACTCCATGAGTAAAGAAAAATCTCTCCTTTTAGTTGTCATTGCTATGGAAATGAAAATAAGAACACTGAAAAAGAAAACAGGCATCTCCATTAGTGGGGGGAGGACCATAAAGTTGTAAACTATGAAGTCATTTTGTTATTCAGACAAGAGACATACTTAAACAGAAACTATTTATCATTTTGAGAACTTCAAATGGCAAGTGATGTATAAATAGGTGTTGCTGTTACCCAGGAAATCATGAGCATTGAAATGCAAAACTCCAGGATAATGAGTTTTTCAAAAAGTTGTTTCCACTCTGGATAGCAGTACTATTATTAACTAGCAAAATTTTTGATCATCTTTTATAAAAATGAATCATGCTTTCCATTTTTCTGAAATTAGTAACATTTCTTTACATTTTAACCAGTTTTATTCTTTTCTCCTGCCATTATGTTGAAAATTAAAGTATAAAACCTTCTAACTGGGATATGCAAATTCAAGCCCAGACCATTTTAGCATTTCTATGGGTATTAATACTAAATTTCATGGTGAGGGGTCTTGTCAATATTCCCGAGTCTAGGAACTGAGAGGAATCATTAACTGCAATTCCTCTAACTAGAACAATAGATAAGCTGTTCATTGCTTGCTTTCTAGGGTCACAAGAGAAATTTTGAGTCTGGGACAACAATCACAACAAGTGATAAGTGAAACTCCAAATTTATACATCTTTTCAAATTAGAAATAGAAGTAGTATGTGACAAAACCAAGAAAGTTGAAAAATTCTAGTTGAATTTTAAGGTTAAATTTCTTTATAAGACCAACTGGTCCCACCTAGTCTTTGGAGAGCTTGGGTAAGAGTAAAACAGAGACTCACATAACATATCTGTAGATATTTAAATTCATAAATCAAGTCAATAAAGTGTGTTTTGTACTCCTACTTTGCGCTTACTTCTTGGACTCTGATTGCCACCCAGGAATATGACAGTGTAGGAAAAGCCAGGCCCACAGCAAGAGACACCTTAGCTTCTGTCTCTGGCCTTTCCTGTGTACCTGGATTTTCCCCAAACTCAGAGGATTTTCATCCCAGTTTTATTTATCCCAACCTACAGTCTGTCTGTCTTCCTTTTTTATCTTTATTTAGTTAATTGGTACAATTTAGGAATACAATGTAATTACATTCATCATTGGGATCTTGTACCTTTACAAGACTTATCTTGGTTCTTATTTTTCCCCATTCCCCAGCCCTCTCTTCACTCCCTCCACCCTTCTCTGTTTACAAAGACATTGTTTCCATGTTTTACCTTTTTACATATTTTTTCTTTTCCCCTTTTCCCTTTCCCCTACCTACATTCCTATTCCACAAGCACCAGCTCCTCAGCCACCTTGAGAACTAAGGCATGTATTTATTCCCCATTGGTGCAGTTCCTTCTTTGAACCAGCCTTTATTAATTTTGACTGAGTCAAAAAATGTTTAAAAACTCATGGAAAACTATATTTAACATCATTTGTGAAAGATATTTGGAGACCTCAAATACTCAAAGTACTATGGACAGCTAAGTTAGAATTAATAGGAAGTCAAAGGGATGGGGCCCTTTAGGAAGTTAGTGCAAAAAATGGAGATGCATAGAAAAGCCTGCAAGCCTACCTAAAGACAAACCACAGCTTGATATTGTACTGTGTTTAGCACCACTTGGTCCAATGAGTCTAGACAGTGATCACATGCATAGGAGGGGAATCAGAACACCTTGAGACATACTCCCATTCCTTTCCAAGAATCTCTTTGTTCTTTCTACAATTACAAGTTATAGATAAGCTTATGATGCTTGCCATATAACCTTGCTACATGATTCATTTCTCTATTGGATCAATATTAGCTAAGAAACTATACTTGTCATCCTACAGGTTGATTATAATTTGGTGCATAGTTATCCAAGTTGTTATTTTTTTGTATATAATGCCCTTGACAAAGAGCCTCAGTGGCCACCCTTTTGGGACCTATCCTGGAAATTCAGGAGCTATTCTTATTATTTCCAGTAGTAACACCCAGCCTTCTCCTTTGGTTCATAACTTAATTCATCAATGTTGTGAGACCATAAGCTTGGCACTATGATAACAAATGCACGGTACTGGCTAGGGAGACAGAGCCAAGTTTGCAGAAGTAATCCACAAACTCTTTCCATGGAGATCGTGAAGGCAACAGAGAATCAGCGCAAAGCATAGGGCCTTCTTGTGTTGGTATAAGCATTATGGTATAAATTATGATTGTTTAATGACTTTCAAGAGAAATACTCACACAAGTAATTTCCTTATTGTTTTGTGTGCCCTTTGTGTATGACTATATCTTCCACCAATTGAAAGACCAATAGACAAACGTGAATCTTAGTGGCAAGAATGTTAGACTCAGAGAAAGAGATAGAAAATCTTTGGCAACATCTATAAAAGAAAACACGACTATTCTTTTTTGATGACATAATTTGCCACATAAGAACATAGAGGGAGTGCCCATTACCATGCAGCTGCCCTTGAGATCTGCATGCTTTTTCAGAAACACGCATTGTTTTTTCAAAGCTGTTTCACTTTGGAGGCAATCTGTCATTGGAAAAGGTAAACACCTTCACTGATTCCTAACCACTACTCAGCACCAGGAATCCACAGTAATAAGTAATAATGACAGCCATAAGCATTTGTTTATCTTTATCATGGTATCATGTAGGAAGTTCCAATATCTAAAGAAAACAATCTTTTAGGAAAGCCTGATGTGAATGTGGACCCCTCATACAAAAGGGGAGCAGAAAAACAGTTTCTCAGGGTCTCCCTTATTTCACAGACCGCCTTATCCACATTTTGTAGCTGTTTTGCACACAAGTAGCACCAGACATCATTTTAAAGAAAGTGGAAAGTGTGTCCCTTTTTATCACCTCTGGCCTCTTTCATTGTGTGTTTTTGGATGCCTGAGATCCCTCTTATGATTTCATTGGTCCACTTCCATAGCTGACTTGATCGTCATGGCATTTGGAAGACAGATATAGAACCATCTTGCTGTGGCAAATATTACTCATTTCTGAAATCATCAGATTAAAAAATTGCAAAGATCTAAGCACCCTCCCCACTACCTAAATCCTTCATTCATAAATGAGAAACATGAAGCTTAAAAATGTAAATGAACATGCTTGATCACACAGTGTGGAACTAGAATCCAAGGAAGCAGAAGGGAAAAGAAAAAGGACTAGTTAATTGTTTATATTTTTTGGTAGTGCGATGGTAAATTTTAGGCATCAACTTGACAGGATTGAATGATACATGGATGGCTATTAAAATACTTTGGGTATATCTATGGGGATGTTTGTGAGAGAGACTGGTATTTGAATCAATGGACATCTATGTGGACAGACACCATCCAATTTGACTGAGATCTCCAAGAACAAAAGGGCAGAGGAAGAATCCACTCTCCTGAAAAAGTGAGATGCCTTCATCTCTGGCCTTTAGATATCAAAATTCTGGGTTCTCTGACCAGACTCCAGGGTTTACAACTCCAGGTATATAACTCTGACCTAACTCCAGGTTTATAACCAATTTCTCATGCCTTCAGCGTTACACTGAGAATTTCACCATCAACTTCCCCAATTCTGAGGCCTTCAGAGTTAGACTCATCCATACTCCCTGCCTGCCTGCTTCTCCAGAAAGCCTGCTGTGGGACCTCAACCTTCTGTAATAGCTTGAATTAATTTTTCTAACAAAAACTCCTTTCGTATACACAAATAAAACTCCAAGCATATACACATATAAATACAAATATATATCATACTGGTTCTTTCTTTGGAGAATCTGACTAATACACTAATACATCAGGCACCTGACTCAATGCCAGCTTTTAATTATTCCATCAGCTTTGCAAGGTAACTATTTATTTACTCTTTTTATAGAAAACTGGTATCTAAGTAATTTTCTTGGGGTCACAGAGCAAGTGGCTGAGTTGGCTAAAATTCATAGTCTAAGTCCTTTCTACCACCAAAATGTGTCTCATATTTAGTATACCATATAAATATATACTATATATAAATATATGCAATATATGCAGTGCCTAAGGTGTGCATTCACTGACTATCTGATTTTCACTAATGATAGTTCTATAGACAGAGGACTTTACGTTTATATGGAAACAAGTAAATAAAAAACTAACCTCTTTACATAATGATCCCACCCCAAAAATCCACTTAAAATGCCATCATTTGAAATACCAATATATGCTTTGTATGTAAATTTCTATATGAAACAAGAAAAGGAAGAATAATATTTTGAAAGAATGGATTGTATTTATCTTCTCAATGTAAAATGATAAAAATGCTTAGTGTAGGTGTGATTATAGTGTATTAAAATTACATGATTTTTGAAATGATTTTCAAATGGCTATTCTCAAAGCTGTTGGAAATAACGGGGAATACAAATGCTTAAATGAAAAGCAAATGGTGGTGTCAACCCACATTCCTATAACATTTCCATTGTACAAGCTTTTACAAAAATTTCCTCTGCTAGAATTACTTTGAAAGTCTATGGTACATTCTTTTAAATGTGATGATACAACTGCACATCCTTTGGCAGTTTCTTATTTTTGGAACAATAAAATGTCATTTGTTTCCAACCCTAGCAAGTGTTGTGAATCCGGAATTATATCTATAAGTCTAGTCACAATTAAAGAAAACCTGAGCATTAAGAAAATTGTAAGTCTTGAAGAGAATACTAGTACAGACCTGACAGGTATGGGATTTTGCCTTACAAGTTTCCCACTTCCTTTTTTTTCTTTCAGTGGGACGGCAATGGTGAAGACTGTGTGCATTAGCAGCACAAGCTTTCCACGGTCTTCTATTCTAAAAGCAAACACTACTGAAACTGCATAGATATTACATAGATATTTCATATCATGATTTGTAGCATCAGAATTGTAGATTAGAGTACAAGTATTCTCATTCACAATAATAAACTCTAAAAAAGAGAAGTATCAAGTGAATTTTCTGAGAGCAATGAGTTTTTTATTTACGTTTCTTGAGTCATGCACCTAAAATAATTCAATTTTCTGATAAATTTTCTCTGAGACAAGCCCTGTTGTTTTAAATTTATATATAAAATGAAGAATGTGATAGTCTAAGTTGTAGGAAAAAATAACATCTCTGAATATAATTTAATTTCATTTGGAACTAAATCACCTATTCATCATCATCAGTAGTAGTTTGATCATACTGTGTATTAGACCGCTGTATAAACAAAAATTGTTTAATGTGAATGGTCCTAATAAACATACACATATGTTTTCATCTAAAAATAGTGATAGTATCATGGCTTGGAGTTCTGTGTGAACAGGTTTTGAACCCCAATATAAGATTCTTTGTAGGAAAGGATTTTCGGTTCTTTAAAAATAAATTACTGTGTTTTACTGACTCTTGGTCCAAGTAGAATAGATCATCTTCCTTGAGTATGGCTCGTGATAATGAATGTTCTAGAATATATAATTTTCATTTAACAGCACCAGTCAATGGACTAGGGTATGGAATAAGCTGATCTTTGTTTCACAAAGATTTGATAAAAAAGTAAAATTTTAATCATGTGATAAAAACTAATGTAAATATATAAAAGGCAAGATTTTAATGTAATAATTAATCTTCGTTTAATATGCTCCCACCTCATGAAAATTATTTTCCTCCTGAATATTTAATTCAAATTTTTTTGCCCACCTAGGTTGAATTTATATTTCACCCAGAGTCCTCAACAGTGAGACAAAAATTTCACCAAGTTGTTGTTTTGTCAGCAAAGTAACTGACAACAAATGTATAGATTTTGTAGGGAAAATATCAGGCATATTGATTATTTACCTTTACTTCCCCAGCATTGTGGTTTGGTGGTACTTGCAGTAGCTGCCACTACTCATGGTAATAATATCTACATTTATTTTCCATGTGCCCTGGGCTACTCAAAGTCCTTCACAAATGACCTTCGATACAGCATGCTATGAGGATATGACCACTGCTATTCCCATTTTACACATGAAGAAATTGAGAAGAGAATGAATGGTTAAATAACAGACAAAAATTATATCTATCCATTGCAAAAAAAAAAAAATCCCCTAAGATTATCTGTCAAACACAAAAATGAACTCTGTTTGTAAGGAACATTACAGAAATATTGAAAAAAAAATCCCTTCAGATCAACTGGCTCTCAGACTCTATGCCTATCTGAAATTCTGCCATGGATGCAAACAATAGGCCATTTCCAAGCAAATTTCAATTTACAGTAGGAGGATGTAAAACTACATATTATGCTGAATAATAACGTGAATGTACAAATGCACATTAAGGAGGTATATTGTTTAGAGTCTAAAAGAATTAAGTGCTAAACTGGAATTTTAATTAGAATTCTAAGGAAACCATCATTTTTACTGGCAGGAATTGAATAACTGTATTTGTTGAAAACAATGAAGGAAGCGCTGCTTGCCTGTAATTAATTTACAACTCAAAAAATAAATTCTTATGTAACTTCATTATGCTCATTTATTGAAAGAAAGGTTAAGTGGCTCTAATTGATTGCATGTAATTCATTACACTATCACATTCAACAATTACTAAATTCCTAATACTAAGGATTTTCCATTAATTGAGTTAAAACTGAGTTATGAGATTAAAGCTGCATTAATCAACTCTTAAAAATGAGTCTAAAATATTAAATATTAAATGAGAAGTTGTGTTAGAAAACCACTGAGCTTTATAGTTCTCTTATAATTGAAGTTTAGATTGTTTTGTCCAGAAGTGGTTAATATAGACAATATATATAATCATATATAATTGCATGTAATAAACAAAGCAATTCGTTAATGTGTTTTAAATGGTAGATTATTAGCTACTGATATTTTTATGAAACTTTTAACTTTTAATGTGAATTCAAGAAAGATGTTTATTCAAACTTATTTAAGGAAAGCTTCTACAGAACAGGAAGGATGAGATGACAAAATAACAGGCTGTCATTAAACAAGCACTGATGAAAAAAAGAAGAAATTCAAGCAACAGAATCCTAATTGAAAAACATCAATGTAATTTGTGTTTATAAAGGCAACCTAAAAATGTTGATGCTGTTTATGACTAAGCATTATCTGTAGTATTTATTAGCATAAAAATTTTAATTCAAACTGCATTAGAAAAAAGTCAAATTTTTTCTAGTAAATTTGAGATATACAACGTGATGTTGCAAGGTACATATAGATAATAAATGGTTACTATACTAAAGCAAATAAACATATCCATCATTTCACATCATTACTTTTTTGGTGTGTCCCAGAAACATCTCAAATCTACTTTTTGCCAAGTATGGGGGTGCACACCTGTAATCCCAGCATTGGGGAGGCTGAGGTAGTAGGATCACAGTGAATTCAAGCCCAGCCTGAGCTACATAGTGAGCCCAAGGACAGAATGAACTGCATAGTGAGTCAAAGAACAGCAAAAAATATTAAAATCTACTTTTAAAACAAAAATACCTAAAATAACACAATTTTATTAATTATAGTCCACACACGGTATTCCTGAGATTTTTGTTACATTTATTTTGAGAAAAGAGCATGCTGATAATTCCTATTCTATGTTTGCAGTTACCATATATTTCAAATGTAGTATATCTTTACAGTTCCTTAATTGAATAATTTGGAAACTTTATTAGTAAGATTCAGAAGTAATACTTGTTTCTTACAAGAAGCTGAGTAAAGAAAAATTTTAAAAACCATTATTTTCATTTCTAGATTCTTTATTAAAGTAAACATATCTTTAAATGAATGGCTATGTTAGCTTTCCAACACCATGACAAAATACTTGAGCTTAACAATTTAGAAAGAAGAGAGATTTATTTTCTCTTGGAAGTTTCAGGCCATGACCAATTGGCCTTTTTGCTTCGGACCTGTGGTAAACCCGAGGAGGTCTGCACATTTCATAGTACCAAGAAAGCAAGGACAGAGAAGAAGTGATGGATCCCAGTATCACTCTGGGGAGCTGCCCTCAGTGACCTAACTTCCTCCCACTAGGCTCCACCTCCCAAAAGTTCCATCACTCACCATGACACCATAGCCTGGGGACCAAGCTACTAACATTTGGGGCTTTGGGGGAAACATTCTAGCTGTAGCCAAAACTGGTTTTTAGAATATAATTATTTAGGAAAAATATTTATGAACACAATAAATAATTTTGAAAGAAAAATAGTCTTGAATAGACAGATAATTATTTGCCAAGTAAAATATATATTTTACCATTTAGAGAAAGCAGTATTAAATGAAAAATATTTATCCCCACAATAAAGCCATAATCATAGGAAAAGCACAGGAGTAGACAAGGAAAGGTAAAAGTGTTATAGAATAATACCACAAAAAGCTTTAGGAAATTTCAGAATAAATGTAAAATCACAGTTTTTAGTATATTAAGAGTTTAATGATTGGAAAATTCTGTCAAACTCTCAATTACATTAATTTTAAAATTGTCTCAGTAGACATTATGAAATATTCTTTTTTTTTTCCAACACTAAAGATTGATTTCAGAGCCTTTGTACAGAGGTACTTTCCCAACCCCCAACCCTGTTTTTTTTTTAAATACGGTCTCTATAAATTGCTAAGCCTCCTAGAATGCTGGGATTACAGGTATGTATCACTACAACCAACTCCTTTATTTTTGGTTTATTCCAGCTGTGCCTCAGGCCTCTGAAATCAGAGACAAACCCTTGACATTTTCATTTTCAAGAACAGTTTTGGAACACTTGGAAACTTCACTGGCATTCATTAACTGGATTTCAGAATTAAAGGTACTATATTTCATATTTCTTAATAAATAAAGCATAATCTCATTAGCTAGAGCTTTACAATTATATTCAGCAAATAATTAAAATCTGCTTTTCTCTCCTGGATTCTTACAATTGTCCCCCAATTCTAGGCCATATATGACATTCTGAACATGAACCTGAATACACAGTTTAGTGGGAGTCCAGTCAGGAGGCCTCCATCTGGTGGGTGACATAGAATATGTATCTTATGTCACCAACCAGATTGTCTAAAGGTGAAAGCAGCAAGGTCCATGGCAAGGAGAACAGCAAAGTGGGAAGTGAAAGGAATAAAAAGGGTGCAGTCAGGTCAGAAAAGAGAAAAAAGGTGCCCTAGAGTGCCCTCAGTTTACCAAATTGTTAAATACTCCAACTATGCTATTTCTTAACAAGAGCAATGCAAAGTAACTGCATGTTGACACTCATTCAAGAAGATACTCTGTGGGTTTGCTTTATATATGTATTTGAGTGTATTGTGTATCTTCTTAATATACATATATATCACTGCATATGTTTTCTGCACTTATATAAATATATACTACTGTAGAAGATAGATAGGTAGATAGATAGAAACAGGCAGGCAAGCAGGCAGACAGATACCTTCTATTCTCTTGTTTCTAAAATAGACATGGACATATTAAACTTGTTTGAATTATTTCTTCTTGGAGAACTTTGTTAGAGACTCTGAGACACTATAATTGAGTATAATTTTTCCAACAAAGAAACTGCAATAAAAAAAAGACTCAAATAGAATGTTTTAAAATAACTTTACTATAAAATTATCTCCTATAGACATACAGAATTATGTTAATGTTTAGGAAAATTTACCACATGATCTAAAATGTCATGTAGAATCCTAAAGATTGATTGCATCATGGAAACATGGCAGGTAATCTCTGTGTTCGCTTTTTGTTTTAAGTGAGTTTCTTAAAATTACTTTGGATACTGAAAATGCTGCACCTAAATTTTTCTTTCTAAATAAAATGTTGCATGCAAATACCTGAAACTATTTATTTGTATTTCTTTTTTTTTCAGCTTTAATTGAGTGTATTGGTACATTTTAGGGATAGGGATACAGTACAGTTACATTCATTGTTGGGATCTTGTACCCCTACATGACAAGTCTTAGTTCTCATTTTTTCCCCTTGTCCCTGCCCTCTTTTTCTCTCCACCAAACTGTTTTTTAATGGTCTCAAATTTTTCAGAAATTAGCTTCCATTTAGAAATTCATTTGATGGATGTGTTTTGAAATATTCAAGAAGGTAAAAGACAGAAAATGAATAAATGAATCAAGATTGGCAAAATGGTGATAATTATTGAAGTTGAGTGATGAGTAAAGGGGTATTTATTATGAAATTCTACTCTGGTGTATTTGAAAAATTGTCAAAATAAATTTTTAATCTGATGCAGATTTTTTTATTATATCATTTTTATTTTAAAGTTCAAAAACTAACAATAACCATAAAACAAATGAATGACAAAACATTTTTTCTGAAGTTTTACAATACACTGTTGCAATTTATCTGTCTTATACTATTACGTTCGAAGAGCCATTTAATATAAACATTTTTAAGGACATTCTTCTGAGTTTGAAGGGATTAACTGGAATTCTAGCATGGGACTCTCTTCTCTGTCCAGCCTTCCTGACCAGTTTTTGATGGTACATTCAACACACATATGGATTTACTTGAACAAGTTTCAGTCTAAGAACCATTCGTCTACTTT
This sequence comes from Fukomys damarensis, assembly GCF_012274545.1. NCBI lineage: Eukaryota > Metazoa > Chordata > Mammalia > Rodentia > Bathyergidae > Fukomys > Fukomys damarensis. Next base: position 28,276,149 of record NW_022900917.1, on the reverse strand, counting down.
TAATTGCAGCCTCCTACTAAGATGTGAGTGTATTAATCACCTTTCCTTTGCTGGAACAAAACAACTGACACCTGTTCAAAAAAGGTTCATTTTTGACTTGTGGTTTTAGTGGGTTCCGTCCATGGCTGTCTATCTCTGAAGCATAAACTACATAGTTGAAGGGCAAGGCTGAGAAAAGATGGTTCCAAACTGATAGCAGCCAGGAAGTGGAGAAAGAAGAGAGGAGCTGGGGACAAGAATACATCCTTCCAGGTCATGCATTCAGTGACCCACAGGATATTCAGCTATGAACTCATCAATAGATTAATTCATTAATGACTATATGACTTCATGAGCCAAACACTTATGAACAGATGAGAATTTGGCTGAACATTTTCAATCAAAACCACGACAGGCAGTCTTCTCAAGTCAAGTCAAATTTGAAGCACAGTGAGGGACACAAAACCAAAAACATCCAGAGCTAGCTCCAGTTCAGCCCACATGATTTAAGAAACTAATGTGCGCAGTGAAACACATAGTCACCATTAGTGGGGATTCTTGGGCATTCCTGCCAGAAACGTACACTTCGCAGATACATTCTCAATGGAAACCAACTATGTCTCCTGGTGAACTAGCTTTGCTTACACTGTCATGATATGTTTTAGCAGACTTCCATTTGGCCAACCTTCTCCTAATCCTAAAAGACTGCTATCCAAAGAGATCACATGAATGGCCTATTTCAAATTTTAAAACAGAAGGACTCTATGAATTGGCTGAGTTGGTTACATAAAGTAATCAAAATCCCATGAGTGAAAGCATGTCAGAGCTTGGCTCCAGCATTTTGTCACTGAAAGAAAGATAGGCCAAAATATCCGTATGCACTGTCATCAGCTTTATTAAATTAATTGCTGACTCTTTTCACAGTTTTTCCCATATCTCGTCAGACTCTAAAGTGATGTGGTAACAAAAATCACAGCTTTAAGATGTAAACTGGAACAATATGTCTTCAAATGCCAGCCATAAATATAACAAAAATGAGATATCTTTCATCAGCTTATTAATATTAATTATCAATATCCCCAAATATCAGTATGACTCACAAAGTCTTTGCAGGTCTCCAATTTCCAAAAGGAGACATTGATGGTGATACCACATTCATATTTAGACAGATTTGGGTATATGAGGATATGATTCCTCCCTCAGCAGCATTCTTCCCAAACTTTACAACAGTTTATCTCTTGATTCCATTAAATAGCAACTTGGATCTTTTCTTTCTCCAGTCCCAAATCCTTAATAAACATTTTAATATCAAAGTTTTTTTTAAGTAATCTTTCAAATATTTGCAGGCAAATAACATTTTTCATTTTAGGCAAATTACATAAACACAGGATATGGATCACGGAATATGATAGTATAATTTTATTCTGTAATTTACTACTATCTCTGTATGCTTTGTCTTTAACTTGGAGCCACACAACTAAAGGATGAATTGCTAGGAAAAATAAAGTATGTACCATGAAAGCCAATCAAAGTGACAAAAGAATCCAGAATCCTATAATATGAGGAACAATTTAAAAATAAAGAATTAAGCCTACAAAAAGAAAAGATGTGGGCTGTCATATGGAAAAGAAAAAAAAGAGGAAGCAATGGGTTGGAAAATAAGATACAGATTTGAACTCAACTGAAAGAAAGACCTAACAAGAACTGTTAAAATGAAATGAGATGTCCAGAGGGCAGATCATGTTCCATCACTGGAAGTGTTCAAGGAAAAATGAGATAAGCCTGTGTCTAGAAGACTCAGAGTGATTTTTGTCTGAATCACTTCTATCATCTCTTTCAACTGGAAAAATCTCTGATTCTTTTAAGCACTGTGAAATCACTAAAAATATACACACATAGCCATGAGCTTCTTTTACAACAGTGAAAAACATCATTCTTCAAAAAATTGGTCATTAAAATATTGCTTGAACTTATTAATTGGTTAAAATCTCAAAAAACTATTTCAAAGTAGTTTAATGTGTGCAAATTTCTCATATTAATTTGTTCTTCAATAACATGTTTTGAATATCTTCACTCTTCTGCTATCCTGCCCTAATATATTTAACATGCATGAAGGACAGTTTATCCAAGGGAAAAGAAGAGCCAATTTGGAGAAATTCATTTTCTTTTAAACCCTTACCCAATAGCACTGGTGATTGGTATGACTGTCCAGAACACCATCTTTGGCTCTGACTAGATCAAGCTTCTCACTCAGGGTGTGTGAACTGCCAGTTAAGCCTCCTGGCTGAGCTTCTGTTTCTTCATCTGCAAGACATAGATAATATTACTGCTTATCTTAGAATACTGTTGTGAATTAAATACAATAACTCACAAAAAGCTTCGTCTGTCTAAATTATACCAATTGGTCAATCAATGTTAACTGTCATCCTTGCATCTGTTGCTGATAATAAAGAAAATAATATTTTACAGTTTGCAAAATCTCCAAAAATGTTCACAAGGGGTTCCTTGATATTCCAGTACTCATCTGCATATTAGTTCTTGCAAATTAAGTGGAAATCACCCTTTGCTTCATCTTTCTGTTTCAAATATAGAACAAAATTTTACTATAGGCAATTGTCTGAGTTCATTTTTCTGTTACTATAACAAAAAATGGGGTGATTTAAAGGAAGAAGTTTATTTGCCTCACAGTTCTAGCAACCCAAGAGCATGGCACTGGTGGCCATGGCTTCTACTGAGGGCATCATAGCTGCTCAGCTCGTGGTAAAAGCAAAAGAGCAGTCAAGAGCATGCTGAAGAGAGGCGTGCGTGCAAGATGGGAGAGAGGGTGGGGAAGCTGACTTACTTTAAAGCAAGCTCCCCTTGAGGGAACTAAACTATTCTCACAGAGCCTACATTACTACCTTTGTGGTGGTGGAGTCCCCAGGACCTGATTATCTCTGAAATTTCCCATCACATCTCAACACTGTTTAATAGGAGATGAAGCCTCAAAATGATTTTTAGTGGGCACAATCCATAGTCAAAATACTGCAACAATGACAGTACAAAATTTTAACATGAAAAATTTCTGAAACTGATGCTATGGAAAGATTTAAAACTGATACTAGCATAACAAACTTTAAGTCACACATTGTGCTTGTTTTTTGGCTACAAGTTATGCCTACCACCAATGCATGCTATTACACAGTATTTTGTAATATTTGTCAGAGTATAATTGCCATATACCACAAACATTAACTCAATTAACAAAATGAAAATTTTATTCAGTTGTTTTAAGTTAAAAACTGTTCAAATTTTCTACACAAAGGAGATTAATCAGTTTCTAAAAGTGTTATGCTTAAGCTTACTTGAATGAATTTGTTTTCAGAAGTAGAATAGAGTTCAAAACATTTACATATTCATATGTAACATATGAATATATTCTCTAGCAGAAACTATGAAAATTTTTAGAAATTCACCACAAACTAAACATATTGAAATTTTATATTGACATTCATATATATATATGATATTATATTTGTAAGCTATGTAAACCAGCCACGATGATGCTCACCTGCAATCCCAGCTATGTGGGAGTCTGAGGCAGGAGGATCACAAGTTTAGGGCTAGCCTGGGGAACACAGACTTTGTCTCAACACAAAAGGCCTGGGAGGAGCTCAGTGAATGAGTGTTCACCTAGCATAGAGAGCCTCAATCCTCACTACCCCAAAAAATTTATTCTTCCAAATTTTAGGGCCATCATAAACTTGGATTCAGTAGATATATAGGAGACTTCAAGGCCCTGCAAGAAACAGCGAAGTACAAAGGTTAAGAGCCTGGACCTCGAAAATGCAAAGGCTTGGGTCCAATTCCTGCTCTACCACTTTGTAGATGCAGGAAATTGTGTCTATCTTTAACATCTCTAATCCTTCGTTTCCTTTTCTGTAGAGTGAGAACAATAGTACAGAGGATTGTGGTAATAAATGAAAATTGCATAAGCAAGTACCTACCTATGACAATTATTAGTTAATGAAATTGTTTGAATGAAGATCTCTTAAGCAAGATAGATGTCATTTTTGTTTGCTTATTCACAGAAAAGCAAAAAACACTTCCTGTTTCAAAAGAGTCGTCTCAAGATTCCAAAGGAATTTCCATGATCGGACAGTCCAAAGGCGATGCAGAAGAAAAGGAGACCAAAAAGAAAAAATTGTCTCCTGCGCGAAAGTGCCACATTCTAGCCTTTCATTTTAACACATTGTGAGACATTTGAAGCAGTCTGGTAACATATCTCTGAAAACGAGATTCTTCACATTTCAACAGTACCTTTCAACATTCAAGTAAAGATATTCATCTAGCTCTTAGTCTACCACAAAGGGCAAAAAGGAAGAGAAAATAGTTGTTCTGTGCTATCAGCCCAAGTCCTCACGTTATTCTATGCCAGTAATAATTTAAAACTATCTTGGATATAAAAAATTATTATTTTAGGGATACTTATTTGAGTTGTTTCATGCTGTCAGAATGAAAAATCAAGTGATTCAGAAAACTAGAGAAAAAAGTAATTGGGCTACATTTATAGTTGATGTAGAACTGGGAAAAAGGTATAGTTTCTTTACTAATCACATTAAAATGTAAGAACTTTGCAAAATATTTATAAACATCTCACATGTATGTGGTGATTTCTGATTTTAAAATTGATTTATTTTTTTAACTTCATTTTGTACTAGTACACATTTGTCATATATACGGATCACATTCATTGCAGGAAATCTGTGCCAGTACATAATATATTTTCATTCTTTTCCCCCATCCCCCTCCCCTCCTTCTTCCCCTCCCCCATTTACAAAAGCTTTGTTTCAGTTTTTTGCTTCCATTCTCTTATTTTTCCTTTTTCCTTTCTTCCCTTTCCCCCTCCCTTGTTCCACTTCCCATTCAAACATATTCTTCCTATTTCCCAACATCTGTCCTCCACTATATTCCTTATTTACCCTTTGGGTTTCTCACAGAAGAGAAACAATGCAATATTTAAACTTGTGTGTTAATTTATTTCACTTAAGATTATGATCTCAAGGAGCATCGATTTTCCTACAAATGATTCAAGTTTATACTTTTTGATGGCAGAGGAGTACTCCATTGTATACAAATACCACATTTTCTTTATCCATTCATCTTTTGATGGGTATATGGGCTGTTTCCTAGATTTAGTTATTATAAATTCTGCTTCTATAAACATGGATATGCATATATCACTGTGACATGATACTTTTAAATCTTTCAGGAAGATTCCTAGAAGAGGAGTAACTGGGTTAAATGGCATCTCCAGCTTTAGTTTTTTGAAGAATCTCCATTCTAATTTCCATAGTAGCCCAGTTTACACTCCTATCATCTCACAAATATTTGTTATTGGATGATTTCTTGATGATAACCATTCTTCCTAGAGAAAGAATTTCAGTGTGCTTTAATTTGCATTTCTCAAATGATCAGTGATGTTAAACATTTTTTATCTATTTATTTGCTGTTTGTACTTCTTCATATGAGAAATATTTATTCATTTCCAGTGCTTATTTTTGGATTGGGTTGTTAAATTTAAGAATGTAAGTTTTTGAGTTCTTTACTCTAGATGTTAGTTTTTTGTATGAGGAACAACTGATAAAAAATGTTTTCCCATTCTGAGTGTTGTCTCTTTACTCTATGGTGATTCCTTTTGCTGTGCAAAAGCTTTTTAAGTTCATGTGATCCCAGCTGATCATTCTTTGTAATATTTCCTGTGTGACCAAGGTTTACTCATAAAGACTTCACCTACAGCTATATCTTCTAGAGTTTTACTTATTTTGTCTTCCAGCAGATTAAGTGTTTCTGTTTTATATTTAGATCCTTAATCCACTTTGATTTTAGTATATAGTCAGAAATATGGCTCTAGGTTTAATTTTCGGCCTGTGAAAAGCCAATTTTCACAGCACCATTTATTAAAGAGGCAATTGTTCTTCCAGCAAATGTATTTGACCCCTTTGTCAAAAATAAAAATAGCTGAGTGTACTTAAAGTTGTTTCTGCATCTTCTATTCTGGTGCACTGATCCACCAGTCTGGTGGTTTTGCCAGTACTATAGTAATTTTATCACTGTAGTTTTGTAGTATAATTGCAAATCAGAGATTATGATGCCTTGCCCCTATTTCCCAGAATTGCTTTTGCTATTCTAGGTCTCTTCTGGTTCTATATGAATTTTAGGACTGTTTTCTCCAGTTCTGTGAGGTATACTATTGGTATTTTGGTGGAGATTGCATTAAATCTGTACAACAGTTTTGTAAGTATGGCCATTTTCACTATATTGGTTCTTCCTATCCAAGAACAAATGATATCTTTCCATTTTCTGATATCCCTTTCCATCTCTTTTTCTCAGAGTACTGTAATTTTCAATGTATACATCTTTCACTTCCTTTGTTAGCTTGATTCCTAAGTATTTCATTTTTCTTGATGCTATTATGGAAGGTGTGATTCCCCTAATTTCTCTCTAAGTGAGTTGTTAGTCTTGTACGGGAATGCTACTGACTTTTGAGCATTTACTTTGTATCTGGCTACACTGCTGAATTAGAGCTATTTTGGTAGCAATTTCAGTGTCTACTATATAGAGCACCATATCATCAGCAAATAAAAAATTAAATTCTTGTTTTCCTATCCACATCCATTTTATATTTTTTGCCTCTTGTCTAATCACTCTGGCTAATGTTTCCAGAAACATATTGAACAGGAGTGGTGATAGTGGACATCCTTGTTCTGCTCCTGATTTTAGAATGAAAGCTTTCACTTTTTGACCATTTAGTATGATATTGGCTGCTATTTGGTCATAGATGGCTTTTATCAGATTGAGATAAAGACCATCTGTTTCAATTTTCTATAGAATTTTTATCATGAATGAGTGTTGGACTTTGTCAAGTGCTTCTTCTGCATCTATTGAGATGATTGTGGCATTTTTGTCCTTGGTTCTGTTAATATAGTGTATTGTACTTATATATTTGCAAATATTAAACTATTTCTACACTCCTGGGATGAATTCTATTTAGTCATGCTTTATAATCTTCTTGATCATTTGCTGCATTCTATTTGCCAATATCTTATAGAGGATTTTTGCACTTACATTTATTAAGAATATTGGCCTGTAGTTCTCTTCCCCCTCCCCTCTTTTGGTTGCATCTTTCTATGGCTTTAGTATCAGAGTAGGAATGAGTTTGGGGCTATTGCTTCCCTTTCAATTTCATTAAAAGATTTGAGGAGTAATGGTATTAGGTCTCTAAAGTTCTTGTAGAATTCAGTAGTGAAGCCATCAGGACCTAGGCTTTTCTTTGATGATAGTTTTTTTTTTTTATTACTTCTTCAATTTCATTGACTGATACTGGATTATTTAGAATTTTTATATTTTCTTTATTCAGCTTTGGTGATTCATATGTATCTAGGATTCTGTCCATTTCATTTGAGTTTTCCATCTTATTAGAATGCAGTTTTTCCAAGTGGGTATTGATACTTGTGGATTTCTGCAGAATCCATTGTAATTTCACCTATTTATTTCTAATTGCATGAATCTGGGTCTTTCATTCTCTGGAGAAGATTGGCTAAGTGTTTGTCTATTTTCTTTAATCTTTCAAAGAACCAACTTTTCAATTTGTTGATTCTATGTGTTGTTTTCTTAGTCTCAATTACATGATCTTCTGCTCTGAGATTTATAATTTACTTCCCCATATGCATTTTGAGTTTAACTTGCTCTTTTCCTAGAATCTTGAGGTTCAATACTAGGTTACATATTTGAGCTCACTCACTTTTTCTGATGTGGGAATTTACTGCTATTTTTCCCTCCTATAACTGTTTCATTGCTTTCCATAGATTCTGCCATAGTCATATTGACATCAATGTAGAAACTTATCTCCTCTTTAATTTCATCTGTAATCTACTGGTTGTTCAGTAACATGTTATTTATTTTCCATGTGTTTATACAATCTGTGTGGTGTGTTTGCACTTGATTCCCAATTTCATTGCACTATGATCTGATGAAATGCATGGGATAATTTCAATTTTTTTGCATTTACTTAAGCATATTCTATGAGCTAGTATGTGGTCTATTTTGGGGAAAGTCCTGTGTGCTACTGAGAAAAATGTTTATTTACTTGCTTGGTATAACACTCCACAAAATTATTAAGTCCAATTATTCAAAGATTTTAGTTCAGCTCTGATATTTCTTTATTGATTTTTTTTGTCTAGGTAATTTATTTGTAACTGTGGGGCATTGAGATCCCCTCAATACAAAAATATTGATTTAGTTCAATTACTTGATGTTTTAATTTTACCTTTGGACTCTGTCAAAATCTTAGCCTGACAAGCTCTAGACCATTATAGGTAAATCTCATGCAATCAATCTTAGAAGGCAAGTATTAAAAATTCTAATTTATTCATAGAAAATAGCAGAGAAGACAAAGGGACTCATTCATATCCATGCATGCTTAGTAGCATAAGAAAAGAGTTAAGCATGATGGGTTTGAAAAATAACAATAATAAGCACCATACAGTGCTTCTACTTCAAATGCTGTAAACTTTATAAATTTGTTTCTTTTTTGTAGAATAAGCATAACAACAACTGCTTTCGAAACAGCTGTAAAAAATGCATGTGAAGAGCTTTGCACTTCATAGGGTGTCATTCACTATCAAATGTTAAAAATATCTCACATTTCCAAAGTGATTTACTACTTTGAACAAGTTTTAGAATTTATGGAGTGTTTACTGCTACAAACATCTTTCCAGTATTTAGGCCAAAAGAATTTACTACTTTCAAGGAGAGACAGATTGGAATATCTGAATTTTCAGTAACATTAACTAGTTTTATCAGAAAATTAGATTGTTCACCAGGACTGCAGAGCTGTTAGGCTTTGGCAGATGATCACTGTATGGGTGGTGGTCAGAACAGGAGTTGAAACCCAAAAGACCATAGCTGGGCAGGCAATGGGCCAGGTTCTCAGAAAGGACTCAGGTCCAGTGGTTCAGAAATAATCTTAGAGAAAAATAAGGCTAGTGCTTTTTGTAAGAGGGATAAGAGGAAGAGGTGTTCCATCTTTATTCCAAACGGTCCTGAGACTTATTCTGAAGATCTAGAGGAGATTTACATGGACCCACTGACTTTAGAATTTCATCCCTTTAGTTAATGATCTTAATGTCCCCAAATCTTTGAGCTTTTTCATTGATTGGGAAAATTTTCTTGCAGCCCTGCAAGGGTTCCAACTGTTTGATCACCCAGTCATCTCCAACTTAGAACTTTGCTTTTCTTTTTCAGCAAGAGTTTATGCTTTTGTTATAATCTTGGGGCAATTGTCCATTTCATTTCCTTTTTAATGTAAAACATATATATATATATAAAATATTTATTATTAAATATATATATAATATCTTTTTTACTATCCAAAAATTCAATCCTGTCTTTTCTTTCTCTTGACAGGCAATGATCAATTATAAATCCCCTTAGCAACATCGAAGCAGTGACTGCAGGAGCTTGGCTAAAAGATTTCCTCAGAAATATTTCCAAATAAAAATTTAATATTTACAAAGTGAAAGAATCCAAATCCTCAAATTGGTCATTTTTCAAATGAAAATTGACACTGTGAAGAAATGTCTACGGACTCCTATCAGTTTACTGAAAGAACCAAGTTCTGGCACCAACACCTAGTACTTTTGATTCTTTGTAAATTTTTGCATTATTACATGTATTTCTCTTCTTAATAGTGCAGCATAATTTAACAAAATGCAGAGAATCCTTGACAGAATTACATACAAAATTTGAAAAACAAATTGTGGTTATTTCATTAGCTTGGATAAGATGAGACTATTAAAAATCAGTTAGACCTGGAATTCATGGAGGCCAGTAAGGGTGGGAAAAGGAGGGATGAGTTGATCAATTCTATAAATCACAAAATTATACCTTTAATGTACTCCCCAAAGAGAACTCTAGGAAATTAGTCATCTCATACCTCCAACCATCAGATCATAATTCTCTAATTAAACATGGCCAACTATTGTCCCACTCCTACATGCAAATACAAATTGCACAATACTGACATTTATATAGTGAGTCAATGAGGCAATGCAGCAAAAATGTCAGTTAAGAATATTAAGAGAGGGGCTAAAGGTGTAAGAAAGATGGGATGGGTAGGGGAAGGGTGAAAAGGGAAAAGAAAAAAATGTGAGATAATGAAAAGATGGAAATAAAGTGTTTGTAGATGGGGAGGGGAGGAGGGGGTGAAGGGAGGGCAGGGACAAGGGTAAAAAATGAGAACCAAGACCTGTCATGTAGAGGTACAAGATCCCAACAATGAATGTAACAGTACTGTATCCCTAAAATGTACCTATAAACTCAATTAAAGCTCAAAATAAAGAATATTAAATGGGGACCTAATCTTCACAATAACAGTTTCATAGTCCTTGTGGCAAATTTATTGATATACTGCAAAAAGAATATTTCCTAGAGGTTTACTGAACTGAGTTCTCTACAATGGAAGTCATGGAAGATACAAGATTAGCATCGAGACAGAAAACTTAATTTCCTACCAGGGTTGCAAAGTTAAACATATGTAGAATAATATAAAACTGCATGTGTCCTCTAATTCTAAAGTGTGGGTTCAGATATTAAGGAATGAAATCATCTAATAGTTGAAGTTAAATCATTATGTGCCAACAAGATTTCTCTCTTTTTATAGTATTTTTGATTTGTATTAGTCAGGGTTCTGTAGAGAAACAAGCAATAAGATTTTGAGATGGGGGAAGAGGAAGAGAGAGAGGGTGAGAGAAATTTTAAAATTGGAAATTGGCTCATGAAACCAATGGTGGTAGCTGACAAGTGTGAAATGAACAGAGTAAGATGGCAGATGCACAATTCAGGTGACAGTTGATGTTGTAGAGTTGGGTCCAAATTTAGCTTAAGGAGGATGTTTATGTTGCAGTCTTAAGAGCTCCTTCTTCAGAAAATGTTTTTGTCTTGCTCTAGAGGCCTTCAACTAATTGGACGAAGCTAACCATTCATGTGTCATAATCTGCTTTACTCACTGTCTACTGTTAAGTGTGAATCACATCTAAAAGAAATAAAATAACATTTATATTGGTGTTTAACCAAACAATTGAACAACACAGACTACCAAAACAACACAGATAAACATCATAGTTATAAATGCTCTTATAATAATCAAGGAAATAAGTACTTGTAGAAAAATTGCATGCATCAAAGAAGTACTTCCCAAAACTTATGGCATTTACAAATTGTGTTCCTGAATAAAATTATTTGACACTCTTCCTAGTGAAAATTTGCAGAGAGGTCTACCTTTCTATGTGGTCTGAGTCTCTGATAGCATGGTGGCTGTGTTTACAGAGGGAATGTCCATAGGGGAACTTCTGGGAAGCATTTCAAGATGCATTCGTGGGAGAAAGTTTGTGATATTTTGGTACCCATGTTCAGAAGTCATATGGTGACAGTGACACCTTACTGGTTGATGCAGTTACACACATACCTTACCTCAAAAGGAGTGGGCATAGATCTTACTTCTCTCTAAGAAAACTGTTAAAGAATTTGGGCCCATGTTTTAAGACTGCTACAATTAACATTAATTTTTTTGGTACTACTCGCAGGCTCTCGGATATATTCTTTTATATGCTTCATATAACCTTCCAACCTCTCTGAAATGTGATTATTATTATAAGTAAACTGTGATTGTAAAACTCTCAAATTCATACAGCTAGCACAGTGTTAGAGTCAAAATTTTAAGCTACCCACTCCCAATCCTACATATTTTGTATAACATAATACTGCCTCCTTTTGAAAAGAAACAAAGAAAAGAAAATAATATTAATTTTTTTTTAAATTGCTGCTACAAATGAATATCTTGTTTAGGTCTGCTCAGCATTCATTTATTCTTCTGATATCAAAGTAAGCTTATAATAATCAATACAGTGCCAGTAATAATAGAAAATTATAATCCAGAAATCAACCAATAACAAATGCCGGTGGGGTTGTGGGGAGAAAGGAACCTTTTTTCATTGTTGATGGGAGTGCAGACTGGTGCAACCATCATAGAAGTCAATATGGAGATACTTCAAACAACTAGGATTAGAAGTCTCATTTGACCCAGCTATTTCTCTGCTAGATATCTTCCCAACATAATTAAAAGCATGGTAACACAGTAATATATGTTCACCATTGTTTATAATGGCCCATTTTTAATAGATAAAATGTCAAAGCAGCCCAATTGTCCATCCACTGGAGACTAGATAAAATGTGTGGGTTTTTTTTAAATGGAGTACTACTCAGCCATAAAAAGTGAGAAACTGGGTTGGCAGAGGAACAGTAAAAGGTGCAGCCATGTGCAGATTTCCTGATACCCCAGCACCACTGCCTAAGCCTCAGCAGAGGAATGGCAAGAGGCTGCAGCTGCCTGCAGCCCTGAACCCCAACTGCCTCTGGCCTCCTGGCTGGACTGGTACCTGGATTAACACAACAGAGACACAGAGGGTCATAAAGGTCATTGTTCTGAGCTCCAGCCTCAATGTTGATTTAGTTTAATTTAATTTAATTTAATTTGATTTAATAAAGGTGATAGATTAGTAAATGCCACATTGTCATTTTCTAAGCTGTGCTTGATATTATTGTGTGGCTGACTGTAACTCTTGGGCTAAGGTGTTGTGATTGATCTAATCAGTTATCCTTCCTAGTATTATGAAAATGAGAGTCCTCTGGAGCCACGCAGTTTCCAGCGGGCACTGAGTGATTGTCTCCAAGGCAGCTCCAGGGGGTTCAGTTTGACATCATCGCCCCAGCTTGGAATCAGAGCCCTGTCTCCTGCGTGGCCTCCTCTGGAGCTGCACCATTTCCAGTGGGCACCACTGATTGGCTCAGACACAGTGGCAGGAGGGTAGCCACGCGGGCGCCACTGAGTCCCCCTCTCCCCACCCCGCTATTAGATCCCCTGACTGAGCCAGTCCTAGCACACACTCTGCAGAGGCATGGCAGGCTATAAAGGGCAGTGATTGATCCTATTATGTTTCTGATTGTATCGATAGGAATAAAGGATAGGGATTGATTTGATGAGCTGTTTGCTCAATTATGAAAATAAGAATGTCTATAAGTCATTAGAGAATCAAAGGCTGGGACACAACAATATCAGGAAGATTTAATGACCCAGAGATTGAATCAAGGTCAATCAATCAGCAAAAATAAAGATGAGAAAACACTTAAGCAAGCCATAAAGACAGACTTCCAGTCCATCAATGGCAAACAGTAGGGCAAAGGAGGATGAAAAATCAGATAGTGAAACTTCAGGACACTCAAAACTCACAGCACATGAAGTAAAAAAACTGATCAATCAAGCTCTAGAAAAATTCAAAACACAAATTATTTCCCAGTTAACCATAGAGATGGTGAGCAAAATGAAAGACATGATTTGAGAATCCAGAACAGAAACTGACAAAAAAAATAGATGAGCTTGGGAACATAATAGAAACCATGAAGGCCGAGAATAAGAAAGAAATGGAAACAATGAACACCCAACATAGGAAAAAAATGGAATCCATTAAACAGATTCAAACAGATATCCAGGAGATTAAAAATTCTATTGAAAGCATAGGTAACAGAATAAAAGATTGCAAGGATAGAATCTCAGATATAGAAGATAGGATAGCAGACAGTGACCATGAAAAGAGAGGTCTCTTAAAAGCAGTCTGGGAGCATGTGAAATCGATCCAACAACCCCTAGATGATGCAAAGAAGAATAACATAAGACTGACAGGAATTCATGAAAAAACAGGAGAAAATGCAAATGACTTAAAAAAGATGTTCACAGAATTAATGACAGAAAACTTCCCAAACAGAGGGGAAGAATTTGACATACAGATAAGTGAGGCATATAGGACCCCCACTAGCCACGATCAAAAAAAGTCTACACCTAGACATATAATAATCAAGATCCCAGAAACCCAACAGAAGAACAAAATACTAAAAGCAGTAAGAGAAAAGAAACAAATCACATACAAAGGAAAGCCCATCAGAATCACAGCAGACTTTTCAACACAAACCCTCAGGCCAAGGAGAGCCTCAAGCTAGGTATTTCAAGTCGTAAAATATAACAACCTACAACCAAGACTGATGTATCCTGAAACTCTCTTTTTCAAAATTGATGGAGAAATAAAATACTTCCACGACAAAGAACACTTGAGAAACTTCATGAATACTAAACCAGCACTACTAAGAATTTTAAACAATATCCTAGAAAAAGACAATGAAGATCACAACACCAGGAGGTTCAACAGAGCAAATCAAATAGCCAAGGCTAGAAACTAAAAAGAGAGGACAAAAAATAAAAAGAGTCAACAAAAGAAAAATAACATGACAATAATAAGTCAATACATATCAGTTAGAACTATCAATGTCAATGGCCTCAATTCACCAATCAAGAGAAATTGATTGGCAGAGTGGATTAAGAAGCAAAATCCAACAATACGCTGTATACAAGAAACACACCTAGTGCAAAAAGAAGCCCATAGACTGAAAGTGAGAGGATGCAAAACAATTCTCCATGCGACAAGAGCACAGACAAAAGCAGGGGTAGCAATCTTATTCGCAGACCAAGTAAATTTCAAACCAAAACTGATTAAGAGAGGCAAAGAAGGCCACTACATCCTTGTAAAGGGAACAATTCAAGAGGAAGAAATGACAATCATAAACATATATGCAATGCCCCCAACTATATAAAACAAATATTAAGCAACATGAAAAACCAAATAACCACTAATACTATTGTAGTGAGGGATCTGAATACCCCACTGTCAAAAATAGACAGATCATCTAGACAAAAAAATCAACAATGAAATACTAGAACTGAACCAAGCTTTTGAACGTATGGACTTATTAGACGTCTATACAGTATTTCACCCGACAAAATCAGAATATACATTCTTTTCAGCTGCACATGGGTCATTCTCAAAGATAGATCACATACTAGCTCAAAAAACAAGTTTGAATAAATGCAAAAGAATTGAAGTTATTCCCTGTATATTATCAGATCACAGTGCAATAAAGCTGGACATCAATAGTATAAGAAACTGTAGGAACTTCACAAACATATGGAAATTGAACAGCACTCTCCTGAACAATCAATGGATCACAGAGGAAATCAAAGAAGAAATCAGACAGTTTTTACAAATAAATGAAAACACCACTACAACATACAGGAATCTATGGGACACAATGAAAGCAGTTCTATGTGGAAAATTCATACCACTGAATGCCCACAGTAGGAAAACAGAGCAAGCTCAAATAATCAACCTAACGATGACCCTTAGACTCCTAGAAAAATGAGAGCAAGAAAAACCCAAAGCTCAAACAAGAGAGGAAATTATAAAGATTAGAGCAGAAATCAATGCAATGGAAACTAAGAAAACAATACAAAAAAAATGAATCAAAGAGTTGGTTTTTGGAGAGACTAAATAAAATTGATAAACCCTTAGCAAACCTTTTCAAAAAAAAAGGAAAGAAATGGCTCAGATCCATGCAATCAGGAATGAAAAAGGAAAAGTCACAACAGATCACACAGAAATCCAGAGGATCATTAATACATACTATGAGAACCTGTACTCTAATAAAATGGAAAACACAGAAGAAATGCACAGATTTCTAGATACGTATGAATTACCAAAGTTGAACGAAGAAGATAAAAACATTGTAAACACCCCAATAACAATCAGTGAAATTGAAAATGTAATTAAAAACTTACCAACAAGAAAAGCCCAGGCCCTGACGGATTCACTGCTGAATTTTACAAGACATTTAGAGAAGATCTATTGCCATTACTCTTCAGACTTTTCAATGAAATTGGAAGAGAAGCAATACTTCCAAATTCATTCCTGGAAGCAAATATCACTTTGATTCCCAAACCTGGGAAAGATACTACAAAGATACTGTGATAAAAACAGCATGGTACTGGCAAAGAATCAGACTTGAGGATCAGTGGAACAGACTGGAAGACACAAAAACAACTCCAGATGCATTCAGCTACCTCATCTTTGACAAAGGAGCTGCCAGTCCCCACTGGAGTAGAGATAGACTCTTTAATCAATGGTGTAGGAAAAACTGGATCTCAACCTGCTGAAGATTAAAATTAGACCCTTATCTGTCACCATGCACTAAATTAACATCCAAGTGGATTAAAGATCTAAACATAAAAACAAAAACACTAAACTTGCTGGAAGATAAGTTATGCAGAACTCTGGAAGACATTGGCATAGGAAAAGACTTTATGAACAAATCCTCAGTAGCATGGAAACTAGCAGAAAGAATCAACAACTGGGATCTCATCTTATTACAAAGCTTCTGCACTGCAAAAGAAACCATCAACAGAACTAAGAGACAACCTACAATGTGGGAAAAACTTTTTACCAGCTGCTCCTCAGACAAAGGACTATTATCTAAAATATATAAAGAACTCAAAACAACCAGCACCCCCAAATATAAAGACCCAATTCTAAAGTGGGCATCTGAAATGAACATACATTTCTCAGACAAATAAATAAAAGCAGCAAGGAAATATATGATAAAATGCACCACATCACTGGTCATTTGAGAGATGCAGATGAAAACAACACTGAGATTTCCCCTCACCCACAAAGAATGGCTGCTATCAAGAAATCACACAATAACAAATATTGGCATAGTTGTGGGAAGAAAGGAACCCTTCTCCATTGTTGGTGGGATTGCAGCCTGGTGCAACCACTATGGAAGTCAATATGGAGATACCTCAAAGAACTAGGATTAGAGGTTCCATTTGACCCAGCAATCCCTCTGTTGGGTATCTTTCCAAAAGAAGTAAAAGAATCATACCACAGTGATATAGGCGCACCCATGTTTATAGCGGCACAGTTTGTAATAGCTAAAACTTGGAAACAGCCCATCTGCCCATCAAGTGGAAACTGGATAAAGAAGATGTGGTTTGTCTATAAAATGGAATACTACTCAGCCATAAAGAATGAGAAAGTAGATTCATTCATAGTTAAATGGGTACATTTTGAGGATATACTTCTAAATGAAATAAATAAGGCACACATATGCACATATCGAATAGTATCTCTGGTGTGAAAAACTAAAATAGTACTCAAGATCCTGATGGGACACTTAGCAAACAGGAAGAAAAGGACCAAAGGTGTAGAGACAGTGAGAAGGATAGGGAAGGGGGAATAAGGAAAAAAAAATATGAGAAAATGTAAAAATGGAATTAAAGTGTTTGAAGGGGTGAGGGGAAGGGAGTGTGAAGGGAGGGTAGGGACAAGGGGAAAAAATGAAAACCAAGATGTGGCATGTAAAGGTACAAGATCCCAGTAATGAATGTAACTGTACTGTCTACCTAGAATGTACCAATAAATTAAATTAAAAAAAAAAAGAAAAGAAAATGAGAGTGTCTCAGTCATTAGAAATCCAAAGCCTAAACACCAGCTATAACAGGAAGATCCAAATATTAACCCAGGAATTAAACCAAGGACAGTACTAACAACAAAAGTAGAAATGAGAGGACACTCAAACAAGACACAAGCACAAACACAGGCTGCCAGTTCACCAAAGCCTAATTCTGGGTGAAATGAGGTCAAAATTTTGATAATCAACCACTTGGACATCCTGAACTGATAGCACAGAAAATAACAAAATGATGAATAAGGCTCTAGAAAAAATCAAAACAGCAATAATTTCCCAAGTAACTACAAAGATGGTGAGCACAGTGAATGACATGATTAGAGACTCTAGAACAGAAAGATATTAAAAAAATAGATGAGTTCAGGACCATGACAGATGCCATGAAAGCCCAGCATAGGAAGAAAATGGAAACCATGAATGCTCATTATAGGAAAGAAGTGGAATCCCTGAAACAGATTCAAACAGATATCCAGGAGATTAAAAACTCTACTGAAAGTATAAATAACATACTGAGCCAATCTGAAGACAGGATATCAGATATAGAAGACAGGATGGCAGTCAGTAACCATGAAAAGAGAGATCTTTAAAAGAAGGTAAAGGAACATGAGAAATCAATCCAACAGCTCCTAGATCACTCAAAGAAGAATAATATAAGACTGATAGGAGTCTATGAAAAAGCAAGAGAAAGTACGAATGTCATTTAAAAAAAACAAACCCTGTTCACAGAATTAATGACAGAAAACTTCCCAAACAGAGCAAAAGAATTTCACCTACAGATAAGTGAGGCTCATAAGACTCCACCTAGACATGATCACATAAAATCTAGAGTAAAAGGATGGAGAACAGATCTCCATAGGGCAGGAACTCAGAAAAAATCAGGGGTAGCTATCTTATTTGCAAACAGAGTAAATTTCAAACCAAAACTAATTAAGAGAGACAAAGAAGTTCATTATATCCTTGTAAAAGGAATAATCCAAGATGAAGAGATGATAATCATAAATATATATATGCACTAAATACTAATGCCCTCAACTACACAAAACAAATATTAAGGGACATAAAACACCAAATAAGCACTAATACAATTGTAGTGGGGGAACTCAATACCCCACTGTCACAAATAGATACTTCCATGAAAAAGAACACCTGAGAAACTTCATGAATACTAAACCAGCACCTCAGACAACTCCAAATAAAATCTGAGAAAAAGACAATGAAGATTACAACTCCATAAGGTCCCATAGAGCAAATCCATCAGGCAGGGTAAGGGGATTTAGTGCTGTAATTCTGCTGCCTGCCTACCAAGCACAAAGTGCCAAGTTCAATACCCACTCCCAATAAATAAATAAATAAATAAATAAATAAATAAATAAATAAAGGCATACCAGACCATCATAGTCGAATCCCAGGGTGCAGCAGTGTGGTCCAGACCAGTGCACTTGCAGGCAGGTCCCAGCCAGGGATTCCCCCCTGACCCCAGAGGCTTGGAAAAACCTGCTCAGCCAAAGCCCACCCAGGAAAGATCTGCACAGGCACATAAACTTCAGCCAGAGGCCTGCCCCATAGCATTAGTGGTTTGAACCCAGGAAGTGGTGTGCTGGTGAGCAGCAGAGAAAAAGCCTTTTGGTGGCTTGCTGAGAATTAAAGACCACTGCGTGAGCAAAAACGTCGTCTCAATAAAAGCATAGCAGCCTGCATCTGTTAAAATGAGCAGACATAGAAACAAGTCCCCAAATCAGACTCTCAGATCACCTAAGGCAACCCCAAAGGGAAATGAGATGGAACAATCTGATACTCAACCACCTGGACTCCCTGAACTGGCAACAAAAGAGCATCTAAACAATGAAATCAGAAATGATTTCTCAGATAACAGCAGAGATTGTGCCATAGTGCAAGACATGATTGCTAAATCTAGAATGGACACAGATTTTAAAAAATAGAGGAGCTGAGCAACATGTTGGAATCCCAACATAGGAGACAAATGGAATCTATAAAACATGCAAACAGATTTTCAGGAGATTAAAAACTCCATTGAAACTTTACATAGCAGAATGAGCCAATGCAAAGATAGAATTTAAGATATAGAAGATAGGATTGCAATTAGTTAACAGGAAAAGAAAAATTTCTTAAAAATGGTAAGGAATCATGAGAGATCAATCCAACAGCTGCATAAGACTGATCTGAGTCAATGAAGAAACAGGAAAAAGTGCAAACAATATAAAAAATGGTTCACAGAAGTAATGGCAGAAAACTTCCCAAGCAGGAGAAAACAATTTGACATACAGATAAATGAGGCATATAAGACTCCAACTATCCATGATCAAAAATATCTATACATAGGCATATAATAATCAAAATTCCAGAAACCCAACAGAAGAACAAAATTCTACAAGCAGTCAAAGAAACAAATCATATACAAAGGAAAGCCTATCAGAATCACAGCAGACTTCTCAACACAAACCCTAAAGGTAAGAAGAGCTTGGAGTGATATCTTTCAAGCCCTAAAGGAAAACAGCCTCCAGCCCAGAATAATGTACTCTGAAAAACTATCTTTCAAAATTGATGGAGAAATAAGACACTTCCATGACAAAGAGCACCTTAGGAATTTCATCAGTACCAAATCATCACTACAAAAAATTTAAACAGTATCCTAGGAAGTGATAACAAGGATCACAGCAATAGGACATCCAGAATTAATCCATCAGGCATTACATGAAATTAAATGCAATGGGGGAGAATCTAACACAAAAGAAGGCATGATAAGGATAAGGGAATATATATTAGTTATAACCATCAATGTTAATTGTTAATGGACTCAATTCACCAATCAAAATAAATAGATTGGCAGAATGGGTCAAGAAGCAAGTTTCAACAATATGTTTCACACAAGAAACACACTTAATTAAAAAGTAAACTCATAGACTGAAAGTTAAAGGGTGGAAAACAATACTCCATGTGACAGTAACCCCCCCAAAAAGCAGGAGTAGATATCCTTTTGCAGATCAAGTGGATTTCAAACCAACACTGATAAAGAAGGGCACTATATCCTTGTAAAGGGAACAATTCAAGAGGAAGAGATGACAATCATAAATACATATGCACCAAACACTAGTGTACCCAACTACACAAAGCAAATACTAGGACATGAAAAGTGAAATAAACACTAACACATTTGTAATGGGGGACCTCAATACCCTTCTGTCACAAACTAGACAGAAATTAAAGAACAAAATACTAGAACTGAACCAAACTCTTGAACAAATGAAGTTAACATATTTACAGAGTATCCACTCCACAAAATCAGAATACACATTCTTTTCAGATGCACATGGATCTTTCTACAAAATAGGCCATGTACTTGCTCTTAGAACATGTCTAAGTAAGTGCAAAGGAATTGAAGTGATCCTCTGTATATTATCAGATCATAGTGCAATTAAATTGAAGATCAATGGCAAAAGAAACTGCAAGAACTTCACAAACAAATGGAAATTGAACAACACACTTTTGAATAACCAATGGGTCACAGAGGATATTAAAGAAGAAATCAAACAGTTCCCACAATTAACAATGACAATACAACATACTGGAATCTACGGGACACAATGAAAGCAGTCTTATGAGAGAAATTCATAGCAGTGAATATGCATATTAGGAAAATAGGGCAAGTTCAATTAAATAATCTGATGCTGAACCTCAAGCTTCTAAAGAAGAGCAGGACAAACCCAAAGATCATACAAGGGAGGAAATTATAAAGATCGTAGCAGAAATCAAGGTAATGGAGACTAAAAGAATGATACAAAAAAATCAATGAAGCCAAGAGTTGGTTCTTTGAAAGAATAAATAAAATTGACAAACCCATAGCCAAACTTATCAAAAGAAGGAAAGAAAAGGCCCAAATCCATGCAATTAGGAATAAAAAGGGCAAAATTACAATGAACCCAGCAGAAATCCAGAGGATCATCAATACCTACTTTGAGAACCTTTACACTAATAAGATGGAAAGTACAGAAGAAATGGACACATTCCTATATTTGTATGAATTACCAAAGTTGAATGAAACTAACCTACAAATTATATATATATATATATTATATGTGTGTGTCAAATGATATTGAAAATGTAATTAAAAACTTACCAACTAGGAAAAACCTGGGCCCTGAAGGCTTCACTGCTGAATTCTACAAGACATTTAGAGAGGAACTACTGTCATTACTGTTTAAGCTCTTCAGTGAAATTGAAAGGGAAGCAATACTCTGAATTCATTCCTGGAAGCAAGCACCACCTTGATTCTCAAAGCAGAGAAAGACCCAGCCAAAAAAGAAAACTATAGGCCAATGTCTAATGAACATAGCTGGAAAAATCCTTAATAAGATGCTGGCAAATAGAATACAGAAGATCATCAAGAAGATTATATACCCTGACCAAGTGGGGTTCACCCCACGGATGCAGGGATTGTTCAACATATGCAAATTAATAAATTTAATACACTATATTAATAGAACCAAGGATAAAAACCATATGATAATCTCGATAGATGCAGAAAAAGCACTCGACAAAATCCAACACATATTCATGATAAAAACCCTGCAGAATGTTGGAATACACGGTATCTACTTCAATCTAATAAAAGCCATCTATGAAAAATCAACAGCCAATATCAAACTAAATGGTCAAAAACTGAAATCCTTCACACTAAATTCAGGAACAAGTCAAGCATGTCCACTATCACCACTCCTGTTCAATATAGTTTTGGAAACATTAGCAATGACAATTAGACAAGAAAGAAATAAAAGGAAAAAAGATAGGAAAGGAAGAAGTCAAATTGTCATTATTTGCAGGTGACATGATACTCTGTATATTAGACACCAAAAACTCCACTAAAAATCTTCTAGACTTAATAACCAAATTCACTAAAGTATCTGGATACAAGGTTAACACACAAAAATTGACAGCTTTTCTGTACATGGAAAACATACTCACTGAGAGAGAAATGAGGCAATCAATTCCTTTTACAATAGCATCAAAAAAGTCAAAATACCTAGGTATCAACGTAACAAAAGAAAGCAGAGAATTCTACTCTGAAAACTACAGCACTGAAGAAAGAGATTGATTAGGATATCAGAAAATGAAAAGATCCCTTTTTCCTGGGTAGGAAGAATAAACATAATGAAAATGACCGTACTTCCAAAATTGCTATATAGATTCAATGCAATCCCAACTAAGATCCCAGCAGCACATTTCACAGACCTTGAGAACACTATCCAAAAATCCATTTGAAACAAGAAGAGACCTGGAATCACAAAAGCTATTTTAGGCAATAAAGAGAAGTTAGGGGGTCTCAAAATTCCCAACTTGAAATTATGCTACAAAGCTACTGTGATGGAAACAGCATGGTACTGGGAAAAAAAAAAAAAAACAGACCTGAGGACCAGTGGAACAGATTAGAAGATGTAGAAACAACTCCAAATACACTCAGCTACCTCACCTTTGACAAAGGATCCAAACACCCTCACTGGAAGAAAGATAGCCTCTTTAATAAACGGTGCTGGAAAAACTGGTTTTCAATCTTTCAAAGATTAAAACTAGATCTGTATCTCTCACCATACAACTAAACTAAAATAAAAATGGATTAAAGATCTAACTATTTAAACAGAAACACTAAACTGGCTAGAAGAGAGGTTGGGTGGAACTATTGAAGACATGAGTGTAGGAAAAGATTATGTGAACAAAACCCCAGTCAACAACTGGGATCTCTTCTTAGTAAAAAGCTTCTGTACAGCAAGAGAAATGACCAATAGTGTGAAGAGACAACCCACAATGTGGGAAAAACTTTTCACCAGCTCTTCCTCAGACAAAGTTCTACCATCTAGAATAAATAACTTTAAAAAATCAGACCTCCCAAATTTAAAGACTCAATCCAAAAATGGGCATCTGAAATGAACAGACATTTCTCAGACAAAGAGGTAGAAGTAGCAAATAATTACATGGAAAAATATTTAACATTACTAGTCATTTGAGAGATGCAGATGAAAACAGCACTGAAATCCCACCTCACCCCAGAAAGAATGGCTGCTATAATGAAATCAACCAATAACAAATACTGGAAGGGATGTAGGGATAGAGGAACCCTACTCCACTGATGGAGGGAGTGTATTCTGGTGCAACCACTATGGAATGCAGTATGGAGATACCTCAAAAAACTAGGATTGGAAGTCCATTTGACCCAGCTCTTCCCTGTTGGTTATCTTCTCTAAAAAATTAAAAGAATTGGGGGGCTTAGATTTAGCTCATTGGTCTGCCACCTGCCTCACAAGTGCAAGATCCCAAGTTTGATCCCCTTCCCATACCAAAAAAAAAAAAGAAGAAGAAGAAAAATTAAAAGAATCATACTACAGTGGTATATGTGCATCCATGTTCATAGCAGCACAGTTGGTAATAGCTGAAACTTGGAAGAAGCCCAATTGCCCATCAACAGGAGACTGGATAAAGAAAATATATTTTTTAATAAAATGGGATACTACTTGGCCATAAAAATGAGAAATTAGAGACATTTATAGCTAAATGGATGCACATTGAGGCCATATTCTTAAGTGATATGAATAGGATACACACTGTAAATACCGAATAGTTTCTCTAGTGTGAGAAACTAAAAGTGTAAATAAGGACTAAAAATTATAATAGATAATGTGAAATAGGAAGAAAAGGGACAAAGAGGGGTAGGGGAAAGGAAAGAAGGGAATGGAATTAATATGAGAAAGTGAAAAATGGAACAAAAATCTCTGTAGGTAGGGAGGGGTGGAGGGGTTGAAGGGAGGGTAGGGGAATGGAGAAAAAATAAGAACCAAGATTGACTACGTAAAGGTACAAATTTCCAACAGTGAATATCGTTACTTTGGATACATTAAATGTACCAAAACAAAGTTTATTAAAAAAAAGTTGTGAGCAACTGACTCAATTTGAAAACACCACTGTGTTAAAAATAAGATGGCTACAAAAGCAAAAATTATAGATTATTTATCTTTGAGCTAAGGGTAATAGGGGAATATTATTGTAAAGTTAGCAAGCAGTCTTTTAGGACTGTTCAGAGAAATAAAGTCCTCAGGCTAAGGGCAAAAAGGGCTAAGATGAGAGGCGGGGAGACAGAGCGGGGGACTGAGACAGAAAGAGAGAATTGAGTTTTTCTACGTATGGAGTGGGAAAAGGTTGAACTCAGGGTCCTGTGTGAGATTAATGAATATAAAAGCTTTGGAGAAAATGGCAGAGCCCCACAGCAGGTAAGTAGGAAATCCAAGAATAAAATCAGTTAGCGAGATTGACTAGTTAGAAAACTAGGAAGGCAGAGGACCTCTTATGAAGCCGAATATAAATATCTAATTTTATATCTTCTAATACACTGTCCCACCATAATATACAAAATCCTTTCATCTTCATCTCACTGTAAATTTTAAAAATCGTATATATGTAAGAGGTATGATCAAAAGAAGTGAATGTTTAAATTTTTTAAAAATGGATTGCAGTAAAAGATACACTGCCATTAATTCTCCCCCAAAAATACTCCCCCTGCCTTTAAACACACTTACCCCATCATTCTTGCTTCTTTCAGAAGCAGTGCTGGAAATTCTCTTCTGTGAGTGTCTTCAGTTGCACTCTCAACGTCTTGAATTAAGTCACTCAAAATGTTTACCTTTCATGGTCCTTTTGACTTTGAGAGGAGTAAGAAGCAGTACAGTGCCAGGTCTTATAAATAAGGTGGATGAGGATATACGATAATGTTTTTATTTGACAGAAACTGCCGTTAGCATTTGAACAACAAGTAATCAAAACATATGAAGAAGGTTTAATTTTTAAATTTTATTATAGTGAAAGACATATTATCATTAACTGTCCTCAAAATGATCCCAATCACTTCGAATACACTTATCCCATCATTTTTGGCAATATTTCTTGTACTCTGTTAGTTTTTACAAATGTAAATATCATACATTTTGATTACCCAATTTTACGTCTGTGTGTACGAGTGCCGTATGTGAGTAGTGCTTTCAGGAAAGAAAAGCGATGGAACTGGATCATTTGAACTTGGCTTGAATGGAGAAAAGAGAAGAGAGGATGAGATGTTAGTACAGCCAACATTTCAGAGTGGGAGAGGATGGCATAAATGGAAGAGAACACTGCTGAAAATACTCATGAAAGAGATGTTGGATATCTCATTATAGTGCGAAGGAGTCCAAGACAATTTTTAAATAACCAAAGAGGAACTGTTACACTGCAGTGGATGGGCGCTGACAATAATTCAGTCTGACCACTAGCATGACCTCCATATGGTGTATGATAATACAGGGCATGGGTATGGATATATGCTTTATATATATGGTACGATCTCACCATGCTTTTGTTTTTCAAATTAACCTCTATTTTGAGCTTATAATGCTTCAAATCTTGTATGAAATGCTTCAGATTTCAGAACACAGAGTCTAAGTAAAGCAACTTAATCAAGGAGACACTACCATGATGAGTCGGAGCCAGAGTTTGAATTCTGGCTGCAAATTCCAGAGCACATGCTCTTAACAAGGCCCCCGTATGCTCCTCCCGAATATCATGCACCCATCATCGCATATCAGTTCACAAACATGCCGCTAACCTACAACACCAAAGAATTGAATTTCCTGGACAGAGAGAGCTTCCTTGCAGGGGAAACGTCCTTGATATGATATTCAAATCCTAGCTCCCAAAATTAACAAGTGTTCATATCAGAGGTTATCTTTTTTGTTTTTGTTTTTTTAACCAGGGGTCGAAATCAGGCCCTTGCTCTTGTGAGGCAGGTGGCAGAACAACTGAGCCAAATCGCTGGCCCTCAGAGGTTATCTTAATCTTGTAAAATAGAGGAAAACGGAAGAAATTGGCTTCACACAATATAATTAAAACCAAGACAAAAAACAGTCATTTGAATTTGAATTTGAAAGATAGACATTATTAAACATTTCTTTGGAACTCCATGTCTTTGATACAACTATTTTACCAGTCTAATTCAGGCACCAATGTTGTATTTAGGGTATCATGGAAACAGGGCAGCTGGAGATTATACAATTCATTGAGTAAATAGAAACTTTTACCAACATGACATGGCTGAGGGTGTGTGTGTGTGTGTGTGTGTGTGTGTGTGTGTGTGTGTGTGTGAGAGTGTGTGTGTGTGTGTGTGTGTGTGTGTGTGGCTTGCTACACCTGCTTCCAAGATAAATTTAAAATGATGGCTCAGCCATGCTGGGCTTCTGGCAGACTCATAATCACAGCACAAGTGATCAGATGATCAGGGTAAGGACAAATTGTCAAGGAGAGATTAAGAAAGGAGAGCACAGAGATGCTGATAAAACCTAAGCCCCTACTGGCGTTCTTTCTTTCTTTTTTTTTTTTTTTTTTTTTACTTTTATTAGAAAATGCCACAGCTTAGAGGTTTAAAGAGATGAGTCTTTTTGCCCTTGAAATATGATTTTTTAAGGAAAAAAGTGAAATTAAAGTGGTTCAAATTATATTATATAATTGACTCTAAGGAAAGAATAAAAAGGTCTTTGGAAATTCATGCATGCCCAGTGTCTTAAGTATTTCTGTGATTGTTGGAGGTTGGCTGCTTTCTTCTAAAAGCAACGCTGTTTGGGCATCTTTCTCTCCCATGCAAGTTCATGCAACACAACTAAGAGTATTATCAGACACCAAGGAGACAATGGGAACAATTTGTTCATCAAAAAACATTGATTAGACACCTACAAAGAGACTAGTACTACCTAGAATTGGCATTAAAAATTATGAATACTGTATATAGTTCCTGCCATGCAGTCACTCACAGATTAGAGGAAACTCAAATGCAAGCCATCAGAAAGATAATCCGCAGACATCAGATGACCACCCCCCTTATTTCCCAAGGAGCTCTTCCTGTCAGTTTATCATTTGTGCCAAACTGGTGGCTAAATGCTTTTAATGTCACCCTTATGAGCAGTTAACAATATATTTTATCCTATGTTAAAGACATATATCCTATACCAAAGAATCACAGAGAAAAGACAATCATGTCATTGTAAATGAAAATGAAAAGGATGAATAACCTCACCTTCCCTGTGACACTAATTCTAAACACCGTGACATTTATGAAAAAAATAAGCATTTAAGTTTGAACGAGATCTCTTAGAATTATCGAAACCAACCTGCTCACCTCTACAGAGAGAGTAACAAAAACAAATGCTTTACTAACTTGCAACAATCACCAACCTAGTTATGATCAGAGAGGGGATGAAAATTCAGGTTTTCTAATTTGCGGTCTCAAAATTCTTTGAACTGCTATCCCAAACAACTCGTCAGTACGGCTCACTATTTTCCCTAACTGATCCAAGATTGTTTTATGCCAAGTCACTGCCCTCAGTGCCTTCCACTTTTGTCACCAGCAACTCTAATAATTTTACTGAAATAGTGGCAAAGAGAGAAACACCTGTGCTTGGATCAGGAAGCATAGGTCAAATGCTTGTTGTTTCTTACTAGTTCATGGCCTTGGGAAAAAGGGATGGGCATCCTCTAACTCTCAGTTTCATCTTCAGAAGATGGAAATAGTGGTGCTTGTGCCTTTGTAACATGTAAAATAAACCATGCAGATGAAACTCCGTGAGATTCTGCTTTTATACCTTCCCCATCTCAGCCCATTTAGTGATATTTCTCAGATCTAACCAAGTTATTCTTCTGCTTAAATCATGGCCAAAGGGAAAATTTCTTAATGTTTCATCACAGCTGTATCATGTTTAAAAACCCATTGACGACCACGAGCCAACTTTTTTCAATTTTCCTTCTAGTCACTCCTCCCAATATTCATTGACATATTTATTCACAGTCCCCAAATATGCCATGCTCTTCTATGCCTCTTTTTGTTTACATATTTCCACTCCCTCGCATGTACTCCTCTCTCTAGCCCCTCCTCCCCCTCATGGATTCGTCTTCTGCCCTAATTCATTCTTAAGAACATTGCCATAATGTTTGACATTTTTATAACCAGAATGGATTCGTGTACTACTTTTACAATTATAAGACTAAATAAATATTCTATTCCAAAGAAAATTTATGACCATATTTAAATGTCACTTTTTCTGTTAAAATTTCCTGATATTCCTCACTCATTTCATTGTGTTTCCATGGTTTCTGTGTAGTTTGTATCTTTCTCTATTATCAGTATCATAATACATGTCCTCTGAGTCACTGAAGCAGACAAGTCTTGTATATTCCTCAACACCAAACTCAATGAGTTCAAAAAGTTTGTGAGAAGCTAAACAATGTGGAATCAAAATTGCATCAGCTACTCTTAAGCAACTCCGAGTGAAGCACACAGACTGTGTTCTTCCATAGAAGAAAACAGAGACAAATATCAGGGCACCCAGTTTAATAACTTTGCCCATAGCAAATATGTTCTCAATTCCTCTAAACTTTCAATACTCAATACTTTGAAAAGGCAAATTCTAGGATATTGGATGAATTTCAACTAAATACTTTGCGCACTCTTTGAGTATTTGATACTTGTGAAAAGGCAGTATAAGAACTAACGGTTTAGTTTTTCTCAGAGGGGATTAAAAAAGATGGTATAGCATACTATCTCTGATTGTTTTTGAGAGTAATTATAAGTTGATATAATCATTAAAAGAACACCTCTCAAAGGTATTATTTGAGTCATAAAATCTGCAGAGAATCAGAAACATATCCTAACCTGTTGGAAAGATAATTCAGAGTATATGTGTGTGACTGCTGAAGTCAACTTACTTAAAACATGAAATATATAATAGTATCAATTTATTAATCAACTACATCTCTCAGAGACACAAGTGTATTTCTATTAAAAAAAGACAGCAATATCAGATGTCTACTGCAATAAAATTTTAAAATAACTTTAGATGTACAAGTGGCGGTACACATTAAACAATGCTCATTTTTCCACTGGGAACACACAATAATCATTTTTTTCTATTTCTTTGTCATTCACATTTCCTATAATATCATTCTGATGCAGTGATGTGTTAAAGCAATGATACATTTTCTATGAAAACATTTTTTCTATAAATTTATCAGCATGTATGTTTTCTGAGTATCCCACTAAATATTCTGCTTGTTCTCCAATATTGCCTTATAACAACATGATCTTTAAAATAGAATAGTGCTCACCAAATAGGCTGTTCATAAGATTTAACGGGGGCATTTCTTAATGACCAGATTTTCAGGTCCTTCTAAAAATCCCTCCCTTCTTTTTCCCGAGAAAGGGAGCTGGAAGTCAATATGTTTTCATGAGCACCCTATGTGATTTTTTTATGGCTAGGAAAGATAGGAAATGGTAAATGAAAGCAAGATTGAAAATAACTGAATATAGTTTTAAATATTCTTCAATTAAGCAATGTTTAATTGAACTTTTACTTAAGCCGGGATGTTTATTAAGCTTTTTTTTTACAAAAGTATCTACATGCATGACCACTATTGTATTTATATTTATGGAGGTATAAGCATCAATAGCATCTGATACACCTTCTTTTGAAGTCCCAAAGGCCCCTACTCTCTATATATATTGCCCTCACTTCATGTAGAGTGTGAAACAGCATACTTTGAAGTACTAAAATTAATTTTTAAAATTTGGCAAAGTGAACAAAAGGCAATAAACTGAAGTCAGCCACCAAGAATAGTAGAGAGAGCTAATCCACCAGCACCCAAAATATTGTGCATGAAACAATGATAATGAATTAAAAAGAAAATTTACAATCAAATTATGCATGAGCACACAAATGAAAAAAGAAGAGATTTAAGGAAATGAATATGATAGATATTTTTAAAATTCCTAGGACAGCATTTTTCAAAGAGAAAGATTCTGTTATCTCTATAATAACTATGTCTCAGTCAGTTCACAAACCATGTTGAAATATTACTTTAGTACTTTCTAAATGGTTGCTATCCAGTTCTTTGTTTTATTTCATTTTTTAAAAGATTTTATGATGTCTTCAAAATTTTCAACCGCATTGGATTTTCCGAATATACAGTATATGCTTTTATAGCGTCATCTAGTGTCCATTTTGTTTAGTGACACTAAAAATGAAATAAGGCCAGAAAACCGTCAGTATGCCTGGCAGTGAGGAATGCATGATTTCCACCTGGCATTAGCAATTTAATACATCAATGGGCCATTTGAACAACATTTATTCTGCACTATCTCTGTCTCTCTCCACACAGACATTGAATTAGCGATTTTAGAATTCTGGTAGCTAAAAATACCATGACAGGCCTCTAATGTGGTATATTAATGTATTGCTACTTACTTCCTTATAAAGCCCACAAAAATGACAGTAAAGGAACAGTACATGTCAAGCATAGAAGGATAAAGAGAGCAGAGTCAGAAACAACAGTAGACAAGAGATGTAGCATTTTTGGATTTGGAAAGAATGAGTGGAAATTGACATCTCTAAAAGAAATCTGAAAGGTAAAGAAGACTGTGACGCAAGCTGGCAGGAAGGTAAAACCAACAATATTTCAAAAATGAAAGATACTAGTTCTTCTAAGGTCTCAGCCCTCCTAAGTGTAAAACAAGAAAAACTGAAAACATGGCATCTGGGAAACAGGATACACCACTGAGGAACTAGGTATAAGGCAATTTCCAGGTCGATGATGAGAGAAATCTCAAAACTCTCATCTGTGACATGTGGAAACCAACTAGTCAGTATAAAAGGAAGAAAATGATTGGGGAACTTTAGTATATATTTACAAAGGAAAACAAAACTTTTGTCTCAATAGGTGGGGAAGAGATTTCAGTTCTACTAGAACATTTGAGAATGAGTCATAGGTATAGTAATAAATTAGAAAATAAATAAGAAGAAAAAATATAACTACAATAATTTACCTCAGAACATTTAGAAAGTAACAGTGATGGAAAAACTAAATATTGGCTTGATAATTTGTAAAATAACTATTTTGCTATGTTGGGAAGAAGAAAAATAATGGAGGTGGTAGATACACATGAAAGACATAAATCTCCATTTTATTATATAAGCTGAAAAATTTAAAACAGCAGTCAAAATAGATCTTTTGTAAATATGAAGACAAAACCTAAAAATAAGAAAAACTAGTTTCCTCTAAGAAAATCAAGAGTGTTAACTGCAGACATATTTTTATTAGGTCCCAACTTTTGTGTATAATTTTAAAATTATATATATGTCGTATGTCTTCTTTCTTTCCCACTATGTACTGCTGCACTGAGACACACTGTGAGAAATATATATTCAATTCTGTCTAAAATGTAGTTGATAGTTTTATTTGCACTCATTTAAAACTTTAGTCACACAAAAGTTCTTTTTTTCAATAGATGAGATATGCACAAAGAAACACTTTGCTACTTTTGTAAAATGCCTCTCCTTATGTTGTTTTCTTAAATATAATGCCTGATTTGTTCTTTCTGGATACAGAGAGATTTTGTAACATCTGTCTTCCCAAAGCACATATCATGAAAGCACTATACAGCAACCATATCCAATTTCTTACCAGATATTTCCCCCCAGAAACTCTTTCAGACTTGCGATTAAAGTCTAGCATGTTATAGCAGTTTTTTTGAATCTCTCTGAATTTGCAGTTTCTTTGCTTAATTTTTAAAAATTTTTTTGGTTTTTTGAGACAGGGTCTCACTGTGTAGTTGAGAGTGACCACGAACTCACTATCTAGCCCAGGCTGGTCTTGAACTCACAGCAATCCTCCTGCCTAAGCCTCCCGAGT
The DNA here is from genome assembly GCF_012274545.1 of Fukomys damarensis. NCBI lineage: Eukaryota > Metazoa > Chordata > Mammalia > Rodentia > Bathyergidae > Fukomys > Fukomys damarensis. The sequence continues at coordinate 28,243,959 of NW_022900917.1, read as the reverse complement.
GCTGGGATTACAGGCATACTCCACCACACCTGACCCTAAATTTGCAGCTTCTTGGAGTATAACGTGGACACTCCTTTGATCTAAACCTTGTGTTTAGATCCACACTTTATATGATAGCTAGAAAAGTATTTTAAAGCACTTAAAAGTTTTTAAACAAGTTTATCATTTTTAATTAGATTTCCTACAAAGGTTAAAACAACTCATTTCAGCATTTCAAAATCATGGATTATTCCAAAGGCATACCTGCTAATAGTGTATTAACTAATTCTATTGTTATTTGCCAATTGGCAGTTTCAGTACATGTGCAAAATGTGACAAAAATCATCCTAGGTGATTTTACCTTTGTTTAGTAGTTGAATTCTAGGCAACAGTCAAACACTTCACTGGCATATCTGAAAGTCTTGGGATTCCCCAACTTAATCATTGGGCTGCCTCTTGTTTTAACCAGAAAAAAATATATATTTGAACTTTCAAGAACACGGAAGTTTTGAAGCAGAGATATTTTCCAGAGCCAGACTATCATAGGCAAAGCAAGACAGGAGCAGGTGTACAGATGAAGTGTCTTGTGATGCAGAGAAAGACCTCACAAACCCACAAGCCATAAATCTAGGTGGAGAATTCTGTGATGAGGGTGCTTGGAGGGATGCAGAATACAGGAGTTGCCAGAGTGACTACAGCCCAAGGGCAGACATCACTGACTGACTAGGCCCATCATAAAAGGTGGGGCAGAATTCACTCTTCACGCACACAAACGTGAGTGTGGAAACAAACCAGGTCTTAACAACTACTCACTATCCCTCCTTATTTGTGCTTGATCCTAAGACTGCTCACCCTGGAAAGAAGTGCAAAAGAATTTTTCAAAGCACAAATAAAATTTTTTTTAGATAAATCTATTTTCTTTGTCATCTTTTTTTCTTTCTGAGTTTGGTGGGGTTTTTTGGGGTTTTTTTTTTTTTTTTTTTTTTTTTGCTATTAACCTTGTTTATCTTGTTTTGCTTCTTCACCTCACTGTTTTTAAGTTTTTATTCTTTTTTGGTTCTGTTCTCTTACTTTTTCTAATTCTATTAATTGCCTTTTTCTTCTTAATAGGATCCTTTGTCTCATTTTTTTCTCTCCTCCTCACCTTCCATTGCTTAGTTCTTGTATTCTTGTATTCTCTCATTTCCCCACCTTTCTATTTTTCATAGCATAACTAGTAAGTTTAATGAATCTTTAGATAATTAACTATATGCTATCACTGTTGCATTCTTCTCAATTGATAGTGAAAGTCATTGTTATTTAGTACATATTTATTATATATCAATATTTGGTTTGTCTTGGTGTTTATACCATATATATAGATTCCTTTTAGCCATGCCCAGAGTACATCACTGAAAAATAAATGCTAACTAAACAGAGCTCCTTATTAGCAACAAAGCCTTTCCATTATAATCAGTCTGCAAACCTCAGCACACAAAGTAAGAAAAACATGAGAAGACAAGGAAACAAAATGGCTCAGAATTTTCCAAACCCCACAAAGTTGATACATGGGGCATTAAGGGGGGAGAAATAAAAAGCCACAAAGATGAATAACTCAAAATGATAAAAAGAGAGATAAAAAAATAATGTTGTTGCTTATGCACTCAAAAAAGATAAAATAAACAGATAATGGACTTAATAAGTAAAACAGTTAGGGGATTTACAGAAGACACTAGCTAGAAGAAAAAATTAAAGTGATACAAAACATGAATGGACAGTTTAATAAAGAATTAGAGTCCTTGAAAAGGGACCAAACAGAAATCCAAGAGATTATTCTAATCCAAGAGTGTGTACCAGAAGTGAGAATGAGCCCAGAGTACCAGAAACATAAGATAGAGCTGATGTCAGTGACCATAAATATATGCTCAGAAGTCCCTTAAAATTACAACAGAGCATGAAAACTTGGCAAATAAATTTTAAACAGCTAGATAATACAAAGATGATTAAGCAAAAATTAATTGGAGTTACTGAAAAATAACAAGACAACAGCAATAGCATAAAACTTTTTTAATATGGGGAAAGAATTTAACATAGATATTTGAGATATACATATACCAAATAGCCACGGTTAGAAAAGATTTTCACTATAGTGAAAATCCAGGATTTCCAACAGAAGGATAGAATTTTAAAAGCGGTCAGAGAAAGGACACAAACAACTAATAAAAATACATCTACTAGAATTTAATACATCCAACAGATTTCTCAACACAAATCTTACAGGCTACAAAATTTTGGAGTAAAGGGATTCAAGCACTAAAAGAAAACAATTACTAGAGAAAAACCTATACTAATAGATCCTGCAAAATGATCTTTTTCAAAATTTATGAAGAAATGTTTCTTCCATGAATAAGAGCACATTAAGAAATTCACAACCACCCAAAAAAAAGCACTGAAAAAATTTTCAAGGATATTCTAGCAAACAATGCTAAAACATCTAATAGAATGATACACCTGGTAGGGTGACCAATTAAGCAAAAGGAAACAGAGAGAAAGGGAGAGAGAATCAGGAGCCAAAAAATAGTGCAATGACAGGAATAAGTCAGTGCCTGTTAGCAATGATTCCCATGTGAACAGTCTCAATTCCCCAATCAAAAGACACAGATTGGTAGATTGTATCAAGAAACAACTCCTAATGGTATTCTATATACAAAAACTACCTTTATTCCAAAAATAAACTCATAAGCTAAAAATTAAATGACAGAAAAGAATATTCCATGCAATAGAAAGCCAAAAACAAGAAGTAGCTATCCTGTTTTCTGATAAAATGGACATCGAGCCAAAACAAATCAGAACAGGCAAAGAAGGTCACTACATATTGGTTAAGGAAAGAATTCAACAGGAAAAGATAATTATAAACAATGTTACATCCAACTTCATAAAACAAGCACTATTGAAGATAAAAAGATCAGATAGCGCCAGGGATTTAGCTCAGTAGTGCCATCACCTGCCATGCAAGTGCAAGGTTCTGAGTTCAATCCCCTGTACCAAAAAAAAAAACAAAAAAATCAGGTAAATATGAACAAAATTATGGGGAAACTTAGGACCTCACTGTCACAAACAGATCAACTGAAGAAAAAATTAACAAAGAATTGTCAGAGTTGAAACAAACCTTTGAACAACTGGACTCAATAGATATCTATAAAGGATTAGACCAAACAACAATAGAATACAAATTCTTAGTGTCTCATGGAACTTTCTCCAAAACAGACCACATACTAGCTCATAAAGTATGCTTAAATAAATGCAAAACAATCCAATTAAGATCATCCATGCTATCAGACCATAGCAAAACAAAACTAGAAATCAATGACAAAAGACACCATAGAAATAAGGCAAACACATGGTAATTAAATAATACACTCAATCAATTGGTCACAGAAGAAATCAAGAAAGAAATTAGCTCATGGAATCGAATAATAATGCCAGCATAACATAGCAGAACTTATTGGACACAATAAAAACAGGCCTAAAATTAACTTTATAACTGAGTGCTAACATCAAAAAATCAGAGCAAGCTCAATGAATTACGTAAAGATGTAAATTAAGACCCTGGAAAAATAAGAAAAATCAAAATCCAAGGTAGTATAAGGAAGGAAATTATAAAAATCAGAGCAGAAGTTGAGACGGAATATATACAAGGAATCAATGAATCCATGAGCTGGTTCTTTGATAAACAAAATAAAGAAAACCTTAGCCAATCTTACCAAAAAAGTACATAAAAGACCTATATCAATGCAATTAGAAATTAAAAGGTGAAATCACAACAGACATTGCTGAAATCCAGAAGATTATTAATAACTACTATAAAAACCTGAACTATGATAAATTGAAATATCCAAAAGAAATGGATAGATTTCTAGATACATAAAAATTACCAAAATTGAACCAAAAAGATTTTAAAACAACGAATGATCCAATAACAAGCAATGAAATTTGAGCACTAATAAAAAAAACTACCAACTAAGAAAAGCGCAGAACCCAGGGCATTCCCCCATTAAATTCTGCAAGAACTCTCAGGAAAACCTAACATCAATACTGCTCAAAAAGTTTTAATGACATTGAAAAGAAAGACATACTCCAAATGTCATTCCTGGAAGCTATTATTACCTTGATTCCAAAACCAGACAAATATCTAAGCCAAAAAAAACAAAAAAGACAATTACAGGCTAATCTCTTTAGCAATTATAGACACAAAAATCCTCCACAAAATACTGGTACTGTTTGACAATTCCCACAAATTCTACAGCGATAGGGAACTGAAATATTGACTGCCACCACTTTCAATGAGATTTCAGGAACAGCAGCATTGTTGATCATGGTCTAATAGAGTTTGAGGCTTCCAGGATAATGGTGGCAGGACCCAGTCTGTCCTCCACGGATAATGGTGACAGGCCCCAGACTGTCCTCCTTCATCTGGTACAGTCCTCTAGGCATCCCAAAGAACATCCACATTGCCCAAGTGGGCCAGACTGGGGGAGAGCTGTTGCTACTGTAACCACACCATGGCCCCTGTCAGAGCTGCATTTCTGTGTAAATACCGAAGAGTTTCTCTGGTGTGAATAAACTATAATAGTACATAAGATCCTAATGAGATAATTGACATTGTGAAATAGGAAGAAAAGGGCTAAAGGTTTAGGGAAAGTGGGAAGGGTAGGGGAAAGGTAATAAGGGAAAAATATGAGAAAATGGAAATAAAGCGTCTGTAAATGGGGAGGAGAGGAGGGGGTGAAGGGAGGGCAGGGACAAGTGGAAAAAATGAGAACCAAGACCTATCATGTAAAGGTACAAGATCCCAATAATGAATGTAACTGTACTGTATACCTAAAATGTAGCAATAAACTCAATAAAAGAAAAAGGTTCTGAGAAAATAAAAGCAATTAAGAGAGTAAAAGACAACTAAGGAGTAGGAGAAAATCTTTTCTAGCTACTCTTCTGATAAAGCATTAATATCTAGAATATACAAAGAACTTTTAAAAATTAAACCCCTCCATCATTTCTCAACGTTTTGGCTAAGATCAGGTGTAAAAATTAACTCCTATAAAACAGGGAATCTAAGTTTTTAAAGGAAGCAAATAAACTAGATAGATATGTCTCAAAAGAGGAAGTCAAAATGGCAAAAAAAGTCCTATATCTGTAGTTATCAGAGAAATGCATATTAAAACTTCACTGAGATTCCATCTCACCCCAGTCAAAATAGCTATCATTAAGAATAATTAATACAATGAATGCCAGTAAGAATGTGGGGATCAGGGTAAAAGAAACCCTCCTATTTTATTGGTGGGAATGTAAACTAGCACAGCCACTATGGAAATCAGTATGGCAATTTCTAAAGAGATTAAACATAAATGTCACTTGACCAAATAATACCAGTCTTAATTCTTCCCAAAAGAATTAAGGGTGACATACTATATTGATATATGTATACCTGTAACTATAGCAATGCAACTCATAATATCTAAGCTATGAAAATAGCCTAGAGGCCTGTGAAAAAATGAGTAAATAAAAGAAATGAGATGGATAGCTAGTTAGCAAGCTAAAGCCAGCTAGGTAAAGGAATATTAGTCATGAACAATAAAATTATGCCATACACAGGAAAATGGATGGAATGAAAAACCATAATGTTAAGCAAAATAAATTAACCATATCACAAAGTTAAATATTGATATTGAGCTGTAAAAGATGACAGTATCCACTATCACAGAAAATTGTTTGTTTACATTTGTCTTATAACCACATAACTCTTGGTCTGCTAGTTTAGGAGCTCCTTTTACCCTCAAACCAACTTTTATTCAACTTTTTATTTGCAACTCCTAGTTTTGTACCTGGAACATGGTAAACACATTGAAAAACATTTTCTGAATAAATAAATCAAATCTCTAATCTCCAAACTCATCATTTACAAAATATCTAACTTAAAAATAGTGTGGCTCAAGCCCACTTTGAGTAAATTGGCCTATTGAGTAATCCAACTGTTAAATATGTCCTCGTTACATAACATAACCATCTGAGACAATATTTAAACCTTGCTTGGACAGTGATGACATAAAACTTCAACAAAAACTATTTTTTGTTAAGTTATCTCACACATTAAGAAATTTTCCAAAGTATTTTTATTAGGCACTGAAAATGAAAGCAGACAATTCATAAAAGCAAAACAGTAGATGCTTGATGTTAATAAGACTGATCAAATTTTGCTCTACACTTGACTTTGAGATAAAATGACTGGAACACTGAGTTCCTAAACTCTGTGAGAACTTCTTCCATCGTTAGGTCCATCTCAGGACCAAATCTCACCCCTACACCCCTGAATCCATGTGCCTAACTCAATCATTTCCTCTCTCAACTTTGTTTTTATTACAATGTTTTGTTCAGTTCATTTTGTTTCAAGATCTCCCCCTTCCAGCATTTTGCAACTCCTTCCCCCACAGTCTTCCCATCAAGATTTTGCCTACTCCCTCCTCCCCTGAGACATTTCTTACTTAGCTTTGGACTTCTGCTTATTGAAATAGGTTTCTTCTTCATTACATTAATTCCTTACTAATATTTGTTCATTGTCCATATGAAATACTATAACTAAAGTAGCCTTTTGCAATTTTCCTAGTTTACAAGGATACTATATGACTCATAACAAGAACTCCCCTTCTTTAGAACTCTCAAATGCCTAAGTAGATGGTGTTTTCATGGGGATTAGGAGTCCTTAATGCCCTCTTTTACACCATAGTTTTCTAAGTCCAGAATGGCAGTTGTTTCTGGATGAAGCAAAGACCGATTGTGCATCAAGGAAACAGGTTTTGCTACTTTCCTTGTTCTGGCCCTGTACATTTTGACATTTTATCCTTTTACACCCTCAATTAAATTGAAACTTTCATCATTTATCCCCAAGAAAGACTAAGTTTGCCAGATAATAGAATATAAAATCATGGCACACCAAAATAAAAAATAAAAGACATGTCAAACAAGAATAAACAGAGGAAGTGATTTAAAGATGGAGAGAGAGAGATCCATAAGAGGCAGAACTGCCTGGAGCTGGACTCCAGTTCTCACCCCAGCCCCTGACCTTGGCAGCAGACTGGTAAGAGGCAGAGCCACACGGGCAAGGCCCCCATCCCCTGGGAACCTCCGTCCCCCTGGCTGTGCTGGTACCTGGTTTCACACCCCAGAAGCACAGAGGGGTTATAATGGACATTGTCCTGAGCTCTAGCCTCAATTTTTACTTAATTCATGCCATTCAAGTTGTGATAATAGATTAATGACTATCACAAATTGTCATTTTCTAAATTGTGCATCATGATTTTGTGTTGCTGATTGTATCACTAGTGCTAATATGTTGTGATTGATCTAATCAGTTGCCCTTCCTGGTATATTGAAAGAGATTGCATCAGAGTCATTAGGGACTTAAAGACTAAAGATAGGCTATAACAGGAAGATCAAAGCATTAACTCAGGTATCAAATTAAGGACAGTACCAACAACAAAAACAGATATGGGAAGATATTCAAACAAGGCTCAAGCACAAACACAGACTTCCAGCTTACCAAGGGAAAATTCTGGGTGAAATGAGGTGGAAAAGTCTGATAATCAACAACGTGGAACCCTGAACTGATAGCACAGGAAGTAACAAAACTGATGGATGAGGATCTAGAAAAATTCAAAACAGAAATAACTTCCCAGATAACTACAAAGATGGTGAGGAGAATGAATGACATGATTAGAGGCTCTAGAACAAAAACAGATTTAAAAAAAAATACATGAGCTCAGGACCATGTTACAAGCCATGAATATCCAGCATAGGAACAAAATGGAAACCATGAATGCCCAATATAGCAATGAAATGAAATCCATAAAACAGATTCAAACAGATATCCAGGAGATTAAAAACTTTGTTGAAAGTTTACATAACAGGCTGACCCTATCTGAAGATAGGACATCAGATATAAAAGACAGGATGGAGGCCAGTGACTATGAAAAGAAGGATATCTTCAAAATAGTAAGGGAGTTTATATATAAAATCCTAATAAGATTACTGACATTGTGAAATGAGAAGAAAGGGGTTAAAGGTGTAGGGAAGGTGGAATGGATAGGGGAAGGGTAATAAGGGAAAAGAAAAAAATGTGAGATAAAGAAAAGATGGAAATAAAGTGCTTGTAGATGGGGAGGCGAGGAGGGGGTGAAGGGAGGGCAGGGACAAGGGGAAAAAATGAGAACCAAGACCTGTCATGTAGAGGTACAAGATCCCAACAATGAATGTAACTGTACTGTATCCCTAAAATGTACCAATAAACTCAATTAAAGTTGAAAAAAATAGTAAGGGAATATCAGAAGTCAATCCAACAGCCCTTAGATGATACAAAGAATAACATAAGACTGATAGGAGTCCATGAAAAGGAGGAGAAAGTACAAATGACATTAAAAAAAAAACTGTTCACAGAATTAATGACAGAAAATTTCCCAAACAGAGGGGTAGAATTTGACATACAGATAAGTGAGGCATATAGGACTCCAACTAGCCAGGATAAAAAAAAAATCTACACATAGAGATATAATAATCAAGGAAGCCCAACAGAAAAACAAAATACTACAAGCAGTTAGAGAAAAGAAGCAAATCACATACAAAGGAAAGCCCACCAGAATCAGAGCAGACTTTTCAACACAAACCCTCAAGTCAAGGAGAAACTGCAGTGAGGTATTTCAAGCCCTAAAAGAAAACTATATGGTTGTCTAGAACATTCTTTTACCTGTCACATTTCACTGTAGTATTTATGTGTTTCTGAGTTTTTCTCAGTTTCTGAGTTTTCTCAGAGAGGTATAAGGAACATATCCCTTTGTACATCTACTCTAGTTTCTCTGCAGCAGTGTGCTTTACTCTGATATTGCTGAATCAAGAAAATTTGGTGATAGTTGCACAGTACTCTTATTAATAAAAGATGAAATAGAAACTACTATATTTCATTTCTTATAAAAGTATGTTCCCAAATAAATAGAAAAATGACCACTGCCGCTTATTATATACTTTATCTCTCCATTGTCTAAACTGGTATCATTATCATTTATTTAATTCCATCTACACACTGTTTCATTCCTTGATTCTTGATTCTTTCAGTAGTTTGCCTACATTAATATAACACAAATATAGTTATAGTTTTGTACTATTTTCATAATCTTCTAGGGAAAATCACACATTTATTGGGAGAAATTCTAATAATTATGAGGAAAAATCATTTCACAAATAAATTATGCCTAAACCTAGTTTTCCTGCCTACAAACCATCTATGGCATGTTGAGACATAGCTCCATTTTTATCTCTGGTCATAGCTGAGACCTCAATGGTCTCTTGATGCTGTGACACTCAAGGGCTAGATTACATCATCAACTAAAAATATCCTGGTTCCTTAAGAACCAAGTAGTAAGAGCAAGGTTTCACCTGGTGAGGGATAAATTCCGTATCAATTTAACTCCTCCACATATTATTGTGACCTAAGATCCTCATCAGCATAAGATCTTCATATACATAAGATTACCTCCACCCCTAAATCACCTGATACTCCCTTCAATTATTGTGCACACCCAATAAATGATGGAAGCTCAGAGTATTTGTCTTCATCCACTCTGAGGCACAGGCCTTCTAGTCCACCACATATTTTGAAATATGCAAGTCTCTGTTGTTTTTTCTTCTTTAGCCCTTGCTGTCCCCCTTTCTAGGCAGTTGGAGGATTGACCACACTCTGATATACACATATTTTTAATTTTTTTTTTTTGGTGGTACCAGGGATGAAACTCGAGTCATTGCACTTGCAAAGAAGGCGGCAGAACCACTGAGCTAATATATTTAAATGAAATAATAGTTTCAAGTCCCAGAAAAATTGCTGTTGTGAATCTTTTCATGACTGAGTAAATGTATGTAAGGTTTGGGATAATTGAAATGGATAGTCATCATGATCTATGATCTGAGGTTGATTTTTAAATAATATCAGAAATACTTTCAATGAATATCAAGGAAGACCATAGAAGATTTTAAGAAAATACCTTTTACTAACTTACAGTATCTTCATTGTTTCTATATGGTTACAATATTTTAACCTTGAAATATTACTCAACTGTACAAAATTTGTTCTTCATTCAAATTATATTGTAAGTCATAATCAAATATTTTTGTCTTAATTTTATTCTTTCCTTGCTTGTGGAATTCAACATTGCCCTGGTAATTCCAACCTTAACTATTATGTATTAAACTGATTAATGTTCCTAATTTATTATGAAATTTTGGTCAACCTCCATAGGTTTAATATGGGGTGCATCCCATTTTAACACAATGGCAATTTGTTGGTGTGGTAGTATTTTTTAAAATATCTATTCTTAAAGACTTTGTCTTGAGTAGATTTCCTATTGTTACAGTGTATTCCACTGCAGTCCATGACTGTTTTATGTTTGTTAATTTGTAGTGGGTGTATTTATATATTCTTGTGCTATTTGATTTGTTTAACCAGGTAACAATTATTTATTATATGTATAAATACGTACTATTTTATTCCTTTTACCTGTTGAAGAGCATTTTACCACTTTTTACTCATTCCCTAAATGAATATTACTTAGGTCAATTCCATTTTTGATATAAAAATAATTGAAACTTAAAATCTTTTGTCTGATTCTTGTGCACACACACTGAGAATTCATGTGTACATGTACCTAGGAATTAAATTACTGAATCATAAATAATCAGTGCTAGATTTTGCCAAATTTCTCAACAAGAGATACCAATAAGTTAAAGTTTCCTTCTAATTGACATATTGTTCAATATTTATTGGGATTTTATCTTTTTGTATCAGTGTAATCTGAATGGTTTAATCATAATTGAAAACTACACCGACAGTGATTTATACTTATATTTCCTTCAACAGCAGTGAGGATGAGCATCTGGTGTTTATGTGTGGATCTGTATCTGTTTATCTTTTAATTGCCTACTTTTTCACTTTCACACTTATGGATATTATTTCTAAAGTATTTCTCTTCTTTTGTGTTTATATAGATATATATATATTTTCTATGTTATCTCCCAAAGTAGATCTTTTAATTTTCACTTTATTTGGGGCCTCTTTTCATTACTTTTATTTTCCAAATAGAGAAACTTGTAATTTCATGGGCTAAATTTATTTATTTTTCCAAAGTTCTTTATATTACTCATGCTTTTTTAATATATTTTTAAAACTCTCATATGACCACCAATAGATAAATAAACAAATGTATTTATGTACAATGTACTATTCTGCTGTAAAGAAAGATAAACTTGAGGTTTTTTTTAGGTAAATGATGCATCTCAAGAACATAATCTTAAGTGAAATAAACCAGACACACAAGTTTAAATATTGCATTGTTTCTTTTGCAACAAGAGTTTTGAGAAGACCAAAGTGTAAATAAGGAGCAAAATAGAAGATAGATATTGGGAAATAGGAAGAATTTATTCAAATGGGAAGAGGAACAAGGAAGAGGAAAGGAGGAAGAAAAGGAATGAAAAAGGATTTTTTAAAAAGAGGAGAGAGAATTGGAGGGGAAAATGGAAACAGAGCTTTTGTAAGTGGAGAGGAGAAAAAGGGTTGAAGGGAGAGGGGAATAGGAAAAAATTAAAATATATTATGTACAAGTACAAATTCCCCATGATGAATGTGAACATTATTTATGGCAAATGTATACAAATAAAAAAATTTAAAAACTCTCGCTATCCAAAAAATTTTCATAATTATTTTGTGCATCTTTTTAAAATTTTTTATTCTTATTACTATATGTTTGCCATACAATTGATTACATTTATTGTGGGGAATTGCTAAATTTACCTAACATATCTAAATTCGGTTTACATTTACTTCCTTTCGCTTCTTTTGCCCTACATCTCGTGGTCCCTTTCCCATTTGCAAAAAATAAATATATATATAATATATATAAAATCTCCCTGCTTCTTATTACTTATTTTTTATTTTGGTCTTTAATTTATTTATATTTTGGGCCTCCATATAAGAGAAACCATGAGATATTTAGGGTTGTGTGCCAGATTTATTTCACTTAAAATTATGGCGTCAAAGAGCATCCATTTTCCTATAAATGACTCATGTTTATCTGTCTTTATGCGACAATAGTGTTCTGTTGCTTATAAAGACCACATTTATTTCATTTATCATGTCAATTAATATTTGTTTTGTATAGTTGGGGGCTTTAGTGTTTGGTGCATATATATTTATGATTGTCATTTCTTCCTCATACTGTTCCCTTTACAAATATGTGGTGGCCTTCTTTGTCTCTCTTACTTAGTTTTAGTTTCAAATCTATTCTCTCTGAAAATAAGATAGCTATCCCCATTTGTTTCTGGGCTTCTATCACATGGAGAACTGTTTTACATCCTTTTCCTTTCAGTCTAGGAATTTCTTTGTGGATTACTTGGTTTTCTTCTATACAGCATATTGTTGGATTTTGCTTCTTAATCCATTCTTCCAGTCTATTTCTTTTGATTGGTGAATTGAGTCCAGTAACATTTATAGTTATAACTGTTGTGTATTGACTTTTCATTGTCACATTATTTTCCTGTTGTTGGTTCTTTAATTTTTTTTTTATTTTTCCCTCTCTCTAATTTCTTGGCTGCTATATTTGCTCCATTGCCCCTTATGGAGTTGTGCCCTTCATTTTTTCCCCACAATATTGTTTAGAAATGTTTGGAGTGCCAGTTTGGTGTTCATGAAATTGTTCAGGTGTTCTTTGACATGGAAGCCTATTATTTTCCTATCAATTTTAAAAGATAGTTTGTCAGGATATATCAGTGTAGGTTGGAGGTTGTTTTCTGTTAGGATTTGAAATACCTCATTTCAGGCTCTCCTTCAACTGAGGGTGAAAAGTCTGCTGTGGTTCTGATGGGGTTCCCTTTACACATGACTTGTTTCTTTTCTCTAACTGCTTGTATCATTTTGTCCTTCTATTGGGTTTCCTGGATCTTGATTATTAATATGTCTAGCTGTAGATATTTTTTATCATGGCTACTTACATTCCTATATACCTCACTTATCTGTAGGTCAAATTCTTTTGCTCTGTTTGGGAAGTTTTCTGTCATTAATTCTGTGAACAGTTTTTTGTATGTCATATGTACTTTCTCCTGCTTTTTCATGGATTCCTTTAGTCTATTATACTTCTTTACATCATCTAATAGTTATTGAATTGATTTCTCATGACCCCTTAAACTTTTAAGATATCTTTTTCATGGTCACTGACCACAATCCTGTCTTCTATATCTGAAATTCTACTTTCACATTTGTTCATATTGCTGTGCATGTTTTCTAAACAGTCTTTAATCTCCTTGATATCTGTTTGAATCTGTTTCATGGATTCCATTTCTTTCCTATGCTGGGCATTCATGGTTTCCATCATGGTTCTGAGCTCATCTTTTTTTTTTTTTAATCTGTTTCTATTCTATAGTCCCTAATCATATCTTTCATTGTGTTAACCATCTCTATATTATTTCTGGAGCCTCATTTATCTGTTTTGTTACTTCCTGTGCTATCGTTTCAGGGTGTCCAGATGGTTGACTGTCAGACTTTTCCACCTCATTTCCCTGAGGGCTTATCTTTGTTGAAGTGGAAGTCTGTATTTATGCCTTGTTTAAACGTCTTCTCATTTCTATTTTTAATTTCCTTGGTTTAAATCCTGGGTTAATACTTTGATCTTCCAGATATAGCTGGTCTTTAGGTTTTTTGTCTCTAATGACCCTGAGGCAATCGCATTTCATTACACCAGGAAGGACAACTGATTAGATTAATCACAACACCTTAGCCCAAGTGTTATACTCAGCCACACAACAGCATCAAGCACAGTTTAGGAAATGACAATTTGTGGTAGCTATTAATCTATCAACTTTAACAGTGTAGATTAAATCAAAATTAAGGACCAGACCAAAATATGTTTATAGTGAATAAACTATTCAATATAGCAACTTTACCCTTTGGAATGTGGATTTGGAGGGAGTTAAGGAGGGAGGGAGGGATATATAGATATTATAGAGAAAGGTTAGCAGTGAGGTCAGAGGACACAGGAAGATGACACAAACTCTAGGAAGTTCTTGATGAGAAGAGAAGGCAGAATAAAATATACTGAAGAACAGAACAAACTAACATCAATTGGGAGGCTAGAGATTGTAATCACTTTTTTTTAAAAACTAATGGCAATTGAGAGAAGGAGAAAGAGAAGAAAAGAAAAAGAAAGAAAATAAATTTGAATTAAAATAGGAACCGGAACAAAAAAGGAGAGAAATGAAGAAGAAAGTGGGAGAGAGAGTGACACACACACACACACACACAGAAAGAGAGAGAGAGAGAGAGAGAGTAAAAAAGATAAGAAAAAGAAGATAAAAAAGGAAAAAATGAGAAAAGAGATAAAATTTTTAAAATGATTAAAGATTAAAAAACATTACTTTGAAAATAAAAAATACAAATAGAATATACCTCAATATGCATTCATTTTCCTATGAATGACTCTAATTTCTAATTCTTTATGGCTGAGTAGTATTCCATTTCATAGAAAAACCACATCTTCTTTATCCAGTCTCCAACTGATGGGCAAATGGGTTGTTTCCAAGTTTTAGCTCTTACAAACTGTGCTGCTATAAACATAGGTGCACATATATCACTGTGGTTTGATTCTTTTAATTCTTTTGGAAATATACGCAGCAGAGGGATGGCTGGGTCAAATGGAACTTCTAATCCTAGTTCTTTGAGGTATCTCCATATTGATTTCCACAGTTGTTGCACCAGTCTGCACTCCCACCAACAATGGAGAAGGGTTCCTTTCTCCCCAAACCCTGCCAGCATTTGTTATTGGTTCATTTCTTGATAGCAGCCATTCTTTCTGGGGTGAGGTTGAATCTCAGTGTTGTTTTCATCTGCATCTCTCAAATGACCAGTGATGTGGAACATTTTTTCATATATTTACTTGATGCTTTTGCTTCTTTGTCTGAGAAATGTCTGTTCACTTCAGGTGCCCATTTTTTATTTGGGTCTTTCCCAAATGGGAACCAAGACCTGTTATGTAAAGGTACAACATCCCAATGATGAATGTAACTGTACTGTATACCTAAAATGTACCAATAAACTCAGTGAGGAAAAAAATTACAAATATAAAATTCCTTAATAGAAACAGCAATTCCAACATTTTAATGAATGTTTCATTCAACTTTAAATGTGATGGCAAATCATTGAGATCACCAGGAAGTCCATGAATAAATCAATGGATAAATTGCCGTCATGGTAAAAGAATGGAAATTGTGAAGGTAGTGCCACTACTCTGAGTTCCCTGGCCATCATATACTGTTCAACCTTAATTCTTATTTTCTACTAATAACCACACCTGAAATCCACCAGAAAATTCAGTAGTCTCTATTTTTGAAATATATTAAAAACATAGCACTTCAAATTTCCAGTGTTAGTATTTAAGATAGGCTGGACCCCTGATCTGCAGAGATGAAAGTTTAATGCTCATCCTTTTGTGCAGCATTAGTCTACAAATTACAAGTTCATAGAAGAAATACACAAAATACCAAGAAATCTATATGTAGGAACATCCTTAGATAAGAAATCAGTAAATAAAATCTATAGGAAACTCACTGGTTCTCAATGAATATGATCTTTCAATTGATATTAAGATTAAACTTTTCTCAATTGTCCCTGTGGTTGAGATACATATCTTGGAATTACAATACCATAACCTGACTAATTCCACCACATTCACAATCCAACACCAACTGCAACAGAAATATATCTGAGTGTAATTACTTTTATCTCTCCCTTGATTAAGATATAAAAGTCTGTCTTCCTGGCTACAATAAAAATCTTTACATTGGTACTTCATATAGCACATAACAAATATTTGCTGTATTGTAGGTCATTGAAGGGATCTGAGGGGCTTACCAAAGGAAAAATATATGAGCACCAAGTCAGAATAGCACACAGGACTTTTATTGAAACTGTGCTTTTACCTATTTGCATACAGAACTCTTCACAGTATGAAACTGCCAAAAGGCAATAGCAGGGCCACCATTCTGAGAGCAGAATGGTTAAACAAATAGAGGAGAATCCAGAGAGGGTTCCATGTCTAGGTGATGTCAGGCAGCAGCACTATGTGTCTCTGAGTCACACAGTCACAAGTGAAGCAGTAGCTTGTGGTCTTCTTTATAAAAAGTAGATCTTGAGAGCAGTTTTGTAGGGCATGTTAATCAGCCTGGCTTTATCTAAGTAGTTAAAAATCTGCTTCCTTGGGCCATGGTTAAAGTAAATGGGTATATTAATCCTCCAGTTTTGTGCTATTACTTTTGAGTTAATAAGTCTCAGCCTACTATGAAATAAACAATTTAGGGAGTTTATCAGTTAGGGAAATCCACAATTTATATGGTTGGTTTACAATGGCAGGCTGCAGTGTCATATGTAGAAGAATGCTAAAGGGATACCTGCATTCTGGTGAGCCAGATGATCCAGTCAAAAGTGGGAGACCTGGAGCTCACTGCAAAGTCTCATACTAGTCCACATCAGGAAGAAGGATCTGTATTCAAAAGCTGAAGAGTGTACTGGAGATTGAGCTGTCTGCACTGGAAGTCTGGAGATGGACTTTCAAAGGCAATGATGAAGACGGGTGCTGCAGGGAAGAAACAGAAGTGAGATTTCATTCTTTCCATTTTTATTCTGTCCAGGCCACAAGCCTATTCATTGGAGCCACCCACACTTATGGTGGGTCTTCACTCCAGTAAGTTCATCATTCAGACACACCCAGACACACTGTGCTAAAACAGTCAGCTAGGTATTTCTATTCGACTTGACTCCACAGTACCTATCACATAGGGTAAGGAAAAAAACCACTGTGGCTCATTTATAGAACATTCTGTAATGAACACACCACAAAATACAACTAAAACAAACAATTTCATCACAACTTATGCCTTGTAAATTTAATTGATCAATACATTTATGCATTAATGAATCTTCACACATTGGATGTATTAATATCTGTAGTTTAAAAATGGGAAAAATATTGGTTTACATACACGTAGCACTACACAACTTGCATATAATCTCAGAATCAACATAGATATATGAGTTAAAATGAGATGACAAAGAAAGCCATTTTACTCAGTTCTAATACATGAAATAACATCTCATTGATTATCTTGAAACTGGTTCTATAATATGAAATTATTTTCATGCTTTGAAATGCGAGGGAATGCTAATATAAAAATGCTATGTCCTAAAAATCATATCCACTGAGTGGCAGTGTAGAAGTAAAATGTTCATTCCAATCCAAAGTATATAGTTACATGATAGATTACAATTATGTATCTTGGTACAAATCTATAGAGTAATATTTCACAGTGAAATAGTGACAGTGTTGTAACATTGGTCACTCCTTTGAAAACTGCCCCTGACAAACACCCCTGCACTTTGCCCAGTATTCTAAATTCTAAGGAAAACTACACGTAAATGATTAAGATGCTCAAGTTTAAACAAACTTAGTTTAGATTCACAGAAACAAGAACACCAAGTGACTCTCAGTTAACATCAGAATCCCCCCCCTTTTATTTTTTGTACCAGGGATTGAACTCAGGACCTTGTACCTGCCAAGCAGGTGGCAGAACCACTGCATTAATTCCCTGGCTCAACATCAGAATTTCTAATACCCTTCCTTATTTTTTAGACTTATGTGACAACTAAACCAAAGAATGTAAATTCTTGTGATATTTAACTTGCTGAAAAATAACGTATACCTGAAAGATACAGGAGCCAATCTCAGAAAGATACAGGAAGCCAACATACAATGCCATGATCCCTGCAGGGGGTTCAAGAACAAGAAGAGCAGACCTCCTGTGATGAAGAGAAAGAGCTCACTATGTAGTCTTCCTTCCTATTGCATCATGCTCATTTTTTCCATTTCTGTACATATCCTATCACATACCTATGTTTCCTAAGAAGGTCTTTTCTCACAGATAAAATAGCTCTCTGATCTTCCCAAATATCCAGTCCTTTAATAAACCTGATGTGTTTACCACAACTCTGCTCTCCTGAGTATTGGTACTAGAGGATATAGCAGATGGATTTAGGTTAATGGATAGCCCTAAAACTCCAAAGGAGACTTCACCTTCTAGAAACTTCTGCAATCTTACAATCCTAATTGGCAGTGACTAACTTGTTCAGTGGCATGTGATTTTCACACAACAATAAATTAGATGTGAAATATTTAAACTCTGATTTTATGATGAGGACACAATATTATAGAAATATATGTCAATTATTTTCAAAACTTACTGAAGTTAAGCAAACTTTTGTAAGGGTGAGATGATAGAATATCCCTTTCATGGGAGGTTTTATGAAATCAAAAGAAACTATAAAAGAAACCCATGTAAAGCTTCAAGTTTATTTTTGAGGACTTGAAAAACAGAAAGGGGAAAATGCATACAACTCTCAAGGATAATAAGACACTTCCATGGAAACATTTTATTTAGTGCCATAATAGAAGCAAGGATATTTGTATCTAATAAGAGGGTACTAGAATATTCTGAATATGACGGATGTTTTCTGTGTTGCAGAGATGGGGACCACCTTTTCTAAAAATTCAGCATTCTTTTATTTCCTCAAAAGATCTGTTGGACCTTGTGTTGTTTTCCTCAGTCTTCAGGTCAAATGTTTTGCTTATTTCATAGCACTGGCTGCAGAAAGCTTGTTGGTAGCTAGCTATCTAATTCAGCCTTTCTATGCTCTCTGCCCACCTACAGACGTACCAAAGAAATGCCTATCTTTGACCATTTTGTGGTCCTTGGGACTTCTGAATATTGGGGGATTGACAAGAGTGTCCTGGTTTCAAACTCTCAGTGCTTTGGTGAAGGTGGCTATTCTCTGTTTCATTTCCATAACTGGGATTGTGCTGTTAGTGGTTGGGAAAAGAAGAATGTGTTCAGCTTAGAGAATGCTTTGGATACTGAACTTCCTGATGCCTCACAAATTGCAGAAGTCATTCTCCAAGGATTCTATACATATGTGCTTTGTATAATCTTGGTCAACATGGCAGGTAAATGCATTTCAAAAAAAATTATGTAGCATTCGTAAGGCTTTATCCAGAAGAGATTGGGATGGTTAAATCTTGTTCTCTTGTTTTGTGAATGAAATTTGTTCTTAACTACATGGTAATCATTAAACCTCCATATATAAGCACCCACATAGCCAGTGTAGAAGTTAATATTCTTCAGTAACTGCCTTACTTCACACAGTAATGATTGTTTGTCCTCCTAGATGTTATTACATATGATTCTAGCATTCTGAGATACTTAGAGTTAATTTTAGATAAGAAATGCATCTGTATAATAATTTTAAATAAAATTCTAATAGATTTAAGACATTTGTACTATTTTATCATTACCACAAAATTTAGTTCCCTATGCAGAACTAACCAGTCAATAGTTTGATGTGGATACTCATCACTTTATATATATGTATATGTATATATATATATACATATATATATATATCCAGATATATAGATATAGATAGATAGATAGATAGATATAGATATAGATATAGATAGATATCCAGAAGTAGTAGAATGCCACCTAATTTTGACTTCACACTATGTTTGTGTTTTTCTGTTTTTTTGGTTTTTGGTACCAGGGATTGAACTTAGGACCTTACACATGCAAAGCAGATGGCAGAACCACTGAGCTAAACCCCTGGCCCACTTCACACTATGTCTTGAGTACTTTTTAATGCTAGTATGTAGTTGTGTAGCACATTCTTTTATCTGCTGCATTTAAGCAATACCTGATGTATTAAATATTGAATTTTTTTTCTGAGACTGATACAACGAACTGCGTGAATAAACTGTTGTTTCTCTGCTCCACGGTGCCCCCTGATGATAATGTGATTCCAACTACATTATCAGAATTGGGTAATTTGGTAACTTATTTTATTCCATTCACAAATATTATAATAATGTAAAACATTAGGGAAAACATTAAATATTATATTATCAAAAATATCTTTGGAAAACTTGCACTTAAAAAACAACCTGGCTTCCCTAGTTATAACACTCACATAAATTTTATGCTTAAAAGTTTTATACTATTTTATTAAAACTTCTAATGTTGATTTTTTTTTTCTGTACCTGGGATTGAATTCGGTTTGAGGCAGGCTATGGAACCACTGAACTAGATCCTGGCCCTTGAAAGATGGCCCAAGTCAATGAGACACTTTGTTCACTCTTTTGTATTATGGAAAGCATAGTGCTGATAGTTTTTCTATAAAATGGAATACTACCATACCATAAAAAATGAGAAATTAGAGTCATTCATAGGAAAATGGATACATATTGAGGATATACTCCTAAAAGAAATAAATAAGTCACACATGTGTAAATACTGAATAGTTTCTCTGGTGTGAAAACTATAATAGTACACAAGATCCTAATGGGATAATTAAGAATGTGAAATAGGAAGAAAAGGGCTAAAGGTGTAGGGAAAGTGGGAAGGGTGGAGAAAAGGGAATAAGGGAAAAGAAAAAAGTATGAGAAAATTTTAAAAATGTAAATAAAGCGATTGTAAATGGGGAGGAGGGGGTGAAGGGAGGACAGGGACAAAGGGGAAAAAATGAGAGCCAAGACTTGTCATGTGAAGGCACAGGATCCCAGTAATGATTGTAACTGTATTGTATACCTAGATTGTACCAATAAACTCAATTAAAAATGATGAATGTTTTGTTGAAATACTTTATAATGCAATTACCTAGTTTATGGCAATATGAATTTTTCAAATACTGATGACACTTTTATCTACCTACTATCGATACATTTTTAGAATTGTCACTAGCAGTTGCTTTGGACAATGGTAATTTATGTATCCAAAACAGAAATATTGAATGTGTGAAAATACAAAGAGCAATAGTTGGAACTTAAATAAATATTCTCCAAAGGTCCAAGTGCTATAGGCTCAATTTGTAACTTCTGTAGCTATCCCATTACTGGTATAAAATAACAGACACCCACAGTTTAAAAAAGAAGACATTTAATTTGACTCACTGTTTCAGAGGTTTCAGTCCATGGACTACTTGTGTCAAGACAAGAAAATCATGACAGAAGGGCACGAGAGAACAAAGCTGCTCTTGGTACATGGAAACTGGGAACTAGATCTTGGAAACAGCACCAGACAGGAAAGGGTCAGTGGTTCTGCCTCCTGCCTCACAAGCATAAGGGCCCGAGTTCGATCCCTGATACCAAAAACATGCCTCCTTGATCTGTCCAAACACATAGTCAAGCCTATAAAGCTGCCAATGAAATTTAGCCATAACACTAACCTCTAGCATTTTTGGTAGTGTAAGGTCAGACCAAGCAACACTAAATGAGATTATTGCCACCTGAGTGCAGACAGGCCAAGGGTGAAAAGGCCATTGGCACTGACAAGAGGGTGCATATGGGGAGCTTAGTTAGGGGAGGGGGCACTGATCAAAAAGGTAGAAAATGTTACAGTCCCATGGATGATGGGCCTGGGGCAAGCTGATAAACAGGGTGGTGGTAGGAGCAGCAGTGTGGCTGCTGGCTCCGTTTTCTCTGTGCTCCTGAGGCTGTGTGTCTCAGGTCTGCTAGGACAGGGGGACAACTTTAGGGCCTGTCAGGTAGGTGGTATAAATTGAGCATGGTTTGGTCTAGTGGAAAAGTCCTAGGTCACTAAGGACATGACCTCAAAGGTGCTTAGAGGTCTTCAGTGCTTCCTTCTCTCTCTTTGTTCCTGCCATGAGGTGAATCGACACCATCCACTACTTACATACCATAATATAACGTGCCACCTGCTGGTCCCAAACAGCAGTATGAATCAGTCATTCTATGTAGGAGCCATCCTATGAGCTTGAACCTGACCAAGGTGTAAGGAGGATGAGAAATAAAGAGACACAGAATCAGGTGAAAAAATATGGAGGAGTTAAAATATAGGTGAAAACCACTATGAACTTTTACATTCTGAATCCAGTAAAACCAACATTATATGGATGATAATAACATGTCCTGTCAGCAGAAGCAATAGTCAATTGCCCTTGGACCGCAGCAGTAATGGCCTCTGTGTGTCCAGAAAGCTGAGCATAGTGGAATTCTGTGGAATCACTTCCCTAGAATATCCTTCTTGATAAAGGGAACCAGAAATTCTCTTCTCATAAAAAGTTGACACTGCTGTACCCTTGACCTGCAATGGATAAGATCTTGCTGATTTCTGGGATACCTTCCAGTCATCTTTCTTCTTGTCCTTCTCAAAGTACTTGATTTATTTTCAGTGGCAATAATCTGTGTAACACCCACACCTCCTTTGGTCACAACTTTACACACAATTGATTCTGGGCCAAATTTAAGTTGTTTAAATCTTTCTTCTCTGCTTTCTGACCACATATTCCATTATTTTATTAAATGGGGATCTGAGAGATTTATTGTCAGTTCTTGGTATTAAACCAGACACTCAAAAGGAGTAATATGAGCAAGAATCATAAAGGCAAATGATGTGAAAGTACACTGTACAGGGTAGGAATAGGCCTGTGAGAAGAGCTTATGACCTGAAAAGTGGCAGACACTGGATCTGGTAGAGTCCTAGTATTATTGAAGGATTGATAGCAAGGGATTGTAGGAGTCAGGGTCCAGTGGATTTGACTCAGCCCGTTGTCCTAGTTACTTTCTCTTCACAAAGTCACAACACCTGACACACAGTTTAATGTAGGAAATGTTTATTTTGGCTCAGAGATTGTGGAGGTTTCAGTCCATAAACAGATGACCCAAAGCAGGGCAACATGGCAGGACATAACAGAGGAAAAATAATTCATTAAATGGTAGTGGGAAACACAGAAACAGGTTCGAGGAAGATGGATATTCTAGGATGCACCCCAATGACCCACATTTTCCAGCCAGGCATCATATACCAATAACACATTTAGCTATAGCCACATCAATGTACTCATCTATTGATGAGTATCACACACACATGACCCAACCACCTCCTGAAAGCACAACCTATGATAATGCAAGTCTTTGGAGGGGACTTGTAGAAATAAACCTTAACATTCACCCACCAGAAGGGTGGGAAGTTTGTGACCATATATTTTCATAATGTCTTGACAGCTAAAGAACCCCTAGGGTTGAAACCATAATGCAAATGAGGTTGGAAACAAACAAGGGTCATGTATGTTTGGTTTACTGCATGCCTGGGGATCTTAAAATAACAGAACAAATGTTATCATCTTTTGGTTTTATGAAATTTTAATATAGTCCTCTGCTCTTTCTGCTTTTTTGATTCTTTGTCCCAAGGCTTCTTATTGTTTATATGTCTTTTCTCTATTGCCTACCTCCTTGTCTTCTTGAAAGACATGATTATCATAATTCATTATGGGTTGTTGAAGGTCAATGGTCTCAAATTTTCAGAAGTGCCTTTTGCTGAATATGGACATGTTGCAATGTATATGTACTTCATGAAAATGTCACTCTAACTGATCCAAGGGAAAATGAAAACTGCAGGGTCATTTGGGGTTTTTGATATCACAACAGGGTCAGAAGTGCATGATGGATAATATTTTGAAGTCTGAAAAAGAAAATCTGTAGAAGTTTTTAAAGTAAAGATCCATAAATGTAAACAAAGTTGTGTCTTAAGGGAATGAAGCTCTATACAGCATATATTCTGCTATGATTAATGTATTTGAGAAATCACCCAGGGGTTGTGTGTCATATGTCTCTCTGGAGAGCTAACCATAGACATAGGTTCTGAGTAACTAGGGGAAAGTGATGCCAGTGAAGTAGCCTGAGGATTATGTAAAGGCTGAAGGGTCTCACTTGGTCCCCTGAGAGAGAGGTGGTTCTCTAAAAAGGAGGTGTTCAGTAATATCAATCACTAGTTCAGATGCCTTTTAAGAAGGCAAGAGAAATGATTTTGACAAAGATGTATTAGAGCCTAAACATAACAGATTTCTAACATTTTGCTTGCCTTTTGCAAAAGATATATAATTGTATAATAGGCTTATAATTCAGGCTACCATATCCTAAACATATTTCTTTATCCCTTAGCTTATATAGGGACAAAGCCATATTTCAATGCACAATAAGCTCTTCCTTTTTTAGGTTATTAGGATCAAATTGTTAGTGATTACTATGGACAGTGCCTAGTGGTGAAGCCCAAAGTATTACCAAGATGTTTTCCATGATGCTTAAAGGGTCAACAAAGAGGAGTGGGAAAAGACTAGGTCTTGGGTGCTCTCGAGCATCCCCTTAGAAATTCTACTTGTTTCCTAACAAGCACACTAGTGAGAAAGATGGCACCAACACCATTTAGTTCCTTGCATCTCTCCCTAACTTATGACTTCAGGTAATGCCTTTGGGACCTAAGTGGATATCCTGACATGAGCCTTTGACAAATTCAATATGCATCCTTCATTCTTTTACCTGATTGGAGAGATTTTAAAGAAGGACCATTACTGAAGGCCAGGCGAGAGAGGAAAGTTGAAACCTAAGGAGGACAGATTATCTTAATGAATTTATCAGGTATCATACATGTTTTTGCCAACCATAAGACTCCCAAAAAGGGAGAGGTGGGGGGGGGTTAAAGGGAAGGAAGGGGAATGGGGGAAAAAGTAAAAACCAAGATGGATTATGTAAAAGTGCAAATTTCCAATGATGAATGTCACTACATTGTATTATGTAAATGTACCAATAAAGATAATTAATTAAAAAAAGATTCCCAAACATTGTGCATCAAGGCCTTGTTCCTTGTGGGAATGGATTTTTCCACCTCCACTCCTTTAGGTGTTCTTGCATCCTCCAGGTGTTTTTTTGTTTGTTTGTTTGTTTTTAATTTGTAAGACATTCAGATGTTACCATGACACAATGACATAATGAAACATTTTTACAGTGAATGGACAGCATAACAAGTCAATTGTTCTGAATGTTCTGACAGCACTTGAAAGGTCCACTTCTGTAATTCTAAGTGAATAATAAGTGAATATAAGCTATTCCTGGCAATTATCAGCTAAGGGAATATTAGAGAAAGTATTAGCAGGACCTAAAATAACATGATAAAATCTCATAGCCTGCATCAGTTCTTCAGTCAAGAGAGCGAGGCTAGGTACAGTGGCATGGATGGGGGAGCACCACATTATTTAATGCCCTGTAATCCAGTCATCCTCTATAACTCATCCAGCCTTTTACCAGCTGTGCCAGACTGATAAAATTACTGTAGCCAGGGCAAACAATTTCTTTAAATCACTCTTGGTATTAATTACCCTGCATGAGCAGATAGCTTTATTAGCTTCCAGTTTACTCAGCTGTACATCACTACCTTCATAGTACCTTCAAATCACTTACCTTCCAAATCATGTGGGATTCTCTGACTGCGATGGAAGGGTATGGCCCAACAGCACATCCATCCGTAGTAGAAGTCTGGAGTTCTTCACATGTGAGCCTCTCAAGATATGGATTTTTCAATGACCAGGCTGTTCAATTATGTTTAAATTAGTTCAGGACACACGTGATTTCAGCAGAGTCCTTATTGATCATTATCATTAGAAACTTAGAAAGAAAAGACATTCCTTTACAGTCTCCTTCCCCTATTTGCCTTTTTAGAAGGACTGACACAAGTGACTCTATTATAACATTCACAGGTCTCATTCTTCCCATAAGAATGATCTTTTGAAATTTTCTCTGAAGGTATCACTGATCAATCAATGTTTCCACTGTCCTTCATTACTAGAATTGTGTTCTGGTTGTTGGTCTCATATGGTCCTGTATTAAGACAATGATTGATGATTGAGTGTCAGTGTTATAGCCACTTTAGGGACATTGGAGCAAAAATGAGATTTAGAAAGAATATGTTTTAGGCCTAATAAAACCAACAATAGCAAAAATTTAGAAAATAAAAATATACAAAATTTCCATGCCACAACCTCCACAAACTTTTTCAACTTACTGATGCAATCTAGTTTTTTCTCACCTTTCCTTTCCTTTTTCTACTAGAGCAAATTCTTACCATACAAAATCTTTCTTAACAAAAATACATCTTCGTGCTTATAATTTTTATAACTCCTCTACACTGTTTGGTGGCTCCCTTCTGTGTCAAGCCAAAGACCACTTCGACTGTAATTGCTTCCAAAACTTTTTTCCTTTGTTTAAAAGTGAACACATAGGTTTTTACATTGCAAAAAGGACTGGCTGAACAACAGGTCTTCAAGTAACCTTGATTAGTAAAATTATTGTAACACAGCAGAAAGTAGAGGAAGAGTACATTAACTTCAGAATCACAGTTTAAGAACTATCATAATGCATAAGAAATACCACAAAATATCAACTCAAATTGGAATTCAAATGTAAATTTGCCAATAATTCAAGATGTGCCCAAGTGGACTCATTAAATAGATAAGTATTTCTGAGAAGGTTTGCTCTCCTCCCTTAAATTTCTTAAGCAGAAGGTAATCCCGGCATAACAATATGGGCAGCATATTGTCCAAGAGCTAGTTATCCCTTTTGATATCTAGCTATGTAAATGGATCTCATGGAAAAAAAAAACAGAAATGGAAGCTGTACTCTGATAAAAAGTACTAATTTGCCTAATTTGTAGTAGATTACTAGAGCAATTTTAAGGCTGGGGGTCATAGAAGGAAAATAGTTTGGCACATAAGGAGTGAAAAAGGATAGAGCCCAAAATTAGGAGGGAGGCATGAAGAAGAAACTAAAGAGCATGAAGGAGAGATATGATTTCTCAAAATAGAGACAAAGTACTGCAGATGAGGCTACCAAAACTCAGAAGAAACCAGGGCAAAACAATCAGGACACAGAAAATATTATGTGACAAACAGATCACACTTATATTGCACAAACATAAGACAGAAACCTGGTTGATCTGTGAGAGGTGGGATACAATGCTTCATTCCATAACTGAATATCATAAAAGAGGAGCCTTCAAGCAGAATGGACATCAACCAAGAACCAAGACCAAGAAAATGAGATACCAGATTTCTCCTGACTCAGCACCAAGAGGGTGAGTTTCGGGAAAGGGGCTGGCTTGGATTGCAGATCTCCCTCCACCACCCAGGGCCCAATCTATGGGTCCATGGAGCTGTACCTTTTTCTGAGGGCCCCATTGCTCCTGATCCAGCACCAGGAGGGTAGCACATGGGTGCTGCTTAGCACCCCCCCCACCGCCCCCACTCTCAGATCCTGAGTGTGGCAGGCCTTGGATGCACTCCACAGAGGCAAGCTGGCTATGAAGAGTGATGACTGATACTATTGTGTTCCTAATTGTATCGATTGGGATAAAGGATAGGGATCGATTTGACAAGTTGTTTTCTCTATTATGAAAATGAGAATGTCTATGAGTCATTAGAGAATCAAAGACTTGGATGCAACAATATCAGGAAGACTTAATGACCCAGAGATTGAATCAAGGACAACCCAACAGCAAAAATAAAGATGAAAAGACACTTAAACAAGCCACAAAGACAGACTTCCACTTCACCAATGGAAAACAGTAGGGCAAAGGAGGATGAAAAGCCTGATAGTGAACCTCCAGGACACTCGGAACACATGCAAAGGAAGTGACAAAACAGATCAATCAAGCTCTAGAAAAATTCAAAACAGAAGTAATTTCCCAGATAACCATAGAGATGGTGAGCAAAATGAAAGACATGATTAGTGACTCTAGAACAGAAATTGACAAAAAAATAGATGAGCTCAGCAACATAATAGAAGCCATGAAGGCCCAGCATAAGAAAAAATGGAAACAATGAAAGCCAAACATAGGAAAGAAATGAAATCCATTAAACAGATTCAAACAGATATCCAGGAGATTAAAGACTCTACTGAAAGTGTACGCAACAGAATAAAAGATTGCGAAGATGGAATCTCGGATATAGAAGGTAGGATTGCAATGACAGTGAAAAGAGAGGTCTGTTAAAAACAGTAAGGGGTCATGAGAAATCAATCTAACAACTCCTAGATGATGCAAAGAAGAATAACATAAGACTGATAGGAATCAATGAAGTACCAGGAAAAATGCAAATGACTTAAAAAAGATGTTCACAGAATTAATGACAGAAAACTTCCCAAACAGAGAGGAAGAATTTGACATACAGATAAGTGAGGAATATAGGACTCCAACTAGCCATGATAAAAAAAAATTTACACCTAGACATACAATAATCAAGATCCCAGAAACCCAACAGAAGAACAAAATACTACAAGCAGTAAAAGAAAAGAAACAAATCACATGCAAAGGAAAGACCATCAGAACCACAACAGACTTTTAAACACAAACGCTCAGGTGAAGGAGAGCCTGGAGTGAGGTATTTCAAGTCCTAAAAGAAAACAACCTCCAACTAAGACTGATGTATCCTGCAAAACTCTCTTTTAAAATGGATAGAGAAATAAGATACTTCCAATGCAAAGAACACTTGAAAAACTTCATGAATACTAAACCAGCAATACAAGGAATTTTAAACAATATCCTAGAAAAAGACAATGAAGATCACAACACCATGAGGCCCAAAAGAGCAAATCAAATATCCAAGGCAAGAAGCTAAAAGGAGAGGGCAAAAAATTAAAAAGAGTCAACAATAGGACAATAACATGACAATAAGTCAATACATATCAGTTATAACTATCAATGTCAATGGCTTCAATTCACCAATCAAGAGAAATAGATTGCCAGAATGGATTAAGAAGCAAAATCCAACAATATGTTGTATGCAAGAAACACACCTAGTGCAAAAAGAAGCCCATAGACTGAAAGTGACAGGGTGGAAAACAATTCTCCATGTGACAGGAGCCCAGAAAAAAGCAGGGGTAGCAATATTATTCACAGACAAAATAAATTTCAAACAAAACTAATTAAAAGAGACAAAGAAGGCCACTACATCCTTGTAAAGGGAAAAATTCAAGAGGAAGAAAGGACAATCATAAACATATATGCACCAAATATAAGCGCCCCAACTATATAAAACAGATATTAAATAACATGAAAAAACAAATAAACACTAATACAATTGAGTGGGGGATCTAAATACCCCACTATCACAAATAGACACATCATCTAGGCAAAAAATCAACAATGAAATACTAGAACTGAACCAAGCTTTTGAACTCATGGACTTATTAGATGTCTATAGAGTGTTCCACTCAACAAAATCAGAATACACATTCTTTTCAGCTGTACAAGATAGATCACATATTAGCTCACAGAACAGGTTTGAATAAATGCAAAAGAATTGAAGTTATTCCCTGTATATTATCAGATCACAGTGCAATAAAGCTGGAGATCAATAGCATAGGAAACCGTAGGAACTTCACAAACACATGGAAATTGAACAAAACTCTCCTGAACAATCAATGGATCATAGAGGAAAATAAGAAGAAATCAGACAGTTTTTACAAATAAATTAAAATGCCAATACAGCATACAGGGATCCATGGGACACAATGAAAGCAGTTCTAGGTGGAAAATTCATAGCACTGAATGCCCACATTAGGAATACAGAGCAAGCTAAAAATAAAAAACCTAACGATGAATCCTAGACTCCTATAAAAACAAGAGCAAGAAAAACTCAAAGCTCAAACAAGAGAGGAAATTATAAAGATTAGAGCAGAAATCAATGCAATGGAAACTAAGAAAATGATACAAAAAATAACTGAATTGAAGAGTTGGTTTTTTGAAAGAAAAAACAAAATAGATAAACTCTTAGCAAACCTTATCAAAATAAATAAATAAATAAAAGGCTCAGATTCATGCAATCAGGAATGAAAAAGGAAAAGTCACAACAGATCCCACAGAAATCCAGAGGATCATTAGTACATACTTTGAGAAACTGTACTCTAATAAAATGGAAAACACAGAAGAAATGGACAGATTTCTAGATACGTATGAATTACCAAAGTTGAACAAAGAAGATAAAAACATTTTAAACTCCCCAATCACAATCAATGAAATTGAAAATGTAATTAAACACTTACAAACAAAGAAAAGCCAGGTCCTGATGGATTCACTGCTGAATTTTACAAGACATTTAGAGAAGAACTACTTCCATTACTCATCAGATTGTTCAATGAGATTGAAAGGGAAGCAATACTTCTAAACTAATTCCTGGAAGCAAGTATCACTTTGATTCCCAAAACAGGGAAAGATGCAACTAAAAAAGAGAACTACAGGCCAATCTTCTTAATGAATATAGATGCAAAAATCCTTAATAAGATACTAGCAAACAGAATACAGAGGATCATCAAGAAGATCATACATCCTGACCAAGTCAGAGTTATTCCAGGGATGTAAGGATGGTTCAGCATACATAAATCAATAAATGTAATATATTATATTAACAAAGTCAAGGACAAAAACCACATGATCCTCTCGATAGATGCAGAAAAACCATTTGACAAAATTCAACACCCATTCATGATAAAAAAAAACTTCAAAAAATTGGAATAGATGGTCTATATCTCAACTTTAAAGGCTATCTATGAAACCAACAGCCAATATCATATTAAATGGCCTAAAACTAAAAACTTTCATGTTAAAATCAGGAAAAAGACAAGGATGCCCAATATCACCACTCCTCTTCAATATAGTTCTGGAAATATTAGCCATAGCAATTAGACAAGAAAAAGAAATTAAAGCAATAAAGATAGGAAAGGAAGAAGTTAAACTGTTATTATTTGCTGATATGATACTCTACATTGAAGACCCAAAAAACTCCATCAAAAGACTTCTTGACTTAACTGACACTTTTAGCAGAGTAGGTGGATACAAGATCAACACCCAAAAATGAATAGCGTTCTTCTACACAATAACAGAATCACTGAGCAAGAAATTAGGCAAATAATTACTTTCACAATAGCACCCAAAAAAATGAAGTATCTGGGAATCAATCTAACAAAAGAATCAAAAGACCTCTACACTGAAAGTACAGCACTCTGAAAAAAAGAGATTGAAGAGGATATAAGAAAGTGGAAAGATATCCCCTGCTCCTGGGTAGAAAGAATCAACATAGTGGAAATGGCCATACTACCAAAACTGCTATACAGATTCAAGGCAATGCCAATTGAAATCCAAAAGCTTACTTCACAGAACTAGAAAGAAAATCCAAAAATTCACTTGGAATCAGAAGAGACCTAGAATAGCAAAAACCATCCTAGGAAACAGAGACATGGCAGTGGGTATAACAATTCCCAATTTGAAACTACACTACAAAGCCACTGTGAAAAAAACAGCATGATACTGGCAAAAAAACAGATGTGAGGATCAGTGGAAAAGACTGGCAGACACAAAAACAACTCTAGATGTACTCAGCTACCTCATCCTTGACAAAGGAGCTGACCATCCCCACTGTAGGAAAGATAGCTTCTTTAATAAATGGTGTTGGAAAAACTGGATCTCAACCTGCTGAAGATTAAAACTAGACTCTTATCTTCCACCATGCACTAAATTAAAATCAAAATGGATTAAAGATCTAAATATTAAAACAGAAACACTGAACTTGCTGGAAGATAAATCAGACAGAACACTTGAATACATTGGCATAGGAAAAGACTTTATGAACAAAACCTCAGCAGCACGGGAACTAGCAGATAGAATCAACACCTGGGATCTCATCTTATTACAAAGCTTCTGCACTGCAAAAGAAACCATCAACAGAACTAAGAGATAACCTACAATGTGGGAAAAAAAATTTACCAGCTGCTCCTCAGACAAAGGACTATTATCTAGAATATATAAAGAACTCAAAATAATCAGCCCCCCCAAATATAAAGAACTGATTCAAAAATGGGCATCTGAAATGAACAGACATTTCTCAAACAAAGAAGTAAAAGCAGCAAGTAAATATATGAAAAAATGTTCCACATCACTGGTCATTCGAGAAATGCAGATGAAAACAACACTGAGATTCCACCTCTCCCCACAAAGAATGGCTGCTATCAAGAAATCAAACCATAACAAATATTGGTGGGGTTGTTGGGAGAAAGGAACCCTTCTCCATTATTGGTGCGAGTGCAGACTGGTGCAACCACTATGGAAATCAATATGGAGGTACGTCAAAGAGCTGGGACTGGAGGTTCCATTTGACCCAGCCATCCCTCTGCTGGGTATCTTTCCAAAAGAATTAAAAGAAACATACCACAGTGATATGTGTGCACCAATGTTTATAGCAGCACAGTTTGTAATAGCTAAAACTTGGAAACAGCCCATTTGCCCATCAATTGGAAACTGGATAAAGAAGATGTAGTTTTTCTATAAAATGGAATACTACTTAGCCATAAAGAATGAGAAATTAGATTCATTCATAGGAAAATGGATACATATTGAGGATATACTCAAGTGAAATAAATATGTCACCCATGTGTAAATAAGAAGGTACAGGATCCCAGTAATGAATGTAAATGCATTGTATACCTAGATTTTACCAATAAACTCAATAAAAAGAAAAAAATTTAAAAAGAAAATGAGATAGCAAAATATATGGCCTCTTCATCTACTGGATGGATCGTCATCAGCAAATGTTATTAGGTAAGGGCTCATGGAGTATTATTTCTCAGTTCCTGGTATCCCAAAAGGGAATTGAGCAAGATACCCATAAGCAAAATAAAGTAAAAAGAAAAAGGAAAGGAAGTGAAGTTACACCTCACAGGCCTGTGAGAAGAGCTAAGAACCCTAAAAAGAGAAAGCACTGATCCTCTTAAGATCTTGGGATTGTGGGAGGACCTATCATTTGCAATTGGCAGTTATGGCCTCATTGGTACTTCACTCAGCCCACTCACCAGGGAGATAACTATACTAGGTTTTCAGAGGAATTGTCATAATGTCCAAAGCTCACCTGTGCTAGGAGGAGGTCAAAACTACAATGCAAATGAGGTTGGGAATGCCTGGGAGTACTGCAAAGACAGGATGACCTTTTTATTGGTTTTCTAATACTTTGTTATAAATACCCTTGCTTCAGTGGGTTTGTTGATTCTTTGCCCCACAGCTTCCTGTTGTTTATTTCTCCTTGCTCTATCTTCCACATCTTCTGTTTTCCACCTCAAATAAAAATCTGGTTAAAAGCAGCAATCAGTATTAATGATACAACCTGAATGTTGTGAACGACACAACCTTGAAATTTCCTCCAATGGATCAATTTGTGCATCATCCTTAATCTAAGACTCCCACAAAAATCTCAGGACATGGGAGAATATAGATATAGGGAAAGGATAATGAGAGTTGCCTGAAATCCTTGCAGTGGTCCTGGCCTCCTGCAAGGCAGTACAATGTCATTGAGATAGGAAAGTGGGAATTAAAAGAACCACACAGACAGAGACATGAAAGAAACTGAGTCTTGGGCTGATCTAAGATGCTCAGGGAATCAAAGATAAAGAAGTCCCAGGACATCCAGTGTTTATTTATAACAAGTGTGGGACGTGGGGAAGCTGGGCAGGCTTGGGACACCTGCTGGTAATAGGTATCAAGCCGGCAGGACTGTAGAATGAGGGCAGAAGTGTATCTTTGCTGATGAGAACAAATGGTTAATTCAGAGGGGAAGAATTTAGTGGGAGTCAGTTGACCTTGACTAGAAGTGAACTCAGCCATGCTCTGCTACTTCCAATGTAACACAGCCGAATTATGGAGGGACAAGAAGCTTGTGCCATTATAGCCTACTAATATGGGCAAAGATATGTGATATAAATATAGACAATTTTTTTGCCAGAATTTGATACACATATCATAGTACAATTGTCCATGAAGTCCCTGTTCCCAACTGAAATTTCTTGAGGTTGGCCTTCGCTGTTCCATACATATTTTGTCACAGGGACAGAAAGTTAATACAAAATTGAATTATAAATTTTCCTGATTTTGTGAGTGATTATTGTACATATGCATCAAATAGCACATAGTTTTCCAACAGTATTAAAAATTATTGTGCATTAATCAAATTTTAATATTTAAGAATAGAAACATTAAATATGATACACCAACTTGATTATGACTCATGTATACATGTGCAAAATTATCACATTGTACCATAGAAATTTGTACTGTTAATGATAATTTGAAACATTTAAAAATATGTATTATTATGCATAATTCAAATTATTTTATCATTGAGGGATTTTTCAATTAATTTCAAAGCAGGTTAAAAAAATTTAATAGACACACACACACATACATACACACACACAAAAGCATCCACACTATACTGTATAAAGGACTTAAGCCATAAAATCACTGCCTATTCCTGTATGTAATGTAATCTGAATTTTATATAAATAAAACATTAATAAGTACAAATACACATATTAATTGAAAATAATTTGCTTACTAATCAGTGATATAAATTCTTCACAGTTATACCAATTAAAAATTTTACTTTGTTTTAAAACAAGTTTCTTTAACTTTTCAAAATGAAAAAAATCTATATACAATACATAACTTCATAATTCAAATTATTTTACTTATATTTGTAGGCCACTAAAGGATTACTTCAATTTCTTTTTCATTATTTGCCTTCAGTTAAAAACTTTCATTGGCACACACATACACACACCATATTGTTAAAAGATATGTGACTTAGAAACACTGCCCACTTCTACATTTACAATAAATGTAAAATGTATAACATAATGCATTAATAAATAGAAATATATTGAAGGACAAAAACTGGCAGAGTAGTGAGTGCCAGTGGCACAGTTTTTCCAAAACAAAGCTCTCAGTATCTGGAAATCAACAGCCCAGAGGCCAAGAAAAAGGATGTAGAAGGCACACGATAACCATAAGGGAACTGACCAAGGAAAAGAAGAAAGCAGGATTCATTGTTTCAGAAGAAATAGCTCACTGACACAGACCAGAGAGCACACAGTGCAGCAGAGAGGCTGTGTACCCATGCCAGCAGGAGGTGGGGCGTGGGATGTGAAAACAACTTTGCTGCTCACTGCAAATCAGAAATGAGACCTGGATCAGAGAGTCTTTACATTCTGAGGTAAAGGTGAAAGCAAGAGACAATATTCCCTGAGCAGTCCTCCTAGGGACAACACATGGTAAGTGAAACAGAAAGGCTCATAGCGATCAGCAGCAGGTGGATGGAGCTGCCATTTTGTTTACAGAGGCTTGGGCTTGAACTCTGACAGCAGAACAGCAGAATATTCCTAGGATTGCTTCATTGCCCTGAGAGAAAGGAGCCAAAGGGCCATCCAGTCAGAGTAGACTGCCAGCAGCTGGACAGCAGATTGATAGAAGTTCTGTGGAGTTAAGTTAAGTAGGGACCAGAACCAGCCAAACTGTACTCCTAGGACCATCCAGGGCTGCTAATACAGGCCGTGACTACAAAGAACTAGAGGCATCCCCTGTGCTCTACAACCAGAGATGTGGGTGGTCGACAGGCAGCTTTAGCCAGCAGCAGGAAAGGGACACTCCCCCCTTGTCCCATGACCATGGACACAAATAAGCAAATGACCCCAGGTGTAGAAGACAGGACTGTGGTTACTGACCATGAAAAGAAAGATATCTTAAAAATAGCAAGAAAAAAAAAAAAAAAAAAAAAAAAAAAAAAAAAAAAAAAAAAAAAAAAAAAAAAAGCAAGAAGCCATGAAAAATCAATCCAACAGGATGCAAAGAACCATACAAGGTTGATCAGAGTCAATTAAAGAGCAGGAAACAATGCAAATGCTACTTTAAAAAAAAACTGTTCACAGATATAGTGCCAAAAGCTTCCTAAACATGCAAAAGGAATTGGACATACAAATAAGTGAAGCATACAGAACTCCAAATACCCATAACTAAAATGCAGCTACACCAAGGCATACAATAATGAAGATCCCAGAAATTCAGCACAAGAACAGACTATTGAAAATTGTTAGAGAAGAAAAAAAAAATCACTGATAAAGGAATCAGAATCACAGCAGACTTCTCAACACAAACCCTTAAGGAAAGGAGAGCTTGGAGCGAAGTATTTCAAGCCCTAAAGTTCACAACCAACAAACCAGGACATTTAGAAATAAATAATGAAAATCACAATTCTAAGAACAGCAATAGAAGCCAACGGGCAGGGCAAGCAATTAAACAGAAGGGAAAGACATGGACCAAAAGAAGGAAAAATAATATGATAAGGATAAGCCATTACAAATCAGTTACAACCATCAATGTAAATGGTCTCAATTCACCAATAAAAAGAAACACATTCACAACATGGATCGAGATACGAGATCCAACAATATGCTGCATATAAGAAATATATTTAACTCAAAAACAAATTCATAAACTGAAAGTCAAAAGATGGAAAGCAATGTTTCATGGGACTGAAGCTCAGAAAAAGCAGAGGTAGCTATTCTATCTGCAGATATTGTGAACTTCAAGCCAAGACTGAACAAGAAACAAAGGTTACTACACACTTGTTAAGGGAAAAGTACAAGAGGAAGAGATAACAGTTATAAATATGTATGCACCAAATATCAGTGTACCCAACTATATTAACAGATATAAGAAATCTAATAAGCACTAACACATTATAATGGGGGACCTTAATACCCCACTGTTACAAATAGACAGATCATCTAGTCAAAAATCAACAAAGAAATAACAGAACTGAACCAAATGTGTGAACAAACAGAATTAGTAGATGATTATGGTGTTCCACACAGAAACATCAAAATACACATTCTTTTGAGCTGTACATGGGATGTTTTCCAAAATAGACCATATACTAGCCCATAGAACATGCTTAGGTAGATGCAAAGGAATTAAAATTATCCTGTGCATATTATCTAACCATAATGCAGTTGAAAATGGAAATCAACAGCAAAAGAAACTGCACAAACACATGGAAATTAAATAATGCCCCCCTTAAATAACTAATGGCTCACAGATAAAAAATTAAACAGTATATAAAAAATAAATGATAATGCTGATGCAACATACAAGAACTTCTGAGATGCAGTGAAAGCAGTCCTAAGAGGAAATTTTATATCAGTGAACACTCACATCAAAGAAACAGAATGAACTAAATAAACAACCTAATGTTGAGCCTCAGTCTTCTAGAAAAAGAACAAGTCAATCCCATAGCTTGCATAAGGGAGAAAATTATAAAGACCACAACAGAAATTAATGCAATTGAGAGTAAGAAAACAATACAAAGAATCAATGAATCAAAGAGTTGGTGCTTTCAAAAATAAAATAAAATTTCCAACATTATGAAAAAATAAGTAGGTGGAAGGAAAGACTGAAATTCATGTAAATAGGAATGAAAAGGGAGAAATCACAATGTATCCAGTGGAAATCCAGAAAATCTTCAATACCTACTTGGAGAACCTGTATTCTGGTAGTATGGAAAACACAGAAGAAATGGACAAATTCCTAAATAAATATGAATTACTATCGCTTCTCAGCCTTTTGGCTAAGATCAAGTGTAATATGAATTACTAAAGCTGAATCAAGAAGATTTTAAAATTCTAAATAACCTAGTACCGGTCAATAAAATTGACATGTAATTTTTAAATTACGTAACAAAGAAGAGTCGAGATCCTGAAGGCTTCTTGACTGAATACTTAAAAAAAATTTTAGAGAAGATCTAATGCCAGTCTACTTCAAACTCCTTAATAAAATTGAAAGGGAAGCAATACTCTCAAAATCATTCCTGAAAGCAAGTATTAGCCTGATTCTAAAATCAGAGAAAGACCCAACCAAAAAAGAAAACTATAGGCAAATCTCCCTAATGAACATAGACACAAAATCCTCAGTAAGGTACTGACAAATAGAAAGCTGAAAATCATCAAGATTATACAACATAACCAAGTAGGATTCATCTCAGGGATGCAGGGATGGTTCAACATATGCAAATCAATAAATGTAATACACCATATCAACAGAGCCAAAGACAAAAGTCACATGATCATCTCAAAAGACACACATACACAAAGCATTTGACAAAGTCAAATGATAAAAAAAAACCTACAGAAGATTGGAATATATGGTCTTTACATCAATCTGATAAGACTCATATATGACAAGCCAGCAGCCAGCATAACACTAAATGGTCAAAAATGGAAAGATTTCACTCTTTAATCAAGAAAAAGACAAGAATTCTATTATCACCACTCCTGTTCAACATAGTTCTGGAAATGTTAGCTATAGTAATTAGACAAGAGCAAGAAATAAAAGAAATAAAAATAGGAAAGGAAGATATATTATCATTATTTGCAGACAACATGGTTCTTTACATAGAAGACCCCAAAAATTCCACCAAATCCTTCTACATTTAATAATCAAATTCAGTGGTGTAGCTGGATACAAAATCAACACTCAAATATCAGTAGCATTTCTGTACACATATAAACTCCCTGAAAAAATTAGGAAACAACGCCTTTCACAACAGCATTGAAAACAATGAAATACTTAGGAATCAATTTAACAAAGGAAGTAAAGGAACTTTACATTGAAAATTACAGCATTCTGATGGGTGGGGATGTAGCTCAGTGGCACCATGCCTGACTGGCAAGTGCAAGGTCCTGACTTTGATCCCCAGTATGGGAAAAAAGGAACCGAAAAAGAAAATTACAGTACTCTGAAAAAGAAGACCAAAGAGGATACCAGAAAATGAAAAGATATCCCTTGCTCTTGGGTAGGAAGAACCAACATAGTGAAAATGGCTGTGCTTCCAAACTTGTTATACAGATTAATGCAATCCCAATGAAAATACCATTATCATACCTTACAGAACTAGAGAAATCATACCTAAAATTCATTTAGAATCAAAAGAAACCTAGAATAGCAAAAGCAATTCTGAGCAACAAAGGCAAGGCAGGGGGCATCACAATCCCTGACTTGAAATTGTTCTATGGCGCTACTGTGATAAAAACAACATGGTACTGGCAAAAAATAAATAAAAAACACCCAAGGATCAATGGAACAGACCAAAAGACACAGAAACAACTTCAAACACACTCATCCACATTACCTGAGGGGCCAAACACATTCACTGGAAGAAAGATCACCTCTTTAATAAGTGATGCTGGAAAAAACGGATTTTTACATGCTAAAGACTAAAACTAAACCCATGTCTCTCACCACGCAATAAATTAAGATCTCTACACTGAAAACTACAGCACTCTGAAAAAAGAAATCGAAGAGGATATAAAAAAATGGAAAGATATCCCCTGCTCCTGGGTAGGAAGAATCAACATAGTGAAAATGGCCATACTACCAAAACTGCTATATACATTCAATGCAATGCCAATTGAAATTCCAACACTATATTTCACAGAACTAGAAAAAAGAATCCAAAAATTCATTTGGAACCACAAGAGACCTAGAATAGCAAAAGCCATTATAGGCAACAGTCACATGGCACCAGGTGTAACAATTCCCA
>NW_022900917.1:28169145-28200397 GCF_012274545.1 Fukomys damarensis | reverse complement strand
AAAGGAGCTAAAGGTGTAGGGAAGGTGTGATGCATAGGGGAAGAACAAAAAGGGAAAAGAAAAAAATGTGAGAGAATGAAAAGATGAAAATAAAGTGTTTGTAGATGGGGAGGGGAGGAGGGGGTGAAGGGAGGTCAGAGGTAAGGGGAAAAAATGAGAATCAAGACTTGCCATGTAAAGGTACATGATCCCAACAATGAATGTAACTGTACTGTATCCCTAAATGTACCAATAAACTCAATAAAATTAAAAATAAATTAATTAATTAATTAAAATCAAAATGGTCAAAGATCTACATATTAAAACAGAAACCCTAAATCTGCTGGAAAAGAGAATAGGGAGAACTGTTAAGGACATACTGGTATGGGGACTTCATGAAAAAATCCCAGGCCACATAGGAAATAATACAAAGAATCAACAGCAACTAAGCTCTTATCCTATTAAACAGCTTTTGCACTGTAAAATAAATCACTAACAGAGTGGAGACAACCTGTAGTGAGTAAAATTTCAGACAAAGAACTAACACCTAGAACTTACAAAGAATTGAAAAAAATCAGAGCACCTCAAATTTAAACACTAAGTCCAAAAAGGGACATCTGAAATGAATAGAGACTTCTCAGATGAAGAAGTACAAAAAATTTATGAAAACACATTCAACATCACTGGTCATTTGAAAGATGCAAATTAAAACAATGCTGAGATTCCATCTCACTCCAGAAAGAATGGTCAATTTCAAGAAATCAACCCAGAACAAATGCTGTAAGGGATGTGGGGGAAAAGGAACACTTCTCTACTATTGGTAGAAGTGCACAGTGATGCAATCACTGTAGAAATCAGTGTGGAGATTCCTGAAAAAACTGTAGAGGTCGCACTGACCCAGCTATCCCTCTTCTTGGTATCTTCCCAAAAGAATTAACAGTGTCATACCAGAATGATATATGCATACCCATATTTATAGCAACATAGTTTGTAATAGCTAAACCTTGGAAACAGCCAAAATGGCCATCAACTGAAGAATGGATAAAAAGGTATGGAGATATTTATATAATCTCAGCATACTATCCCCAGTACCAAAAAAGGAAAGAAGAGAAGGAGGAGGAGGAGGAAGAAGAAGAAGAAGGAGAAGGAGGAGGAGGAAGAAAGAAAGAAAGAAAGAAAGAAAGAAAGAAAGAAAGAAAGAAAGAAAGAAAAATAGAGATAAACCTGAGATATTTCTAGGTAAATGGATGCATTTTGAAACCATACTCTCCAGTGAAATACACTGGACAAATATGTAAATATCATGTCATCTCTCTGATGTGAAAAACTGAAAGGGTAAATAAGGATGAAAATGTATAATAGATAATGTAAATTAGGGAGAAATTTTTCAAAAAGAAAGAAAAATTGGAAGGGGAGGAAAATAGAAATAAAGCTTTTGTAAATAAGGAAAGGAAAGGGGTTAAAGAGAGAGGAAGGTATTACAAAAAAAAGAGGACTCAAGATATACTGTGCACAAGTACAAATTCCCTATAATGAATGTGATCGTTATGTCTGTTTAAATTGTACCAATAATATTAACATTTTAAAAAGCAAAATAAATAGCATACCAAATCAGGCAAGATGGTGTATGAGTGTAATCCCAGCATTCTGGATGGCTGAGGCAAGAAGATCACAAGGTGAAGTTCAATCTTACCAATTTTGTGACTTAGGGAGACCCTTAGTGCATATCTGACAAAAAAAAGTCCAAGGATATACCTGTAGTTCATTGTGGAGTTGTAGGGTACAAGCCCTAGCAATACAAAAGTAAAAAACTAATAGATAGATGATAGCTACATTCAAAACATTAGATAAAAATAATAAAATAAATAAATAACCACTGATTTACTTAGTAGGAAGAAAAAGATGAGCCATAGGGTTATCTTATCAGACAGGGAACTCCAGTTGTGGAATTCTAAGACATAGCCTCATTTCCTTGGCAACATGTCCAAACAGAAATTGGAACCCTTATTATCAGGCATCACACTGTAGTAACTGCCATCGCCTGAGCTCACTTGGCCAGAAATGGTCAACAGTGAACATGCTGGTGTGCTTTCCCACTTCTTGAGGCTGCAACCCAGGCAGAGAAAGGATATGTCAAAGATTGAGAAGATGGTGGATTCCATCCAGACAACACACGCAACATTACAGCAGTCTTCTGTCACCAATGACCTACCAAAATCAAGGTACCCATTTGAAGTCTCCCTAAGTCCAAATACCAATGAAATCCAAACTGGAAATATCCCAGGGCAAAGTTTCCCAGGCCCAGAGACACCCAGTAGCTCTGGGAAGGTCTCCCTGGAGCCAGCAGCAAAAAAATTGGAGAGACAAAGGTTTTCAGGTGGGGAGACCAAAGTCATAGCCACCATACTCCCTGAGACACTGAGAAGCCTAGTATGCATCCACCCTTGTCCAGCCACCACTGGAAATTACTTGACAGGGAGCTATGCCAATGTTCAGCCAGTGTGGTCACTGCAGGCAGTCAGGCCGTCCTCACTCACAAAACCTTTCATGCCAGTTTTCCTAGGCAGCCAATCCTTCTTTGGTGCTTATTCCCAAGTACCGCCATGATCCACACCTCTACCCAATAGGCCCTGGTTATGGGAAGAGGTGTGATAACAACACATTTTGAGACTTCCATCTCATTTGAGGGCAATAAAGTTTAAGACATTTATTCTTTTGATAATAAATAGCTTTTTACTACCATATTGGGTAGATGAGAAAGGAGACCCAAATATTGTATCATCTCAGTTGGAGTTAGGAGAAGCTTTTAGGCTTTCTGAGCTAAACAAGGATTCTGAACTCTTAATTCATGCATCACCTTCTATAGCAGAACACCTTAAAATGACTTGTCCAGGAGAAGATAAATGCATCTACTACAGAGGTGCATGCCTCTGGAGAAAGCTTTTTGTGCAAATGGCCATACTTT
This sequence comes from Fukomys damarensis, assembly GCF_012274545.1. Lineage (NCBI taxonomy): Eukaryota > Metazoa > Chordata > Mammalia > Rodentia > Bathyergidae > Fukomys > Fukomys damarensis. Next base: position 28,197,453 of record NW_022900917.1, on the reverse strand, counting down.
TCAAGCCAAACATTCCAGGGTGCACATTGTACTGTACACTGACCATATAGGGTGCTTTGGATGCCAGGTATATAAGCACATCAACTATAAACTCTTGGTTCATAAGAAGAAGTGACACAAACTTATCACAGTTGAATGTGGGCAGCATTATTTTCTACTAGAACCCATGATGCGAAAAGATCAATCATCCATGGCTTTAGCCCCTGCACAGAAAGCAGTCCCACATAATCCTAAAAGCCATGATGGTTTGGAACAAGTGGATGAAGAGAAAGAGGCAGTGAACACCAGGGAAAGTGTTAAAGCTTCATCAGTTTAGGGCTTCAGGACTTTGATTTACTCCAGGTAATAGAGAGAGGAAGTTATGCAAAAGTACTGCTGGTTCAATAAAAAAATCATATTTATGCAATAAAAGTTATTTTAAAAAAGAGCTTGTCAACATTGATTGTATACAGATAGAGAAGCATGTTTTGGAGCACACCTCTAATTATCCTTTTCTTGATGGACTGTATTCTTGCTTTGAGACAAAAAGCAGACTGTTCTTTGTTCTACACTATGTAAATGGAGGAGATCTAAGGTTTCATATCAAGAAACAAAGAATACTTCCTGAAGACCATGCAAGTCCTTACTCTGCAGAAATCAGTTTAGCATTCAATTATTTTCATAAGAGAAGGATACTTTACATAAATTTGAAATTGGACAATTTATTACTGGATGCAGAAGGACACATTAAAGTCCCTGACTATTGTGTGTGTAAGGAAGGACTACAGCCAGGAGGTACAACCAGAATTTTCCATGGCACTCCTCTTTACCTTGTTCCAGAAATTATAAGAGGAGAAGATTATGGTTTCAGTGTCAACTGGTGGCCTCTTGATGTTGGAGATGATGGTTGGAGAATCTCCATTTCATATTGTTGAGAGCTCTGATGACTCTGATAAAAATACACATAATAATCTCTTGCAAGTTATTTTGGAAAGAAAAATTCACATATCGCATTGCGAAAAGCTGAAATCGTCCTGGAGAGTCTTCTGAACAAGGACCTAAAGAGACTGTTAGGTTGTCATTCTCAAATAGGATTTGCTGATATTTAGGAGCATCCATTCTTTTAAAATGTTGACTGGCACATGGTGGAGCAAAAGTAGGTGGTCCCTCCCTTTATACCAAATAATTCTGGAGAATTTGGTTTGGACAATTTTGATTCTCAGTTTACTAAAGAACCTGTCCAGCTCACCCCAGATACTAATGACATTGTGAGGAAGATTGAGAGATATGAATTTGCGGGTTTTGTGTATGTCAATCGTCTTTCCATATTCAAAGAAGAATGAGTCTGATCCTCATTTTTGAACCATGCAGTTTGCTTATGTTGCTATCAATGCATGGAAAAATGTGTTAACTTCTTCGATTCAAGTAAGCATTTCATAATTGTCGAGTTAATTTTAATTTCTTCTTTGTAGTGGTATATAGATTGTAATACCTTATTCTTATAGTCTATAAGAGACAATACTGGAATTTTTTTTTGTTCATAGAGTTGCTTTTTAGGATTTGACTTAAATAACAACGGAGCAATTGCTTGTTAACAAAACATTTAAACACATTCCATTTGTTGAGTTTAGACAGAATGACTAATATTTTTAATTATTTACTATACAGGAAAACAATTTTTCATCTAAGCAGAATGTCAACTATGCTTGCTTCTCTCCAAACTACATTACCTGTACATTTGGGCCCCAACTGATGTAGTCTTCAGGGAAATCCAAAAACTAATAACAATTTTAAATAAATCTGCAAAAAACACATATGGTTCTATCTCCTTAGTTGTTTATTTAGTAGGATAACACATGACATATGCAGTAGAATTCATTTTGAGCAGAATCTTCTAATGCTTATTATTTATTATTTATTATTATTATTATTTAATAAGAAATTTATTATTTAAAGAATTGCCAGGTATAGCATTTCTCTGTTTTAGTACCATTTTTATGTAAAGCGCTTGAAAAATAACCATCATCATCTAAGTAAATTACAATGGTACAATCTTACTAAAGTTTAATTTTAGGCAAGCTATCTAGTTATAAATTTAGAATGATTTAAAATCTTTAGGCATTTAGTAAATTACCTTTTTATCATTTTCTGGATGCCTCATTTGATTAGAAATGTAACTTTTCCAAAGCTTGTAATCATATATTGTTTTTTGTTCAAATAACTAAGCTTGAAAGTAATGAAAACATCAAAGAAAAATACTTATATACATTCATATGTTCATTTGTGAGGTATATATGTTTCGGTAAATACTTGGAACTTGTTTAAAACAAAAAACAGTATTCACATCATAAATGTATAGAGAATTCTATATTTATATATGTCAGAAATATGTTTATGATCTTGCTTTTAAGTGTAGCTCTTTGCCATGGAGCATTTCAGAATATAGAATAATCACATAGAGAATCTGTTTAAAATGTTTATTGCTGAGCCCACATTAGGATTTTTTTTTAATTTTATTGAGTTTATTGCTACATTTTAGGGATGCAGTACAGTTACATTCATTGTTGGGATCATGTACCTCTACATGGCAAGTCTTGATTCTCATTTTTTCCCCTTACCTCTGCCCTCCCTTCACCCCCTCCTCCCCTCCCCATCTACAAACACTTTATTTTCATCTTTTCATTCTTTCACATTTTTTTCTTTTCCCTTTTTGTTCTTCCCCTACCAATCACATTAGGATTTTTGATGGCCTTTGGAATTCACTTTGAGAAACACATCCTTCAAGTTATGATTTTTTTCCTTTGGCTAAATAGTAATAGTACAAAGTGTACTCATAGTATAATATCTTAAGATGGTATAACCAGCAATTTAAAATCTTTATGAATTTTTTTAACAAATTTTAAATGAATGACTTTGTCAGGTATCTTCTATGTTCCTCCCAATAAAATCTTATCAGTTTTCTACCAATAATATAAAAATTATGTTCATTTTTCTTTGATGAGGTTTTAATTTTTATTCAGGGTAATCATTTGTTTTTAAAGACTTAAAGTAGTTAGATTTACCATGTACATTTTATGTAGAACTTCATTACAAATATGTTTTTAACTGTGTCCTTTATTGCAGTCTTTTAAGTGTCATGCCAGTTGTTTTCATATTATGTAGAAGTTCTCTCAAAACACTCACCAGGGGAATAAGACAGTTTACAGTCAGAATAGTTGCCATTTTGGTGTTCACAAAGTCATTTATTTTGCATAAGCCTGTGGTCAGATAGTTTTACAAAGCCTGGATTAAATTTCAAATAGCTTGTTCAGTGCTGGTATATTTACTTTAAAATTTTGTTTTATTTTAATTTTGTCATGTAGAACACTGCCTTGCTCATCATAATGTAATCTGTATTTGTGTACCTTCTTTTTCATGTTAAAATCTTTAAATCAACCATTCAATACACATTTTTCTAAAAGCCTGTAGTCTTAACCTCCAAAAATATACAAATATATTTTATTAATTAAAAATAGCTTGATTATTAATCATTAATTTAAGTTCTTCACAAGTGTACTGTCAAAATTTTACTCTGCTTTCAAATAACTGTTTAGCCTGTAGAAATATCACAGGCTAAAAAATGAACTTCAAAGATATGATCATATTCTACTTCCTAGAACCTATGAATATTACCTTATATAGAAAAGTCTTTGCAGATGTGATTAAGGATTGTGGGAAGCTAAATTTTAATGCATTCTACAGACAAAATCCACATGCGGTCACAGTTGTCCTTATGAGAGAGTCAGAAAGAGATTTCATATAGACAGAAGTGGAGTCAACATGGACATAAAGACAAATGTTGCACTGATCTTGGCACAAGAGAAGGAGTGCTTATAGCCAACAGAAGGTACAAGGGACACAGACTTTATTCTCCCTGGAACTATCTGAAGAGACAATGGTCCTGGCCAAATATCATTATAGCTCAATGAAATTTTTTTTGTATTTCTGACAACATGAGAGAAAAAACATTGTGCTGTTACAAACTACCAAGTTTGTGATAATTTAGAAGAGCAGTCCCAGAAAATTAATCCACACATCATTTGCTAAAATTACTAATGAAATTCAATGACATTACGATAAATGGTATAAAATGTAGAGTTCTAAAAAGTTAAACTTTATCACATGCTTTAAACACACACACAATTCAAATTCAATACAGAATCTTTTAACATTATCTTTGTTCATCTCAACATAATCTGTAAAGAGATTTCTGGATAAAACTTTACATATGAAAAACACCCACACTTACACATGTGTGCACAGATATCCACACACAATCATTCACAAGACAAAAATATATGGTAAGACTGTGAATGGGACAGAAACAAATTTCTTGTAAATCTAATATGAAATAACACTGTATGGGGAAAAAACTTCCTATACTAAAAGAATATACAGAGAAGCAAAAGCAGGGATTAGCTTAACTCATTTATAAATAAATAGTTTGAGAATGTCATCAAGAACAATAACTTTGGGGAGTTATAGATCATCCTGAGTTTTCATCACCTCACATTCTGTGATTCTGTGATTCTGTGATAATAGATGACACATAAAAAGCATTTCATTTTTCTGTAGGTCTTGATTTGCTCATTATTTAGGTGTGGTTTACCCCCTTCCATGGTTAATTCCTCAGTTTCCAGAAAAGCCACAGTAAGAAACAATGGTGACCACAGGATAGAAAAGGTGGCACTTCCATGAGTAGGGTGTCATCGATAACATCACTGGTTAAGTCTTATCCTCTTAGAACTCTTGCTATAGATGACACCAAGGGCCTGCAGTCCCATACAATGGACATTAGAAAAACAACTTCCCAACCATCTGTCAAAGCTACATCAAGTTTCAAATATCAAATCCTGCAGGACTTCAGATAACTATAGCAAAGTCAAGATCTGACAGGAACTTCATGAAAGGTTCTCAGCAACAAATATCTGACCATTTGAAGCTACTTCTTGAATTGTTAAAACCACAAGAGATAAAAATGTTCATGGTTACTTTTTGCCAGTAATGTTTGAGTTCATCAAAAAAGCACAAAGAGAGAACCTAAGGCAGAAATTAAAATCTTTAGGGAAAGTAGAGACAGGCAATGAAACAAGAAGGAACACCAGTGTGATTCAGACTTGACTCAGCACAGCAAAAAAGTAAAACTCATCAACCTACAAAAGGAGTACTAAGAAGGATATTAGACTCCATAAAATGTAGCTTTCTTCAGATGAAGATGGAAATATCAATGAAATAAGTACCTGAAACTGTAATAGTAGAAACTGAATTCCTTTCCTTATCTTCAGCCCTGGCAAGTGTGAGTTCCTGAGTTAGATCCCTGGTTTTTAAAAAAAAAGCTATAATTGCTCATAACTAACTTGATCTTATTAAAAACTGAGGCTAGTAAGAGGTCATGAGAGCTGAGTCATCATGGATAGAATATGTTCCCTTACTGTGACAATTTCTAGCTTAATTCTACTACAAAGTCTATGTAGTATAGATTTGTTTGTTGAAGTGTGCTACTTTTGGGAGATGGTGGAAGTTTTAGGAGGTAGGCCTCATGAAAAATAGTAATAAGTAACTGGCAAGGCATCCTCATGATGGACTTATGGAAACCCAGGCACTCCTCTCTTTCATTTTACTTCTTGCACCACTGAGCTGAGACATTTTCCAGTTACTTGTTTTTACAGTGATGCTCCTGCTCTTCATAGACCCAAAACTAATAAGGCAAAATAAGCACAGACTGAAACCTCTGAAAATATGAGCTATAAAAGCTATTCCTATTTATAATTTGACATTCTTGAGTATTTTGTTATAACAACAAAAATCTCACTTAAACCATTGAAATACCTAATGCTGAAACAGGAAACTGGGAGAACTCTAACAGACCACTCAACATGAAGACAGAAGCAAACAAGTGACTTTTAATCCTGGAAGCTCAGAGAGTGACTCCTGTCAGTTGTCAGAGTCCTAAATAAAAGTTTGTACTTTATATACCTCTTTTTACATCTATAAAGCTTCATTCTATTGGCATTTTACCTAGGAATATAGCAAGCAGGATTTACACAACAAAGTCTAGTGGAGGAGGGGAGAGGAAAGAGTTGGGGCAGGACTCTCTGAGTCCATCATGCTCCTTTGGTGACAGATTACAGAAGTTGTTGAGACTACTCAGGTACATTCTACAAAGAGCAGAGTTACCAATTAAGCATAGTTGCCTAATAACACAGTTAACCTATAGTTGCCTGATTCCATATGGAGAAGTGGTCTCCTCTCTCAGTGCTACATTTTCATGTGATGCACAACAGAAGAGTATAAGTTGTAATATCAAAAAACAAAATGAAGCTGGGGTTTTAATGAGATGTAGAACATTAGTTCAACACAGGCAAAGCTCAGGGCTTGGGTCCAACACCACTTCTAAAAATATATAAAATATGGGGAATAATACAAACTTACATTATACATGTCATTAAACTTATTCTGAGTAAAATGGACTGTTTTAACCATACAAGTTTTGTGTAAGCCTCATGTAATGACAAACAAAAAAAACTTTAGTAGATGCACAAAGTGTAAAAAGAAGAATCCAAGCATTATATTGCAGAGAATCATCAAACAACAGGGAGAATAACAAATAGCCAAAACAGAATTAAAGATCTACATCCAAGCCAAAAAAATAACAAAATTAGTTAAGTCATATGTACCAATAATTAACTTGGAGACAAATGAACTGACACAAATAAAATGTAGAAATGATAAGTAAATTTCTTAAAAAGGACAAAATTCTTTCATACCTAAAAGACACTCACTTCAACTATGCCCATACATAGACTAAAAGTAAACAAGTATAAAAACATATCCCATGCAAATGGAAACAAAAAAACAACAGTCACCTATACTTATATGAGGAAACATGGGCATTTATGCAAATACACAGGAAGATAGTCAGAATAGAATAATAAAGGACAGAAGTATATAACATAGAAAGACAACAATAAAACAATCAATGAAACTAAGTGTTCAGGTTGCTTTAATGAAATCAACAAAATGAGTTAGATTAGAAAAGAGAGAATACCAAATAAACAAATCAGAAATGAAGAAGGAATAGTACAACTGATAGAAAAGATATACAAGGAATTACAAGCAGTAACTATAAATCATTACATGACAACATCTAAGAGGATATAAGGAAGGGATAAGTCCCTAAATATGCATAATATACTAGGACTAAATAATGAAAAATAAAATAAGCCAGTAACAGGCACATTGAAATGGTCAGTCAAAATCTTCCATTAAAATCCATGACCTGATGACTCATACAGCAAATTCTACAAAAAATATGAACAATGCCAATTCCTCTCAAACTCTGACAAAATAATGCATAGAAAGGAACATTTCAATTTTTTTTTATTGATTGAGTTTATTGGTACATTTAAGGTATACAGTACAATTACGTTCATTATTGGGACCTTGTACCTTTACATGACAGGTCTTGGTTCTCATTTTTTTCCCTTGTACATGCCCTCCCTTCAACCCCTCGTCCTCTCCCCATTTACAAACACTTTGCTTCCATTTTTTCATTTTCTCATATTTTTTTCTTTGCCCTTATTGCCTTTCCCCTATGCTTCCCAATTTCCCTACACCTTTAGCCCTTTTCTTCCTATTTCACATGGTCAATTATATCATTAGGATCTTATGTACTATTATGGTTTTTCACACCAGAGAAACTATTCGGTATTTACACATGTGTAACTTATTTATTTCACTTAGGAGTATATCCTCAGTATGTATCCATTTTCCTATGAATGAATCTAATTTCTTATTCTTTATTGCTGAGTAGTTTTCCATTTTGTAAAAAAACCACATCTTCTTTATCCAATTTCCAATTGATGGGCAAATGGGCTGTTTCCATGTTTTAGCTATTACAAACTGTGCCGCTATAAACATAGGTGTGCATATATCACTGTGGTTTGATTCTTTTAACTCTTTTGGAAAGATACCCAGCAGAAGGATGGCTGGGTCAAATGGAACCTCTAGCACCAGCTCTTTGAGGTATCTCCATATTGATTTCCATAGTTGTCACACCAGTCTGCACTTCCAACAACAATGGAGAAGGGTTCCTTTCTCCCCACAACCCCACCAACATTTGTTATTGGTTGATTTCTTGATAGCAGCTATTCTTTGTGGGGTGAGGTGGAATCTCAGTGTTGTTTTCATCTGCATTTCTCGAATGACCAGTGATGTGGAACATTTTTTCATATATTTACTTGCTGCTTTTACTTCTTTGTCTGAGAAATGTCTGTTCATTTCAGATGCCCATTTTTGAATCCGTTCTTTATATTTGGGGGGGCTGATTGTTTTGAGTTCTTTATATATTCTAGATAATAGTCCTTTGTCTGAGGAGCAGCTGGTAAAAAGTCTTTCACACATTGTAGGTTGTCTCTTAGTTCTGTTGATGGTTTCTTTTGCAGTGCAGAAGCTTTGTAATAAGATGAGATCCCAGTTGTTGATTCTATCTGCTAGTGCCCATGCTACTGAGGTTTTGTTCATAAAGTCTTTTCCTATGCCAGTGTATTCAAGAGTTCTGTCTAATTTATCTTCCAGCAAGTTCAGTGTTTCTGTTTTAATATTTAGATCTTTAATCCATTTTGATTTTAATTTAGTACAAGATGAAAGATAAGGGTCTAGTTTTAATCTTCGGCAGATTGAGATCCAGTTTTTCCAACACCACTTATTAAAGAGGCTATCTTTCCTCCAGTGGGGATGGTCAGCTCTTTTGTCAAAGATGAGGTATCTGAATACATTTGGAGTTGTTTTTGTGTCTTCCAGTCTGTTCCACTGATCTTCAGGTCTGTTTCTTTGCCAGTACCATGCTGTTTTTATCACAGTGGCTTTGTAGTATAGTTTTAAATTATGAAATGTTATACCCACTGCCATGTCTCTGTTGCCTGGGATGGTTTTTGCTATTCTAGGTCTCTTCTGGTTCCGAATGAAATTTTGGAACATTTCAAAATTTATTTTTGTAGCCCAGCATTAGCCTGATACCAAAGCCAGACAAAGACACTACAGAAAATGAAAATTACAGGACAGTATCCCATTTCTCTACTCACTTAGCCCTTAGAGATCTCACATGTATTTTCTGTAACTAGTTACAAGAGAGATGGAAAATAAGGTAATGATGAGGTGTAATTTCATATGAGCAGATCAAGTTTGGCAAACCTTCAAGTTTGGCAATATTAAGTGCTGATATTTGAAATTCCCTAATAAAAATAGCAATTCCAAAATTAAATGTATATTTAACTCAGCTTTTAAGTTTAATAGGGAAAATGTTTGGATTCCCAGGAAGTTCACCAGCAAATACACTGATAACTTAATGTTTTGTGTTAATACAATAGAAATTGTCATGGCACCTCCAGTACTTTTAGTTCTCTGGCCATTAGACCTTGCTCAACCTTAATACTTGTTTATTTTCCCTCACAATAACTCATGAAATTCATCAAAAAATTAAGTATTCTCTATTTGCAAAATATATTATGAATATAATCACTTCAAATCTCCAGTGTTTGCATTTAACATTAGCTAATCTCCGGCCTCTGCAGAGATGGATGTCTAGTTCTCATCTTTGTGGGTAGCATCGGTCTGGAAGTTACAAGTTCATACTATAAAATTCACCAGATAACACGAACATCCTTGGGTGAAAAATTAGTAAATAACACCTTTGGGAATCTTATTGGGAACTAATGGAATCGAACCTGCATTGTTGGCTAGTCCCCTTGCACCTGCAGGATAGATGCCTAGTTTTCAAACTTTTGTGCAGCATCAGTCTGCAACTTACAAGTTAATAAAAGAAGTCAACCAGATATCAAGATAATTATATATAGGAACATCCTTTTATGATGAATCAGAAAGTAACATACCAATGAGAAAAATATTGGTTCCCAGTAGACATCAGCCTTCAACTTATATGAAGATTAAATTCTCCTCAACTGTCCCTGTGGTTGGGATACATACTTATCTGAAATTATAATACAGTACTACAGCCTCCATAATTAATTCTACCACACTCAATGTCTACCACCAATCATACCTGACCTATATTATCTGTTTGTTTACTCATAATTCTCTTGATTAGGATACAAAAATACATTTCTGATCCTGACTACAAGAATAAATCTTTTTATTGGGACTTTATATATTAGAGGATTATAATTATTTGCTGTATTGCAGGCAGTTGAAGGGATTTGATGAGCTGAACAAGGCAAAAATACATAAGTAGAAAGTGAGAGCACACATTAGCTTCATTGGAACTGTGCTTCGAGTGATTTGCATGCAGAACTCTTCACAGAGTGAGACTACCCAAAGGCAACAGCAGAGCCACCATTCTGAGAGCAGAAAGTTTAATGGAACTCCAGGGATAGAGGAGAATCCAGAGAAAACAGAGAGGGTTCTGTCTAGGTGATGTCAGGGAGCAGCACTGTAGGGAGTCTCTGAGTCACACAGTACAAGATTAGCAGTAGTTTGTGGCCTTCTGTATATCAAGTAGAAGTGGAGAACAGTTTTAAGAAATGTAATACAGGCAGGCTCTATCTAGACAGCTAAAACACTGCTTGCTTAGCCTATGTTTAAAAAATGGGCATATGGAAGCAGTGAGTTTGGTGTTAGAGTACTTTTGAGCTAATGTGTCTCAGCCTACTAAGAAGTAAAAAACTTAGGGAGTGTTACAGTTAGGGAAATGTATAATTTACAAGGTAGGCTTACAATGGCCACCTCCAGTATCAGAGGTTGAGGAACACAAAAGGACAATCTACACTCTGGAGAGCCCAACAATTCTGTCAGGTATGGAAGTCCTGGAGCTCTCCGAAGAGCCCCTGAAAGGCCATATGAGGAAGAGGAAGGGTCTGCATTGGAAGGCTGAAGAGTCTAAGCTGGAAGGCTGAAGAGTGCACTGAAAAGGATGCAGTGGAAGCATCAAGACAGACAGACGTTCAAAGGTAATGGAGAAGACAGGCCCTCCAAAGAAACAGAAGTGAGACTTCCTCCTTCTTTACCTTTTTATTCTATCCAGACTACATATATGTTGATTTGTGCCACCTACCCAGGGTGAGTCTTCCATGTTTAGTAAATCCATCATACAGCATATCCAGACCTGTGCTAAACCAATGAACTAGATGTTTCTCATTCAAGTTGACTTGAGTAGAGTAACTATCATGAGGGGTGAGGGATACAGGCACATATAAAACATGCTGTGATGGACACAACACAAGGGCAACTAAACAAAATAAGTAAGTACATAAATTTCTCAACACCTTATATCCTACAAAACTGCTTGATGAATAAATTTATGAATAAATGAATATTCACTCATTGGTTGGGTTAATATATAATGACCAAGAAAAATTGGGAAAAAAATGGTGGCTTACATAAATTTAGCACTCACAACTTGCATATAATCTCAGTGCCAACATAGATATGCCAGTTAAAATTAATTAAACATGCTTCTTGTTTTTAATTCTAGTATATGAATTAATATCTCATTCATTATCATAAAACTGGATCTGTAATATGAAACTATTATCATGCTTTGAAACATGAGGAAATGTGTATTAAATACTATGTCCTAAAAATCATATTTACTGAGTGGCAATGTAATATAAAAGTACTTGTCCAATCCAAAAAACTACAATGTTTACTATTTGTTTTGCCCAAAAAACTACAATTGTTGGCAATAGAAACATTGCACAGCTAAATAATTACAGTATTGTAACCATAGTCTCTCCTTTGGGCACTTTTCCTGGCTGAATAATTTCCCAACCCTTTATCCAGTATTCTAAATTGTAATAAAAACAACATATAAATAACTAAGATGCTGAAGTATAATCTTATTTTCGATTCACAGAAACAACAACACCTGTTTATTTTGACTTTACATCAGAATTTCTAACACCCTTCCTTATTCTTTAGTCCTATGTGACAACTAAATGAAAGGATGTTAAATGCTATCATATTTAACTGGCAGAAAAGTAATGTTTATCTAACTGGTGGAGGAACAAATCCCAGGAAGTTATGAGAGAATTCCATGTTCACACCAGGGGTACAGAACAAAGGGGAGGGGACTTTCTGGAAGGAAGAGAACTAGCCCACTATGCAGTCTTCTCGTCCATTTCACCTACACATCTTTCTTTCCTTTTACAAATCATGTCACATACCTGTGTTCCCTAAGCAGGTCTTTCCTCACACATACAATAGCTCCCTCATCTTCTTAAACACCAAGTCCTTTAATAAAAATAATGTACTTTCCACAACTCTGTTCTCCTGAGAATTGGCTCTGCAGGATCCAGCAAATGGGCTTCAGGTCCATTAACAGCATTCTAACTCCAAAGGAGATTTCACCCTCCAGAAACTTTTACAATCTTACCTTTCCAATAAGCACTGACTAGCTTGTTGAATAAATACGTAATTTTAAAACAATAAGTTACATATGAAACACTTTAACTCTCCTTGTAGGAAGAGGACCAAAATCAAAGAAAAAAATCATAAGTTAATAATTTTTAAGACCAAGTTAAATTAAATAGGAAATAAATTGGTTAGGATGAGATGGGTTAATACTGATAGAATATCACTTGTCGGGGAGGCTTGATGAAATGAAATGGGAACTATAAAAGAAACACATGTGAAGCTTCAAGTTCATCTTTCGGGATTTGAAAAAGGCAACAGTATGCAAGTCTCAAGGACCATAGGATACTTCCATGGAAACATTTTCTTATTTAGTGCTATAATAGGGGGAGGAATATTTATATCTCCTAAGGGGGTATTAAAATACTCTGCACTGAACATTCCTGTCTCCCTGAGTATATGGGTAACATGTGCCATACTGAATATGATCAATGCTCTCTGTGTTGCAGAGTTAGGGACCACCTTCCCTAGAAGTGCAGCACCATATTTTTTCATGAAAAGATCTCTTGGATCTTATACTGCTTTCCTGAATCTTTGGGTGGAACTTTTTGGTCTTTTCATAGGACTGGCTGCACAAAGCTTGTTGGTAGCTAGCTATCTAATTCAGCCTTTGTATGCTCTCTGCCCACCCCCAGAGCTACCAAAGAAATGCCTAGCTTTGGCCATTTTGCGGTCTTTGGGACTTCTGAATATTCAGGGGTTGAAAACAGTGACCTGGTTTCAAACTCTCAGTACTTTGGTGAAGGTGGCTATTCTCTGTTTCATTTCCATAACTGGGATTGTGCTGTTAGTGATTGGGAAAAAGGAGAACGTGTCCAGGTTTGAGAATGCTCTAGATGCTGAACTTCCTGGTGCCTCACAAATTGTGGAAGCCATTCTCCAAGGATTCTATGCCTATGGGGGATCCACACTCCTGGTCAACATGGCAGGTAAACCTATTTCTGAAAACATTATGTAGCATTCATACAGCTTTATCTAGAATAGTTAAGGATAAATCTGATTTACTTGTTTTGTGAAGTAAAATTTAATGCACTCTATACCACATGAACATTTATATGTAATCATATTAACTATGTAGAATATAATGTTCTAGAGGTAATTCCACCATATGAAACCTGGACATTAAAATTTTTTTTCAATGATTTTATTGCATTTGCTTTTAGCATTTTGAGTTAAGATTTTTTTATATATTAAGTTTATTGGTATATTTGTGATCACAATCATAATTGGAAATTTGTATCTGTACATGATATACCTTGGTTCTTATTTTTTCCCAATCCCCTTCCCTCCCTCCAACCTCTCCACTCTTCCCTATTTACAAAAGCTTTTTTTTCCATTTTTCCTTTCTTCTTTCTCTTTCTTCATTTCTCTCAACTTTCATTCCTACTTCCCCTTCCCTTTTGAACATTTTCTTCCTACTTCACAATATCTATCATTAACTTTGGTCCACTTTTATGCTTTCAATTTCTCACACCACAGAAACAATTTGGTATTTGCATGTGTGTTCTATTTATTTCATTTAAGAGTAAGGCTTCAAGGTATATCCATTTTGCTATAAATGCCTCTAGTTTATCTTTTGTTATGGCTTAGTAACATTCCATTTTATATATTTTTAAAAATCTTCTTTACCCAATCAGCAGTTGATGGACATTTGGGCTGCTTCCAAGATTCAGCTACTGCAAATTCTTCTACTATAAACATGAGTGCACATATATCAGTATGGTATGATGCTTTCAATTCTTTTGGGAAGATACCCAGTAGGGGAATAGCTGGGTCAAATGGGACCTGTAATCCTAGATTTTTGAGGAATCCATATATTAATTTCCATATTAGCTGCACCAGTCTACACTCCCACCAACAGTGGAAAAGGGTTTCTTCTTCACCCACATCCCTGATAGCATTTGTTATTGGTTGATTTCTTTATACCAGCCATTATTTCTAGAGTGCGATAGAACCTCCATGTTGTTTTAATTTGTATCTCTTGAATGGCCAGTGATGTTGAACATTTTTTCGTATGTTTATTTGCTGCTGCTATTGCTTCATCTGAAAAATATCTATTCATTTCAGATGCCCAATTTTGGATCGGGTCTTTAAATTTGCAGGGACATCTGATTTTTAAAAATTCTTTATATATTCTAGATAGTAGTCCTTTGTCTGAGGTACGTTTCCCACATCGTGGGTTATCTCTTCAGTTTGTTGGTAGTTTCTCTTGCTGTGCAAAAGCCTTTTAATAAGATGAGATCCCAGTTGTTGATTCTTTGTACTAGTTCTTGTGCAATTGAGGTTTTGTTGATAAAGTTTTTTCCTATGCTAGTGTTTTCAAGAGTTCCACATAACCTTTCTTCCAGCAGGTTTGGTGTTTCTGTTTTAATATGTAGATCTTTAATCCATTTCAATTTTAGCTTAGTGCATGGTGAGAGATATGGATCTAGTTTTAATCTTTGGCAAGCTGAAATTCAGTTTTCCCAACACCATTTATTAAAGAGGCTATCTTTTCCTCAGTAAGGCTTTTGGCTCCTTTATCAAAAATTAGGTATCTGAATATGTCTGGAGTTGTTTATGTGTCTTCTAATCTGTTCCATTGATTTTTCAGGTCTGTTTCTTTGCCAGGACCATGCCATTTTTATCACAGTAGCTTTGTAGTATTATTTCCATTTGGGGTTGTGATATTCCCTCCCTTGTCTTTGTTGCCTAGAATTGCTTTTGTTATTTCAGGTATCTTCTGTTTCCAAATGGATTTTTTATTTTTTTTCTCTATCTCTGTGAAATATGCTGTTAGAATTTCAATTTAAATTGCATTGAATCTATATAGCAGTTTTGGAAGTATGGCTATTTTCACTACATTCGTTCTTCCTACCCAAAAACAAGTGATATCTTTCCATTTGCTGATATCCTCTTCAATCTGTTTTATCAGTGTACTGTAGTTTTCAAATTAGAGGTCTTTTACTTCACTAGATTGATTCCTAGGGGAGTTTTTTTTTGGGGGGTGCTCTTGTGAAAGGAATTGTCGCCCAATTCCTCTCCCAGTGATTCTGCTATTTTTTTACAGGAAGGCTACTGATTCTTGAGTGTAGACTTTGTATCAGCTACTCTACTGAATTTGGTTATCGAGTCTAACCAAGTCTTTTGGTTATCGAGTCTATGAAGTCTTTTGGTGGAGTTTTTGGAGTCTTCTATATAGAGTATCACGTCATCTGCAAATAATGACAATTTACCTTCTTTGTTTCCTGTCTTTATTCCTTTTATTTCTTTCACTGGCTAATAGCTGTGCCTAATGTTTCCAAAACTGTATGAACAGTTGTGATGATAGTGGGCATCCTTGTCTTGTTTCTGATTTTCGCGTAAAGGACTTCAGTTTTTGACCATGTAGTATGATATTAGCTATTGTTTTTCATACATGGCTTTTATCAGGGTGAGATTAAGACCACTTACTCCAATTTTCTGTAGGGGTTTTATCATGAATCAGTACTGCATTTTGTTGAGTGCCTTTCTGCATCTATTGAGATGATCATAAGGTTTTTGTCCTTGACTCTATTAATTTGTGTTTTACACTTATTGATTTGCATATGGTGAACTATCCCTGCATCCCTGGGGTGAATCCCATTTCATTAGGATGTATGATCTTCTTAATGACCTTCTGCATTATGTTTGCCACTATCTTATTGAGGATTTTTTCATATATGTTTATTAGGGATATTGGCTGGTAGTTCTTCTTTTGGGTTGGGTATTTCTCTGCTTTCTAAATCACAGTAATGCTTGCTTCCAAGAATGGATTTGAGAGTGTTGCTTCCCTTTCAACTTAATTGAAGAGTTTGAGAAGTAGTGGCATTAGCTCTTCTCTAAATATCTTGTAAAATTTAGTAGTGAAGCTATCAGTGCCTAGGCTTTTCTTTGTTGGTTAAGTTTTTAATTAAATTTTTATTGCATTGATTGATACTGGCTTATTTAAAATTTTTATATCTTTTCGTTCAACTTTGATATTTCATTTGAATCTAGGAATCTGTTCACTGGAGTACAGCTTCTCAAAGCAGGTATTGATGATACTCTAGATTTCTCCTGGATCTGTTGTAATTTCCTAATTGAATGGATATCGGTCTTTCCTTTTGATAAGGTTGGCTAAGGTTCTTTCAAAGGACCAACACTTCAATTTGTTTATTTTTTGTATTGTTCTCTTATTCTCCGTTGCATTGATTTCCTGTTCTGATATTTATGATTTCCTCTCTTCTATGAGCTTTAGATTTGTCCTGCTCTTCTTTTTTTCTAGAAGTTTGAGGTTCAGCATTAGGTTGTTTATTTGAGTTAGCTTTGTTTTCCTAATATGGGTATTCACTACTATGAATTTTCCTCATAGAACTGCTTTCATTGTGTCCCATAAATTCCCATAAGTTATAATGGCATTATTGCTTAACTGCAGAAATGGTCTAATCTTTCCTTTAATTTCCTCTTTGACCCTTGGTTGTTCAGGAGGGTGTTATGCAATTTCCATGTGTTTATGAGGTCCTTATGGCTTCTTTTGCTATTGATCTCAATTTCATTACACTATAATCTGACAATATACAGGGGATAACTTCAATTCCTTTGCCTTTACATCAGCATGTTCTATGAGCTAGCTTATGGTTTATTTTGAAGAATGACCAATGTGCAGCTGACAAGAATGCATATTCTGATTTTCTACACTTCGTAGACATTTATTATGTCCTCTTGCTCAACAGTTTGGTTTAGCTCTAGTATTTTGTTGCTGATTTTTTTTGTCTGGTTGACCTGTTTATTTACGACAGTGGGGTGTTGAGGTCCCCCACTACTATTGTATTAGTGGTTGATTTTTCATGTCTGTTAATATTTGCTGTATATAGTTAGGTGCACATATATTCATGATTGTCATCTCTTTTTGGATTGTTCCTATTACAAGGAGGTAATGACCTTCTTTGTCTCTCTTAATTAGTCTTCTTTTGAAATCTACTTTGTCTGCAAATAGATTAGCTACACCTGCTTTCTTTTGGGTTCCTGTGGCATGGAGTATTTTTTCCTTCTTTGAAATGAATTTTCAGTCTATGAATCTTTTTAACAATTCTTACATGTAGCATATAGTTGTATCTTGCTTCTTTATTCATTCTACCAGTCAGTTTCCTTTTATTGGTGATTGAGACCATTAATATTGATGGTTGTAACTGATGAGTATTGACTTATCCTTGTCACGATATTTTCTTGTTGTTGGCTCTACCCCCACCTTTTGATTTAATTTCTTATCTTTCCTGACGAACTTATTCTGTTGGAATTCATAGAGTTGTAATGCTCGTGGTCTTTTTCTAGGATATTGTTTAAAATATTTGGTGTGATAATTGGGTATTCATGATGTTCCTCAGATATTTTTTTAAAAGTATGTAGACCTTTTTTTTTTCCTCTCTCTCTCACAGTTTATTTTTGGTACATTTTAGGAATACAGTACAGTTATATTCATCATTAGGATATTGTACCTTTACATGACAGGTCTTGGTTCTCATTTTTTCCCCTTGTCCCTGCCTTCCCTTCACCCCCTCCTCCCTTCCCTATTTACAAATACTTTATTTCCATTTTTTAATTTTCTTATATTTTCCC
Organism: Fukomys damarensis; assembly: GCF_012274545.1. Taxonomy (NCBI): domain Eukaryota; kingdom Metazoa; phylum Chordata; class Mammalia; order Rodentia; family Bathyergidae; genus Fukomys; species Fukomys damarensis. The sequence continues at coordinate 28,179,414 of NW_022900917.1, read as the reverse complement.
TTATTACCTTTCCCCTAACCTACCAACTTCCCCTACACCTTTAGCACATTTCTTCCTATTGCACATTGTCAATTATACCTTTAGGATCTTATGTACCATTGTAGTTTTTCACACCAGGGAAACTATTTGGTATTTATACATGTATGACTTATTTATTTCACTTAGGGGTATATCCTTAATGTGTATCCATTTTCCAATGAATGACTCCAATTTCTCATTCTTTATGGTTGAGTAGTATTCCATTTTATAGAAAAACCACATCTTCTTTATCCAGTTTGCAACTGATGGGCAAATGGGCTGTTTCCATGTTTTAGCTATTCCAAACTATGCCACTATAAATATAGATACACATATATCACTGTGATGTGATTCTTTTTAATTCTTTTGGAAAGATTCTGAAGAGAGGGATGTCTGGATCAAATGGAATCTCTAATCCCTGCTCTTTGAGATATCTCCATATTGATTTCCATAGTGGTTGCACCAGGCTGCACTCCCACCAACAATAGAAAAGGGTTCCTTTCTCCCCACAACACCACCAACATTTGTTATTGGTTGATTTCTTGATAGCAGCCATTCTTTGTGGGGTGAGGTGAAATCTCAGTGTTGTTTTCATCTGCATCTCTCAAATCACCAGTGATGTGGAGCACTTTTTCATATATTTACTTGCTGCTTTAGATCTTTAATCCATTTCCATATTAATTCAGTACATGGTGAAAGATAAGGGTCTACTTTTAATCATTGGCAGGCTGAAATCCAGTTTTCCAACACCATTTATTAAAGAGGCTATCTTGCCTCCAGTGAGAATGGTTGGATCCTTTGTCAAAGATGAGGTAGCTGAGTACATCTGGAGTTGTTTTTGTATCTTCTAATCTATTCCACTCATTCTCAGATCTGTTTCATCACCAATATCATGCTGTTTTTATCACAGTGGCTTTGCAGTATAGTTTCAAATTGGGAATTGTTATAACCGCTGCCATGTCTCTGTTGCCTAGGATGGCTTTTGCTATTCTAGGTCTCTTCTGGTTCCAAATTAATTTTTGGATTATTTTTTCTAGTTCTGTGAAATATAGTGTTGGAATTTCAATTGGCATTGCATTGAGTCTGTGCAGCAGTTTTGGTAGTATGGCCATTTTCACTATGTTGATTCTTCCTACCCAGGAGCAGGGGATATCTTTCCATTTTCTTATATCCACTTCAATCTCTTTTTTCAGAATGTTCTAATTTTCAATATAGAGTTCGTTTGCTTCTTTTGTTAGATTGATTCCTAGATTCTTCATTTTTCTGGATGCTATTGTAAAAGGAATTGTTTCCCTAATTTCTCTCTCTCAGTGAATCTGTTTTTTGTGTGCAAGAACACTATTGATTTTTGAATGTTGACCTTGTATCCAGCTACTCTGCTAAAAGTGTCAATTAAGTCAAGAAGTCTTTTGGTGGAGTTTTTTGGGTCTTCAATGTAGAGTATCATATCATCAGCAAATAATGACAGTTAAATTCTTCCTTTCCCATCTTTGTTGCTTTAATTTCTTTCTCTTGTTGAATTGCTGTGGCTAATGTTTCCAGAACTATATTGAAGAGGAGTGGTGATAGTGGCACCTTTGTCCTGTTCCTGACTTTAACATGAAGGTTCTCAGTTTTTGGCCATTTAATATGATGTTGGCTGTTGGTTTTTCATAGATAGCCTTTATTAAGTAGAGATATAAACCATCTATTCCAATTTTTTGCAGGTTTTTATCATGAATGGGTGTTGAATTTTGTCAAATGATTTTCTGCATCTATCAAGAGGATCATGTGTTTTTTGTCCTTGACTTTGTTAATATAGTGTATTACATTTATTGACTTAGTATGTTGAACCATCCTTGCATCCCTGGAATAACTCTGACTTGGTCAGGATGTATGATCTTCTTGATGATCCTCTGTCTGCTAGTATCTTTATATGGATTTTTGAATCTATACTCATTAAGGAGATTGGCCTGTAGTTCTCTTTTGTAATTGGGTCTTTCCCTGGTTTGGTAATCAAAGTAACACTTGCTTCCAGGAGTGAATTTGGAAGTATTACTTCCATTTCAATTTCATTGAAAAGTTTAAAGAGTAGTGGCAGTAGTTCTTCTATAAACATCTTGTAAAATTCAGCAGTGAATTCATCAGAATCTGGGCTTTTCTTTGTTTAAACTTTTAATTATGTTTTCAATTTTTCTGATTGTAATTGGGGTGCTTAGAATTTTTTTATCTTCTTCATTCAACTTTGGTAATTCATAAGTATCTATAAATCTGTCTATTTCTTCTGTTTTCCATGTTATTAGAGTACAGGTTTTCAAAGTAGGTATTGGATCCTCTAGATTTATGTTGGATCTGTTGTGACTTTACCTTTTCATTTCTAACTGCATGGATCTGAGCCTTTTCTTTCTTTTTTTTTGATAAGTTTAGTTAAGGGCTTATCAATTTTATTTATTCTTTCAAAAAATCAACTCTTTGATTCATTTATTTTTTACATTGTTTTCTTAGTTTCCACTGCATTGATTTCTGCTCTAATCTTTATAATTTCCTCTCTTGTACAAACTTTGGGTTTTTCTTGCTCTTCTTTTTCTAGGAGTCTAAGATTTATCATTAGGTTGTTTATTTGAGCTCACTCTGTTTTCCTCATGTGGTTATTCAATGTTATGAATTTTCCACATAGAACTGCTTTCATTGTGTCCCATAGATTCCTGTATGTTGCACTGGTATTATCATTTATTTGTAAAAATTGTCTAATTTCTTAATTTCCTCTGTGACCCATTAATTGTTCAGGAGAGTGTTGTTCAATTTCCATGTGTTTGTGAAGTTCCTATGGTTTCTTATGCTATTTATCTGCAGCTTGATTGTACTATGATCTGATAATATAGTGGGGATAACTTAGATTCCTTTGCATTTATTCAAACCTGTTCTATGAGCTAGTATGTGGTCTATCTTGGAGAATGACCCATGTGCAGCTGAAAAGAATGTATATTCTGATTTTGTTGGGTGGAACACTCTATAGATATCTATTAAGTCCATATGTTCAAAACCTTGGTTCAGTTCTTGTATTTTGTTGACTTTTTTGGCTAGATTATCTGTCTATTTGTGATAGTGGGGAATTTAGATCCCCCACTACAATTGTATTAGTGCTTATTTGGTTTTTCATGTTGCTTAATACTTGTTTAATATAGTTGGGGGCATTTATATTTGGTGCATATATGTTTATGATTGTCATCTCTTCCTCTTGAATTGTTCCCTTTATAAGGATGTAGTGGCCTTCTTTGTCTCTTTTAATCAGTTTTGGTTTGAAATTTACTTGGTCTGTGAATAAGATAGCTACCTCTTCTGTTTTCTGGGCTCCTGACACATGGAGAATTGTTTTCCATCCTTTCACTTTCAGCATATGGGCTTCTTTTTGCATTAGGTTTATTTCTTATATACAAAATATTGTTGGATTTTGCTTCTTAATCCATTCTGCAAGTCTATTTCTCTTGATTGGTGAATTGAGGCCATTGACATTGATGATTATAACTGATATGTTCTGACATTATTGTCGTGTTATTGTCCTTATGTTGACTCTTTTTACTTTTCCTCCCCTCTCCTTTTAGTTTCTTGTCTTTCCTATTTGATTTGGTCTGTTTGTCCTCAGTGTGTTGTAACCTTCATTGTGTTTTTCTAGGATATTGTTTAGAAATCCTTGTAGTGCTGGCTCGGTATTCATGTAGTTTCTCAGGTGTTCTTTGTCATGGAAGTATCTTACTTCACCATACATTTTGAAAGAGAGTTTTGCAGGACACATCAGTCTAGGCTGGAGGTTGTTTTCTTTTAAGACTTGAAATTCCTCACTCCAGACTCTCCTTGACCTGCGGGTTTTATTGAAAAGTCTGCTGTGATTTTGATGGGCTTTCCTTTGCATGTGATTTATTTCTTTTCTCTTACTGTCTGTAATATTTTGTTCTTCTGTTGGATTTCTGGGATCTTGATTATTATATGTCTAGGTGTAGATTGCTTTTTTAATCATGGCTAGTTGGAGTCCTATATGCCTCACTTGTGTGCATGTCAAATTCTTTTGCTCTGTTTGGGAATTTTTCTGTCATTAATTCTGTGAACAGTTTTTTAAAGTCATTTGTATTTTCTCCTGCTACTTCATGAATTCCTATTAGTCTTAATTTATTTTTCTTTGCATTATCTAGGTGTTTTCAGATGGATTTCTCATGATCCCTTACTGATTTTAAGAGGCCTCTTTTCAAAGTCACTGACTGCAATCCTATCTTCTATATCTGAGATTCTATCTTCACATTCATTTATCATGCTGCAAAACTATTAATAGAGTTTTTAATCTCCTGGCTATCTGTTTGAATCTGTTTCTTGGGTTCCATTTCTTTCCTATGTTGGGCATTCATTGTTTCCATTTCTTTCTCTTTTTTTCAGCTTGAATTGAGTTTACTGGTACATTTTAGGGATACAGTACAATTACATTCATTGTTGGGATCTTCTACCTCTACTCCATTTCTTTTTAATGCTGGGCCTTCTTGGCTTCTCTCATGGTCCTGAGCCCATCTAATTTTTTGTCAGTTTCTGTTCTAGAGTCTCTAATCATGACTCATTTTGCTCACCATCTCTACAGTTATCTGGGAAATTATTTCTGTTTTGAATTTTTCTAGAGCCTGATTGATCTGTTTTGTTACTTCCTGTGCTATGAGTTCAGGGTGTCCTGAGGGTTCACTGTCAGACTTTTCATCCTCATTTACCCTACTGTTTTGTAGAGCATTTCATTTAAATATATGAACAATGAATAGCAGGCTACAGCAATACAAGTAAACTCTTCACATTTTAGGGCCTTTGTGAAGCAGAGTAAGATCAAGGAAGACTGCTGGTCTTTAGCAGATCCCTCCTGTCCCCAGACCAGGACACAGAGATAGAGATGAATGTTTATATAGTAGAACAGCAGAGCCCTTGGTGAAACATCCCACCCCAAACTGGCTCCCCAACCAAAAATGACCAGTGGTCCAAGAGACCCAAAGACCACCTTCCCAGGTTTCACACAGTATCTTTTGCAGGAACAGTTGGGCATGGCAAAGTGTAAGTTCTATGTTATTTCCCATAACAGAAAACCCTTCTTTCAAAGGGCATGCAAATTGCCAGAGAATACATCCCCAAATCCGGTGTTCTTATGACAAGCTACTTACTGACAAACACATTTCCCAGGTTGTAAGCAGGCAAATACAATAAGCATACTCTGCTGTGATGCCATCTATTTGCAATGCCTGCACAATGTCTGTCTTTGGCTGTTAACTTACTCATTCTTTACAGAACTCTGTTTTATTGATTGCACTTTTTTAAAAATTCCAAAGGCATTTTCACACGTGTTAACTGGACTGCCATTACTAGGGTATAAGTGCAAGTGTTCTCTACCTTACTTGCTAGTCTTCTTATTCTCTGGAGAGAATTCGCATAATGGTAACAGTGATGGGGGAGTCTGGTGCCAATGACACCAATACAATTCTGTGATGAAAAGGTACAGCACATCTTTGGTATTGCTGGAGAAGGCTTTCTCTTTGGGATGGGCACTGGGTTCCTTCTGGGGAGTGGAGTGTCTCAGAATGGTGTCCACTGAAGACTAGGGCTTTTCTGGGGTTTCTTGGCTCAATTCACATTTACAAACAATTTCGGACAAAGATCCAAAGGGTTCCACTTTAATGCGAGAGTGCTTAGAAGTTTTTGTTTTGACTTTTGAAAACTCAGCAGCCAACTTTTGAACAGGAGTCTTTCTTTCTGTACTTCCAAAAGGGGTTATCTTTTTTCTTGCTGCCCATTGGCTCACTCTCCTCTCATTTATTTTCCTCTTTGCCAACATCAATTTTACACTGCAAGACCACCTATTTAAAGTTGAAGGATTCCAATTCAGAATAGTCATTAATATTTCAGAATCTTTGAAAACACAGTTTTTATCAGGGTTCTGTGTCTGCATATTTTATAGCATTGAATTCTGAGTTTTCAAAGATTTTACTTGTCCTTACATTCTAATTTATTTGCATCTAAGAACAGTTATATGTTCATTTCTTATGTCTTCCAGTGTCTAACTTGAACAAGTATAGTTTTAAGAACACAACACATTAAGTTTGTTGCCTGTTCTTTCCAAGGCACTCTGCACTCTGTAATTAATACTGGGACTGGAGGATCCTACAGACTTCTCATAGGCTGCAAGGATGTTTCAAGGCAGTTTCTCAGCACAGAAGTCTACACGATTCAGGCTGTGGTTGTTATAAAACCAATCCATAAATCCCAATCCCTTATATCCCTGGTCTGTGGTAACAAGTGTTCTCCTATTTCAACAGCACAACCAGGTTATGAACACACCTTTTGTGTCCCTTTCCACTTCACCTACATGAGAAAGGTTTGGGATCCAGAGGCTGGGGTGTCTAGGAATCTCTGGCTAATACTAAAGTTTAATTTTCTCAGAGAGTTCTGCTTCCTCTCTCTCTTTAGTTTCATAGCCCGGAAAGAGCTTGTACCTTTCTTTCTCATTATCCTTCATCAGCTGCGCCCATCTTCACATACATTCAGTCTGAGCAGTGAGCATGTCCCGGACTGGCTTGCGCTCCTCCATCTCCTTTTCCTTGGCCTGCAGCTGCTGCTGCTCAGTGAGGTCCAACTGCAGCAGCAGGATCTGCCTGAGTCAGGCAGCCTGGCTGGAGGCTCTTTGGAACCCCTTTCCACCCCGCAGTGGCCGGGCCTGAGGGAGCCGCCAGGGGCCTCGCCCTTGTCTGCTCTTTGGCTACTGCCACTAGAGAGCTCCTCTGCAGCGGCAGCACAGCCTGGAACTTGGGACGGGGGTTGCAGCCTGTGCCCTGTGCAGCCGGCTCCTGGCTGATGCAGGCCTGCTGGGTGGCGGGTGGTGGGCAGGGCAGTGGTACTGTGCCCCCCCCACCTCTCCTTCAGCTGCCCAGCGCTGCTCCAGAGGGGGGCACCACGCCTCGGGCCTGAGCAGAGGCGGTGGTGGGTAGCGGCTGGGATTGTTGAGCTTATGGAAGTGAGCTTTGGCTTCCCTGGCTTGTGCTTGGTCTGCCTAGCGCTGCTGCCCACTCCAGATCGCAGGGTCCTAAGTTGCGGGGGATGCCGCAAGCGCCAGGAACTGGAAACGGCGAGGGCGGGGGAGGGGAGCGCCAGGGGCCCTCAGCCCCGGGCCACTACTACCGCTCCCGCCCCGCACCCGGCCGCCTAACCCGAGCCTCAGGTATTCATGGTCGTAAAATTATTATATTTGGTGGCCAGGGCGGAAGGGTGCAGGCGGTGAGGCTGCTGCAGCAGGAGCACGGTGCAGTGGTGCAGGTGGCCTGGTGAGCCGGCACTGCTACAGACCATGTGCCTGATCCCTGCATGCTGGACTATTCCATGCCCTGCAGCTGGGCCCCCCCTCCTAACAGAGCCTGTGCCCATGCCGAGACCCACACCTGCCCTAGCTGCCCACCACCCGCTGCCTGCCTGCCACGCTTATGGCCGCAGAGGAGCTGCTGCAGAGCGTGGATCACTATAAGACCAAGACCCAGCAATTGAACTAGGAGCTTCTCAAGACCACCCAGGAGAAGATCCAGGCAGCCAAGTATAGGCTGGTGGTGCTGGAGGAGAAGATGACCCTCAAGCAGCAATATGATGAGCTGGAGGCTGAGTGCAACAGCCTCAAGTAGGAGTTGGAGCAGCTCTGTGAAGCATTCTGACAGTCCTTCTCCATCCACCCTAAAGTTGCCAAAGATAGAGACTCTTGGGAGGAAGTGTTTCTGCAGCAGTTGGCATCAAAGAAAGCTTATTACATGGGCAGGATCTTGGCAATGCAGAACTAACTGAAACAGTCGGGCTGTGGTTACTAACATCCAGGAGGAAAATGAAAGGCTCACAGCTGTTATTCAGGACCTGAAGGAGAACGATGAGATGGTGGAGCTGCAGAGGACATGGATGAAGGATGAGATCAGAGAGCACAAGTTTTGGGAGGCCTGGCTCCTCCAGGACAACCTGGAGCTAGAAGAGAAGATCACACTGCAAGAAATTGTGTACACATTGAAACAGAACCAGGTGGAGTAGGAGATCCTGAAACAAGACCAAGAGCTGCAAAGAGGAGGAGGTGCTGCCCAACAGCCAGTTGGAGGACACTCTGTGGCTCAAGCTGGTACATCAGCTGGAGGAGGCACTGGAAATACTCAAGAATGAGCGTAAGCAGAACAGCCTGTGCAAGGAGCTGATCCAGTATGTCACCCTCGGTGACAGCCACGTGGGCCTCTCCAGGGCTCAAGTTCTCTGAGGACAGCATGGAGCCCAGCAACAAGATGAATGGGCATGGGTTCGTGGTGAGGCTGAACAGGACTGAAGAGGGACTTCTGCACTGAGGAAGGGTGAGGCCCTTGTACCCTCAGACCTGTTCAGTGAGCTGAACATCTCAGAGTTCTAGAAGCTAAAGTAGCAGCTGATGCAGGTGGAGCGGGAGAAATCTGGCCAAGCTCCTGCTGGCCAAACTGCAGGAATTCCAGGCATAGCTGTAGCACACAAAGAGGGTGCTGATGGAGCAGTGTGTGTGGGTGCACCGGCTCACAGAGCACATCAGTGCCACATGGGGCCTGCAGAGCAGCAAGACACTCCAGGCAGAGCTGAACAGTGAGAAAGGCAAGGACTCCAGGGAGGAGGCCCATGACTAAGAGGTGGACCTCAGTGGCCTAGAGATCCTTGAGAGCAAACATAGGTTGACCATAACAGAGATGATCTACTTGAAAGGAGAAATTAAGGCCTTAAAGGAGAAACACTATCTCAAACAGAAGGCCAAGTATGCGAGTAAAATCCAGATGTATGACAAGGAGGTGAAAAGCATTGAGAAGACCACAAAGGAAAGTGGGAAGAAGATGGCCCACATGGAGAAGGAGTTGCACAAGATGACCAGCATTGCCAACGAGAACCACGATATCCTCAGGATGAGTTGATGACTTTCAGTGAGGAGCTGGCACAGCTGTACCACCACATGTGTCTGGGCAATAATGAAATGCCCAATGAGGTTATGCTGAGCTACTAAAGGCAAAGTAGTGTCATCCACAGAAATAGTCTAACGTGGCCTGATAATGCCAGGGGATTTCTGTCTCCACAACTAACCAGGTGGGGTGTGTCATCTCCAGTGGAAACAAGGACCTCATCTGAACCAAAAGAAAACAGGGGCCAGAAAAAAAAAAGTCCAATGAAAATGCCCACAATCTCTCCTGTTCTTACTGCCCAACCATCTTCCCAGGGTTTGATACTAGTGATATCCAAAAAGAACCATGAATATCTACACCCTTAATGCCATAATCCAGGACCCAGTCAAATATCTGCAGAAAGCAGTGGACCAGTCCATGCAACTCTCTCAGCAAAGAGCAGCAGCACAGGAGTTGGCCCCCATGATGGACAAAGACAAGGAGGTCCTGATGGAGGAGATCCTCAAGCTCAAGTTGCTGCTGAGCACCAAGTGGGAACAGATTGTCACACTGAGGGTGGTACAGAAAGCCAACAAGCAGACAGACAGCTGAGGTGGCCCTTGCTAATCTGAAGAAGAAATACAAAAATGAAAGGTGATGGTGACTGAGACAGTGACCAAACTTCAGAATGAGCTGAAGGCTTTGAAAGAAGACACTGACACCTTCTCCTCCCTGAGAGCAATGTGTGCCACAAGATGTGATGAATATGTCACACAGCTGGATGAAATGCCGAGACAGTTAGCAGCTGCAGAGGACAAGAAGACTAAACACTTTGTTATGAATGGCTATCCAGCAAAAACTCACCCTGACTCAGTGAATGGAAGTTTGACTATGTGATGGAAGTGGATTTAGAATTTGACTATGAGCAGTCCCAATGCAGCAAAGGCAAACTTGGAAAAAGCAAGATCAGCAGTCCTAAAGTAAGTGGGAAAGCATTAAGCCACCATGCTCACATAGTTACTGACCTCCCGCATAGTCAGGGCCCACAGACACCATTCGGGGTAGCAGTGGCACTCAGAGGAAAAGGTATGTATGCAGCAGTCTTCACAGCATGATACAGTGGCCAGACTTCGGTTAAATACAAACATGAATGTGTTCTTGTCATGGAGGGTGGAGGAGGGGAACAGGAAGCTCAGATGGAAACTGGTATCAATGGGCCTTGCTAATGTTGGTCTTTGATAAGTGTTTATATATTCCTTTCTGTACCGTATCTGTATCTCTCAGTTTATCATAACTTAATTTTCAAGTGTCTGTTAATATTTTTGCTGCTCTTTGTATGCATATATAT
>NW_022900917.1:28165589-28169102 GCF_012274545.1 Fukomys damarensis | reverse complement strand
ATATATCTCTTTTACCTCCAGCCTAAAAATGGGTGGACAAAGTGGCTATTAAGAATTACGCTACTGGGGCTGGGGATTTAGCTCAGTGGTTTCGCTGCCTGCCTTGCAAGCACAAGGGCCAGAGTTCGATCCCCAATACCCAAAAAATAAAAATAAAATAAAAAGAATTAAGCTATGGGGCCAGATGTAGCTCAGTAGTGCCACACCTGCCTGACAAAGTCCTGAGTTCAATCCCAGGGACAAAAAAAAAAGGAACAAAGCTGTGTTCTACATGAACTATAACTTTAAAAGTCATTATACATCTGGAAAATGGTGCTATCTAGCAGCTTCTCCTTAACGGAGACAAGGATGTGAGTATATTCCCTTGGGGAACTTCTTTCCATATGCCCAAAACTGGTGACTAATGGCCAGGGCATGTCTGTATTCAGGTAAAATGGAATGGAAAACATAGAGTCCTTTCCTTAAAAGCAAATTTTGTGCATTTTAATTTGACACATGAATATTTCTCCAGAGAAACTATTTATAGGATTTTTTTTTTTTTTGAACCAGGGATCAAACTTGAGAGCTTGCAGCTTGCAAGGCAGGCAGCAGAACAACTGAGCTAAATCTCTGGCCCTATAAGGTTTTTAATGGCTTGTTTTCATGACATTTTTCCTGAATCATAGCTGTTGTTTCTTATCTTGTGTTTTCCATGACTATAGCAATTTTTTTATTTGATGAGCATTTATTTATGAATCAGATAGCACATAGACCTTCTATCTGTGCTTCAAACTGACTAACTGTGATAAATCTCTTTTCCAGTATCCAAAAAAATTTCCAAGTAGGCTTGGATCCTGATGTGGAAATTTTTAAAGAAATAGCAATAATCCTAATTTATATATTTTTAAAAATTAAGTGACAATATAAATAATGTCATTGATGAGGCATTGAAAAGTAATTAAAGTAAAACTTTTTTAGTTTTCTATTAAAAAGAGAAAGTACCTTATTTCTCCATTGAAAGATAATTTTATAGGATATATCAGTCCAGGTTGGAGGTTGTTTTCTTTCAGGGCTTAAAACACTTCTCTCCAGGCTCTTCTTGACTTAAGGGTTTGTGTCAAGAAATCTGCTGTGATTCTGATGGGCTTTCCTTTGTATGTGATTATTTCTTTTCTCCAACTGCTTTTAGTATTTTGTGGTTGTGATGGATTTCTTGAATCCTGACTATTACATGCCTATGTATAGATCTGTTTTGATCTTGGAGTTTTTTTGTTTGTTTGTTTGTTTGTTTGTTTTTTATACTGGGGATTGAACTCGGGTCCTTGTGCTTGCAAGGCAGGCCACCAAACTACTGAGCTAAATCCCTGCCCCATGATGGAGTTCTATATGCCTCATTTATCTTTAAGTCAAGTTCTTTTCCCTTGTTTGGAAATTTTTCTACTTCTGTGAATAATTTATCTATGTCTTTTGTGCTATCTCCTACTTCTTCATTGATTCCAAGCCATCTTAAGTTGTTCTTTTTTGAATTATGAAGTAAGTTCTTGGTTGATTTCTCATGGTCCCTTGCTATTTTTAAGAAATATATCTTTTTGCATTTACTAATCATAATCCTATCTTCTATATATGAAATTCTATCCTCACATCACTTATTTTGCTGTGGAAACTTTCATTTTTTTAATTTCTTGGATGTCTGCTTGGATAAGTTCCTTCTTTTCCATTTATTTCCTGTGCTTGGTATTCATAATTTCTATCATTTTCCTAAGCTCCTCTATTTTTTTTAAATCTGTGTCTGCTCTAGAGTTAATAATCATGTCATTCATTATGGTTACTATCTTTGCTGTTATCTGAGGAAGTATTTCTGATTTCATTTTTCCCAGAGCCTCTTTCATCTGTTTTGTTACTTCCCTTGTTACCAGTTCAGGAGTCCAGGGGGTTGACTCTTAGATTTTTCCATCTCATTGCCCATTGGATTTGCCTTTGGTGAGCAGGAAATCTGGGTTTATGTCTTGCTTAGATATCTTCTCATTTATATTTTATTGTTGTTTTTGGTTTATTTCCTGGTTTGATGCTTGTATATTGCTCATTGCAAGTATTTTTATTGCTAGTATTTAGAACCCTTAGAGAATGACTACTTCTCAGAGTTGTTTTCCAGGTATAGCTGGTCTTCGGGTTTTGATTTGTAGTGACCCTTAGCCAATCTGAGTTTTGGTATACCAGAAAGGACAACTGACTAGAAGAATCACATTTTATCCAAATAAATGCAATCAGCATCAACAACTGCATCAAATACAACTTTAAAATAACAAGCTGTGGTAACTATTAATCTGCCACCTTTAATTTTATGAACTAGACCTGTGGTTATGTATCAAAATATAGAACCAAGCGAACTCTAAAACCACCAAGCTTATTCATTGAAGTAAATAATTCTTTCAATATTGCAAATTCACCCACAGGAAGAAGACGTCAAAGGAGTTGGAGGAACGGGGAAACAGAAGGACAGGGAAAGGTCAGAAGTAAGGTTAGAGGACACAGAGAGATCATGCAAACTTTGGGAAACTAGTTAAGACAGAAGGAAAAAAGATAAGAAAGGAGCAAAAACAAGAACAGAACAAACTAACAGCAACAGGAAAACTAGAAACCATATTAATTCTCTTATAAGAATAAGAACAATCAAGATAAAACAGGACAAAAATGGGAACAAGAAAGGAAAGTGATGAAGAAGGGAGGAGGGGGGAGAAAAGGGTGGAGGAGGCAGAAGAGAAGAAAAGGAAGGAGATGCTGAGGAAGAAGAACAAAAGAGAAAAGGAGAAAAAAAATGTCCCCTTCAAGACAGGTCTACTGTCACTGGCAGACAACATGGGCCACACACAGATCTGAAATGATTAATCTCAGTGAGCCACCTATAGTCCTCGTAAAGTCAGACTGGTTTCTGACTGCAAGGCTGGAATTAAGCTCCTTGACCTCCTGTGAGATTGAACTCAGCATGGCTCTATTTCATGTTTGAGTCACCCTCCCCTTGTAGTAAGTCCAGGTTCTGGTAAGAAGGGCTGAAATCAACAAGTCACCCACCACTGTAGTCTGCTGGGTCTTCCCTACAGTGTCTCTCATCACACTCCTGGTGGGCTTCAATTATCAACAACAAGCCTCAGAAAGGCCCTCTTTCTGCTGTTCATAATTCTGCCAGCTTCCTGAGCTCAGAATGATGGCCTTTCTGCACTCCACTGCTGTCTGTCCTCAGGTGCCTCTGCTACATGGGGTCTGAATCCCTGCACCCACCTGGTCATGCACCACTTCTCACAGGGCTCCCTCATGGTCACTCTAGACATCTTGCAAGGTGCCTGCCTGGTTGCTCTCAATTTCTCACTGAGTTAAATTTTGCCTAAGACATACATTCATATGATCATTTTGAAATAAAATTATCAGGGATTTAAGACATTTGCCCCATTTTTCGCTTACCACAAATCTGTTCCCATATCCAGAACTGAACACAAACACAGTCAATAGTTTTATGTGGGTCCTCTTCATTATTTATAT
>NW_022900917.1:28134505-28165535 GCF_012274545.1 Fukomys damarensis | reverse complement strand
GTATAGTAAAATGAACCTCCTAATTTTGACTTCACACTATGTCTTAAGAGGACTTCTTATGTTAGTATGTAGTTGTCCAGCATATTTCTTTACCAGCTGTATTTCACTGTATTAGGCATTAAAATTCTTTCTTGAGTTTTTTCCAATTATTGAGACTGGTACAATGAATATAACTCTGTGTGCATAAACTGTTGTTTCTCTGCTAGTAAAATGAACCTCCTAATTTTGACTTCACACTATGTCTTAAGAGGACTTCTTATGTTAGTATGTAGTTGTCCAGCATATTTCTTTACCAGCTGTATTTCACTGTATTAGGCATTAAAATTCTTTCTTGAGTTTTTTCCAATTATTGAGACTGGTACAATGAATATAACTCTGTGTGCATAAACTGTTGTTTCTCTGCATCAGTGTGTCCCTACTGATAATATGGTTCCAACAGAATTGGGTAACACTTGTAAAAGATTTCCGGGATAAATAAAAGATTAAGTACAAAACAAGTTACTACATTTCATTCACAAAAACTATACTACTACATTAGGGAAGAAATTGAATATTGGATTTTCAGTAAATATCTAGGTAAAGCATGTAGTGAAAGACAAACATTCTCCCCTAGATATAATACTCCTATAGACTTTATGCTTGAAATTTCTGTATCTTTATTAAAACATCTAATGATGATTTCTCAAAAGATGATCCACATCAATGAGATGATTTACTCACTCTTATAGATAGATTATAAAAGATGTACATCTGATTCGGGTTTTTTAAAAATTTTAACATCTTTCTGTTCTCAAATGAAAATTGTTGAAATTTCTTATAATGAAATGAACTAATTTTAATGCAATATGATTTTTCCAAATCATGGAACTTTTATAGTATTTACTTATTATAAATGAATTTTTAGAGCTATCACTTAGCAGTTAGTTTGGACAATGGTAAGATATATTGCTCAAAACTTAAATATTGGATGTGTGAACCATGTACCCTAGGATAATGACTAACCAGAAATGTGAACAACTTGGATTATGATCCAAATTTTAATTTTAACTTATGACCAAATTCTTGAGTTACAACCCAAATGCCATTGGCTTGTACTCCCAGATGGGCTCAGATAAGTTTAACCCTTAAAGAGTTCTGGAAAGAAGATTTCAGCATCCTTCCCTTTGTGAGATTAACTGAAAAATCCTGGCCTCCTGTCGATCTAAGGACACTAAGAGCTGCCTGGAAGAAAATGTAGCCTAAAATTATATAGGAGAGAGATTTTCAAGGCATTGATCAATTTGAGTTACAACCAGCCCTTGGAAATGAATTGAGTTCATAAATCAAGGGTACACTATAAATGCAGAGTGCAATAGCTAGAATTTAAATGTCCCCAAAGGCCCAAATGTTAAAGTCTTGGTCTTTAACTGCTTTAGTCAGCTTTCTCAGTACTGATATAATATACCATGACACCCATAGCTTAGAAGAGGATTATTTAATTTGCCTCATTGCTTCAAAGTTTCAGTCCCTGGGCTGCTGTCTCTGAGGCAGGATCATGGTAGAAGGGTTTGGGAGAACAAAGCTACTCAGTTCATGGCAGCTGGGAACCAGATCATGGAAGCAGTGCCAGAGAGGAAGGGGTTAGGGGCCAGATAGAGCACCCAAGATTATCATCTCCAACCCATCCAAACAAAACCAAAGAATGCTTTCCAAATCCCTAGGCTTCTCCTATGTCAAGCCAATCAAGTTGTCAATGAAATGTAATCATCACATATCGATGAAGTTTAACCATCACACCAGCCTGTAGCATTATTTGTAAGTAGTAGAAACTGAATATGGGGTGGTCTAGTTGAAAAGTGTTAGGTCACTGAGGGCATGGCCTCAGAGGTGCTTAGGGGTCTTCATCTCTTCCATCTGTCTCTTTGTTCCTGAGTGCCAGGAGGTGAATAAACACCATCCACTATTCACCCGCCATTACATACCATGTCTCCTGCTGGTTCCAAGCAAAAGGGTAAATCAGTCATGAATTAAGCCTACAAATCTGTGAGCCAAATAAAACTTTCCACTTTGTAAGGTTATCTCATGTTTCTTGCAGTAAAACAAAACTGACTAGCAGACACTCACAGATTTCTACCCAAGAGTGCACCAGTTGCAACTATATTTTCCCATTCTTCAGATTACCTTTTCCTTCTGTTGATTATTTTCTTTGCTGTGCAGATGGCTTTGCTTTAAAGGGAAAATACTGTTTTTTAACACATTCATATATTTTACATATCTGGCATTTTTCTTTGACCATTTCTTTGACCATTTTCTTTTCTTAGTGGCGATTTCAGCACCAACAGTTCTGATTGATTCTCCTCTAGAAAATCTACAGAAGTTTCCTTTTCTTTCTTTCTTTCTTTTTTTTTTTTTTTTTGTTTATTTTTGTTGTTGTTGTTGTTTCAGGTTCGAACTCATGACCTTGCACTTGGGAGGCAGGTGTGGTGGGACTGAGCTAAATCTCTGGCCCAGAAGTTTCCTTTTCTTGTTTTGGTTTGACAAATATCAGTAAGGAAAACCTATCTCAATGTTATAAATACAATCTCCTACACTCTCCTTTATCTACACATTACTTATCATTAAAATTGCTAGATCGTGATGTAAGCATCCTGAGTTAGATGTTCTCAAACTGTTCTCACCGTCTAACATAAGTAAAATGAGATTTTCCACTACCCTTCATACTGCTAATATTTTGTCAGACTTTATAATTTTTCTCTATCAGAATAACCTGGATACTACATTTCTGGTATATAATTATGGTGACTGTGATTTTAATTTTCATTTCCTTGTACAGTAGAGAGGTTGTGCATGTGCTCATTATCTTCTGGTGCATTTATGTCACTATGCACTGTTGACTTAATTTCTCTTACTGATTTACAGTAACTATAGATTCAGGATGTAAATCATTTGCATTTATGTATATTTCATATATTCCCTCCAAATATAAGCCTGTGAGTGTTCACTTTACTTTGGGCATTTCTTGTTGCTTCTTCAATGGTTTTTGTTATACAAGTAGAAATATTTCCCATTTTCAATCAAATATATTTATTTTTCATATGTTCTTCACATTATCAATGTTTTTCTCTTCTTTTAAAATAATCCTTTCTAGCACCTTAAAGACAGTGTTTTTCTTTTAAGAGTTTTATAGTTACATATTCTAAAATAAAGTCTTCAACCCATCCAGAATTTATTTTAGTGCAAGAAAGTAATTTTTCAGTCAAGTGAGTAGTAATTTGTCCCAGATCCAGTGAGTACAGAATTTCAAGTCTTATCTTTTCTCAATCTTCTACAAATTCATTCATTCACTCATTTACTTATATATTCAGTATTTGTTTGATGCCTCTTAAATTCAAGGTAGTGTTTTGAAAACTGGAAGTATAGAAATGAAAATATAATAAACAAAACTACTTGCTATTATGAGCTATATGTTCTAGTGATAGAGAAAAACAAAAACTTAAAAAGAAAATTTTGAAAGAAAAAATACTATTTATCAGTTATGAATTTCATATATATATATATATATATGTATATGTATGTATATCATATATATGATAAACACATGACAGAAAATAAAAGCATGGAAGAGAGATAAAAAGCTCCAAGAGGTAGGAGGTTTTAATTTGTTGTGCAATGATCTGAGAAAAATTTATGGAGATACATGAGAAAGACTGACAGTAGTAAGGGAGGGACTGTTGTGCACATTGTAGGAAGATTATTGGAAGAGTGGGGGAACAGCAAGCTGCAATCCCATCAAAATGGGAACAGACACTGTATACAATTTTCTACAAAGAATATGAGCATGGCTGAAAATAAAGAAGACAGGTAGAGAGCAATCATAAGTAGAAGTTTATGGAGGGAAGAAGTTTTGGTTCCTTTCAAATCTTATGAAATTGTTCACATTCACCAATTTCAATGAAGATTCTCTGTCAAGTTTTTGACAACAGATTTGTAGATTTTGTAACACATACCCTGTAGGGACTCATGTTATGAAGACTGTATAGTATGCATGCTCTACTCACTCTTCAAAAATACATTCTTTGACAATTATAGATGTCACATCTTCCTTTCTCTACTTCTCTACCAGTCTTCAGTTAAGCTTGGATCTTGGACACTGAAAGGTAAACAGTACTCCCAAAGTCATTTCTGGAAGCAAGCTTTACCCTGATTCCAAAGCCAGAAAAGGACCCAATAAAAAAGGAGAACTATCAGCAAATCTCTTTAATGAACACAGACATAAAAATTCTCAAATAGATACCAGCAAACAGAATGCAGAAAAATATCAAAGAGATCATATATCATGATATATATATACGTATATATATATCATGATATCCAAGTAGGACTCATTCCCAAGATGCAGGTATGATTTGACATATGCAAATTAATAAATGTAATACACCTTATAAACAGAAGCAAAGAAAAAAATAATATAATCATTGCAATAGACACAAAAAAGAATTTGAAAAAAAATCCAACACTCAATGATTATAAACACACTGAAGATAATAGAAATAAAAGGACTTTATCTCAACCTGATAAAAGCTATTTATGACAAACAAATGATTCACATCATACTAAATGGAAAGAAGCTGAAAGATTTCCCTCTAAAATCAGAAACAAGGATGTCTGCTATCTGCCATCAGCATTTCAGTTGAACATAACTCCCAAAATATTAGCTAGAGAAATAAGAGAAGGGAAAGAAATAAAAGAGATATGGATATAAAATAAAGAAGTTAAATTATTATTACTTGGTAATGACACGATCCTCTACATACATGGGACCTCTACATACCCCAAAAACTCCATCAAAAGACTCCTACAAATAATATCAAAATTTGGCAGTGTAGCAGGATAGAAAGTTAATACTCAAAAATCAATAGTGTTCCTGTACACCAATAACAAACTCACTGAGAGGGAGATTAGGGAAACAATATTCTTCACAACAGCATCATGAAAATTGAAATAATTAGGAATTGACCTAATCAAGAAAGTAAAAGACCTAAATAATGAAAACTATAGTACTCTGAAAAAGAAGGTTGAAAAGAATATCACAAAATGGAAAGATTCTCCTTTCTCTGGATGATGAGGAAATATAGTCAAAATGGTCATACTTCCAAATCTGTTATACAGATATGTCAATCCCAATCAAAATACCAATAGCATGTCTTAAGGTACCACAGAATGCAATCCTAAAATTCATAAGGAACAAGAAGTGACTTAGAATACCAAAAGTAATTCTGGGCAACAAGGGTAAGCCAGTGAGTCATCACAATCATGGCCTTGAGGTTACACTGAAAAGCTACAGTAATAAAAACAGCTTGCTCCTGGCAAAAAATAAAAAAAAAAAAATGGACTTGTGGATCAACAAAGCAGAATAGAAAATAAAGAAACAACTTCGTGCACACACAGCTGTTATTTTTGATGGAGGAGGCATCAAATCCCTTCCCTGGAGGAAAGACAGCCTCTAGCAAATAGTGCTGGATTAACTAGTTATCCACATGCTGAAATTTGAACCTAGACCCATATCTCACATAGTGTATTAAACTAAAATTAAAATGGATCAAAGATATAAATATTAAAACAGAAGCATTTAATCTGGAGGAAGACAAAACAGGGTAAACTCTTGAAGACATGTATAGGTAAAGTTAATCTGAACAAAACCCCAGTTGCTCAGGAAATAATACCAAGAATCACCAAGTGGGACTATCTCAAATTAAAAGTCTCTGCACAGTAAAGTAAAATACTAACAAAATGAAGACACAACCTAGAGAATGAAAAAAATTGCCAGATACTCCTAAAATGACTAACTAGAATATACAAAGAAAGCAGAACACTAGACTGCTAAACTTATCGACTCAATATAAAAATGAGTGTCTGAAATTAATAGACATTCCTCAGGGGGAAGAAATACAAATGGATTATAAATACATGAAAAAAATGTTCAACATTGCTGGCCATTCAAGAAGTGCAAATTAAAACAACCTTGAGAGCCTGGGCCCTGATCCACAGGCTGGAAGGAGATCCATGCCTGCTCCCGACCCAGCCGCCATTGCTCAAACGCTGGGAGGTAGACTGGGCCCCGATCCACTGCGGGAAGGAGAACCACGCCTGCTCCGACCCAGACGCCATTGCTCAAGCACTGGGAAGGTAGCAGCGTGGGTGCCCCTGAACCCCCATAAGTGGCCCCCCCACACTCTCAGTCCTCCTGACTGTGCCCATCTTTGAACCACTCTGCAGAGGCAGAGGTGGTCATCAAGGGTATTTTTCTGAGTTCCCAACTTTGAACATCTTTAAAGAAAGGGCGTGGGAAACCTGTAATAGAACGTTGTGGAGTTCAACCATTCAGAAGGTTGGGGAAATCAATCTGGGCCTTGCAGCCTGAGGTCAGTCAGCGTCATGGGGTTTAGCCATCAGCTAACTGAGATCAGGGGTCTTGCATCCTCACTCTGTCTGAGCCATTAAAGAGTAAATACACTATATTGAAATTTTGTTCACTGCAGACATGTTCTGGACTGCTTCTTGATTTCAATTTAATTCAAATGATTTAAGGGTGATAGACTAGTGACTACTGCCGGTGGTCAGTGTCAAAGTTGTGCTTGATCTTAATATGTTGCTGATTGTATCAGTTGGGGTAAAGCATTGCGGTTGGTTTGATGAGCTGTTTTCTCTGATGTTATGAAGATGAGAATGTCTGTGGGTCATTAGAGACAAAGAAGCTAGGGCGCAACTATACCAGGAAGATTGTTCAAAGTTGTGCTTGATCTCAATATGGTGCTGATTGTATCAGCTGGGATAAAGCATTGTGGTTGACTTGATGAGCTGTTTTCTCTGATATTATGAAGATGAGAATGTCTGTGGGTCATTAGAGACACAGAAGCTAGGGCACAACTCTATCAGGAAGATTTGGGTAATAATCCAGAGATTAAACCAAGGACAGTCCGACAACAAAAATAAAAATGAGAAAACACTTAAGCAAGACACAAGAACAGACTTCCAGTTCACCAATGGCAAACAGTAGGGCAAATGAGGACGAAAAGGCTGATAGTGAACCACCAGGACACCCTGAACTCAAAGTACAGGAAGTAACCAAACAGATCAATCAGGCTCTGGAAAAATTCAAAACAGAAATAATTTCCCAGATAACCATAGAGACAGTCAGCAAAATGGAAGTCGTGATTCAAGACTCTAGAGCAGAAACCGACAAAAAAATAGATGAGCTCAGGACCATGATAGAAGCCATGAAGGCCCAGCATAAGAAAGAAATGGAAAAAAAAATAAATAAACGCCCAACATAGAAAAGAAATGGAATCCATAAAACAGATTCAAGCAGATATCCAGGAGATTAAACACTCTATTGAAAGTGTATGCAACAGAATAAAAGAAGGCGAAGACAGGCTCTCAGATATAGAAGATAAGATTGCAGTCAGTGACCATGAAAAGACAGGTCTCTTAAAAACAGTAAGAGACCCGGCAGCGTGCGCGGGAGCCCCCGGCCTGTGCGACAACAGACCAGGAAGGTCCCAAAGACCCCAGAGGGGGTTTTATTTCAGCTGCCTGCCTGCCTGCCTGCGATCACCCGGCGGCATGTGCGCGAGCTCCCGGCCTGCGCGACAACAGACCCAGGAAGGAAGGTAGCCGCGCGGGCGCCCTTGAAACACCCACACGATGCCCCCCCCCCGTTCTCAAAACTCCTGATTGGGCCAGTCCTTAGACCAACTCTGCAGAGGCATAGGTTCCCATGAAGGGTAGTTTTCTGAGCTCCGAACTTTGATCATCTTTAAAGAAAGGGCAGGGGAAACCTGTAATAGAACGGAGTGGAGTTCAACCCTGAGGGTAAGGAAACTAAAGTTAGGCTTTGTAGATTGTGTTCAGTCTCAGTCGTGAGGAACAGCCATTGGCTAGCTATAACCAGGGGATTGGGTTCCGCATATGACTGTGCATGTGGTATAATATGAGATCAGAGATAGCCTGAAAGAGGACCTTCAAATTCTTTTTCTTTCCCTCTCTCTTGTCTCTTTTTTCCTCTTTCCACCCTAAAATTTCTTTCTTTTTTCTGTCCTGTCTCTCCAACTCAGTCTCTTGCTCCACCATAGTGTCCCTCATCTCCCTTTTTATTCCAGTTCCTGAAGAACTCAGACTTCTTTTTTTATTTTTTGTTTTTAGGACGGGTTTCTCTTTATGTTCTTTTCTCCAGTCATTTTACCTCACTCATGGCTCTGTACCTTCAAGGGAAGGCAAGCGCCTGTTACTGTTAAGGGGATATATTCCTGTCCTTATTCCTGCACTCTCTCTATCCCCCCTGAACTTAATAGCTTTGTAAAGATAGTAAGGTAATTCTACAACCTCTGGATTCACTTCAAACCTGCTCTAATTCTTTCACTTATCTAATCCTCTTGTTCTAAGTCGAACCCCCCATCCTAAATGGTAAAGATGCCATATTGAAAAGAATATTCACTGCAAACATACTATGAGCTGCTTCTTGAAATTAATCTAATTCACATGAGTTAAAGGTGATACATTAATGACTACCATAAGTGGTCAGTTGGCAAGCTGTGCCTGATCCTATTGGGCTGCTGAATGTATCAATTGGGACAAAGAGTGGTGATTGATTTAAAGAGTTGTTTTCTCTGATATTATGAAAACGAGAATGTCTATGAGTCATAAGATACTCAAAAGCTAAAACGCAACTATATTAGGAAGATTTAAGTAATACCCAGAAATTAAAGAAGGACAACCCAACAATAAAAATAAAAATGAGAAAACACTTAAGCAAGACACAAAAACAAATATCCAGTTCACCAATAGCAAATAGTAGGACAAATGAGGATGAAAAGTCTGATAGTGAACCAACAGGACTCCCTGGACCCATAGCACAGGAGGTAACAAAATTGATCAATCAGGCTCTAGAAAAATTCAAATCAGAAATAATTTCCCAGCTAGCCAGAGAGATGATGAGCAAAATAGAAGTCATGATTCGAGACTCTAGAGCAGAAACTGAGAAAAAAATAGATGAGCTCAAGACTGTGATAGAAGCCATGAAGACTCAGCATAAGAAAGACATGGAAACAATGAATGCCCAACAGAGGAAAGAAATGGAATCCATAAAACAGATTCAAACAGATATCCAGGAGATTAAAAACTCTATTGAAAGTGTACGAAACAGAATAAAAGATTGCGAAGATAGAATTTCAGATATAGAAGATAGGATAGCAGTCAGTGACCGTGAAAAAAGAGGTCTATTAAAAACAGTAAGGGATCATGAGAAATCAATCCAACAACTCCTAGACGATACAAAGAAAAATAACATAAGACTGATAGGAATTCATGAAAAAACAGGAGAAAACACAAATGATATAAAAAAGCTCTTCACAGAATTAATGACAGAAAACTTCCCAAACAGAAGGGAAGAATTAGACATACAGATAAGTGAGGCATATAGAACCCCAACTAGCCACGATCAAAAAAAATCTACACCTAGACATATAATAATCAAGATTCCAGAAATCCAACAGAAAAACAAAATACTACAAGCAGTAAGAGAAAAGAAACAAATCACATGCAAAGGGAAGCCCATTAGAATCACAGCAGACTTTTCAACACAAACCCTTAGGTCAAGGAGAGCCTGGAGTGAGGTATTCCAAGTCCTAAAAGAAAAGAATCTCCAACCTAGACTTTTGTATCCTGCAAAACTCTCTTTCAAAATAGATGGGGAAATAAAATACTTCCACGACAAAGAGCACCTGAGAAATTTCATGAACACCAAACCAGCACTGCAAGGAATTCTAAACAATATCCTAGAAAAGGACAACGAAATTCACAATAACATGAGGCCCAACAGACCAAATCAAATAGGCAAGGCAAGAAACTAAAAGGAGATGGGAGAAAAAGTAAAAAGAGTCAACAAATGGACAAAAACATGACAAGAATAAGTCAAAATATATCAGTTGTAACCATCAATGTTAATGGCCTCAATTCACCAATCAAGAGAAACAGATTGGCAGAATGGATTAAGAAGCAAAATCCAACAATATGTTGTATACAAGAAACACACCTAGTGCAAAAGGAAGTCCATAGACTGAAAGTGAAAGGATGGAAAACAATTCTCCATGCGTCAGGAGTCCAGAAAAAAGCAGGGGTAGCAATCTTATTCTCAGATAAAGTAAATTTCAAACCAAAACTCATTAAGAGAGACAAAGAAGGACACTACATCCTTGTAAAGGGAACAATTCAAGAGGAAGAGCTGACAATCATAAACATATATGCACCAAATATAAATGCCCCCAACTATATAAAACAAATATTAAGTAACATGAAAAACCAAATAAGCACTAATACAATTGTAGTGGGGGATTTAAATACCCCACTATCACAAATTGACAGATCTACTAGGCAGAAAATCAACAATGAAATAATAGAACTGAACCAAGCTTTGGAACACATGGACTTAATAGATGTTTATAGAGTATTCCACCCCCAAAAACCAGAATATACATTCTTTTCGGCTGCACATGGATCATTCTCCAAAATAGACCACATACTGGCTCACAAAACAGGTCTAAATAAATGCAAAAAAATTGAAGTCATCCCCTGTTTATTATCAGATCATAGTGCAATCAAACTAGACATCAATAGCACAAGAAACTATAGAAACTTCACAAGCACATGGAAACTGAACAACACTCTCCTAAACAATCAATGGATTACAGAGGAAATTAAAGAAGAAATTAGACAGTTTTTACAAATAAATGAGAATGCCAATACAACATACAGGAATCTTTGGGACACAATGAAAGCAGTTCTACGTGGAAAATTCATAACATTGAATGCCCACACTAGGAAAACAGAGCGGGCTCAAATAAACAACTTAACGATGAAACTTAGACTCCTAGAAAAACAAGAGCAAGAAAAACCCAAAGCTCGAACAAGAGAGGAAATTATAAAGATCCGAGCAGAAATCAATGCAATTGAAATTAAGAAAACGATACAAAAAATAAATGAAACAAAGAGCTGGTTTTTTGAAAGAATAAATAAAATTGACAAACCCTTAGCTAATCTTATCAAAAAAAGGAAAGAAAAGGCTCAGATCCATGCAATTAGGAATGAAAAAGGCGAAGTCACAACAGATCCGAAAGAAATCCAGAGGATCATGAACACCTACTTTGAGAACCTGTACTCTAATAAAATGGAAAACACAGAAGAAATGGACAGATTTCTAGATACTTATGAATTACCAAAGTTGAACGAAGAAGATAAAAACATTTTAAACACCCCAATCACAATCAGTGAAATTGAAAATGTAATTAAAAACTTACCAACAAAGAAAAGCCCAGGCCCTGATGGATTCACTGCTGAATTTTACAAGACATTTAGAGAAGAACTACTACCATTACTCTTCAAACTTTTCAATGAAATTGAAAGAGAAGCTATACTTCCAAATTCATTCCTGGAAGCAAGTATCACTCTGATTCCCAAACCAGAGAAAGATACAACCAAAAAGGAGAACTACAGACCAATCTCCTTAATGAATATAGATGCAAAAATCCTTAATAAGATACTAGCAAACAGAATACAGAGGATTATTAAGAAGATCATCCATCATGACCAAGTCGGATTTATTCCAGAGATGCAAGGGTGGTTCAACATACGAAAGTCAGTGAATGTAATACATTATATTAACAAAGTCAAGGACAAAAACCATATGATCCTCTCAATAGATGCAGAAAAAGCATTTGATAAAATTCAACACCCATTCATGATAAAAACCCTGCAAAAAATTGGAATAGATGGTCTATACCTCAATTTAATAAAGGCTATTTATGAAAAACCATCAGCCAACATCATATTGAATGGCCAAAAACTGAAAACCTTCATGTTAAAATCAGGAACAAGACAAGGATGCCCACTATCGCCACTTCTCTTCAATATAGTTCTGGAAACATTAGCCACAGCAATTAGACAAGAGAAAGAAATTAAAGCAATAAAGATAGGAAAGGAAGAAGTTAAACTATCATTATTTGCTGATGATATGATACTCTACATTGAAGATCCAAAAAACTCCACCAAAAAACTTCTAGACTTAATTGACAGATTCAGTAAAGTATCTGGATACAAGGTGAATACCCAAAAATCAATAGCCTTTCTATACACAAATAACAGACAGACAGAAAGAGAAATAAGGGAAAAAATTCCTTTTACAATAGCATCCAAAAAAATGAAGTATCTAGGAATCAATCTAACAAAAGAAACAAAAGATCTCTACACTGAAAACTACAGCACTCTGAAAAAAGAAATCGAAGAGGATATAAAAAAATGGAAAGATATCCCCTGCTCCTGGGTAGGAAGAATCAACATAGTGAAAATGGCCATACTACCGAAACTGCTATATACATTCAATGCAATGCCAATTGAAATTCCAACACTATATTTCACAGAACTAGAAAAAAGAATCCAAAAATTCATTTGGAACCACAAGAGACCTAGAATAGCAAAAGCCATTATAGGCAACAGTCACATGGCACCAGGTGTAACAATTCCCAATTTGAAACTATACTACAAAGCCACTGTGATAAAATCAGCATGGTACTGGCAAAGAAATAGGCCTGAGGATCAATGGAACAGACTGGAAGACACAAAAACAAATGCAGATGTACTCAGCTACCTCATCTTCGACAAAGGAGCTCACCATCCTCAGTGGAGGAAAGATAGCCTCTTTAATAAATGGTGTTGGAAAAACTGGATATCAACCTGTCACAGATTAAAATTAGACCCTTATCTTTCGCCATGCACTAAATTAAAATCCAAATGGATTAAAGATCTAAATATTAAAACAGAAACATTAAACTTGCTGGAAAGTAAGTTAGGCAGAACTCTGGAAGACATTGGTATAGGAAAAGACTTTATGAACAAATCCTCAGTAGCACGGGAACTAGCAGAAAGAATCAACAACTGGGATCTCATCTTACTAAAAAGCTTCTGTACTTCAAAAGAAACCATTAGCAGAACTAAGAGACAATCTACAATGTGGGAAAAAATTTTTACCAGCTGTACCTCAGACAAAGGACTATTATCAAGGATATATAAAGAACTCAAAACAATCAGTCCCCCCAAATATAAAGACCCGATCCAAAAATGGGCATCCGAAATGAACAGACATTTCTCATACAAAGAAGTGAAAGCAGCAAGAAAATATATGAAAAAATGTTCCACATCACTGGTCATTCGAGAGATGCAGATGAAAACAACACTGAGATTCCACCTCACCCCACAAAGAATGGCTGCTATCAAGAAATCACACAATAACAAATGTTGGCGGGGTTGTGGGGAGAAAGGAACCCTCCTCCATTGTTGGTGGGAGTGCAGACTAGTGCAACCACTATGGAAATCAATATGGAGATACCTCAAAGAGCTTGGACTGGAGGTTCCATTTGACCCAGCCATCCCTCTGTTGGGTATCTTTCCAAGAGAACTAAAAGAATCATATCACAGAGAAGTATGTGCACCCATGTTTATAGCGGCACAGTTTGTAATAGCTAAATCTTGGAAACAACCTATTTGCCCATCCGTTGGAAACTGGATAAAGAAGATGTGGTTTTTCTATAAAATGGAATATTACTCAGCCATAAAGAGCGAGAGAATAGATTCATTCATAGGAAAATGGATACATATTGAAGATATACTCCTAAGTGAAATAAATAAGTCCCACATGTGTAAATACCAAATAGTTTCCCTGGTGTGAATATTCTGCAACAATGCATAAGATTCTAATAAGATTACTGACATTTAGAAATGGGAGGAAAGGAGCTAAAGGTGTAGGGAAGGTGTGATACGTAGGGGAAGAACAAAAAGGGAAAAGAAAAAAATGTGAGAGAATGAAAAGATGAAAATAAAGTGTTTGTAGATGGGGAGGGGAGGAGGGGGTGAAGGGAGGGCAGAGGTAAGGGGAAAAAATGAGAATCAAGACTTGCCATGTAAAGGTACATGATCCCAACAATGAATGTAACTGTACTGTATCCCTAAATGTACCAATAAACTCAATAATTAAAAAAAAAAAAAAAAAAGATTCCAGAAACCCAACAGAACAAAGTCCTACAAGCAATCAAATAAAAGAAACAAATCACATACAAAGAAAAGCCCATCAGAATCACAGCAGACTTCTCAACACAAATCCTCTAGTCAAGGAGAGCCTTGAGTACAGTATTTCAATACCTAAAATAAAACAATCTCCAACCTAGACTGATGTATTCTGCAAAACTATGAATCAAAATTGATGGGGAAATAAGATACTCCCATGACAAAGGATACCTGAGAAAATTCATGAATACCAAACCAGCACTCCACAAAACATAAACAATATCCTACAAATACACAATGAGGGTCACAACTCCATGAGGCCCAATAGAGCATATCCAGCAGGCAACACAAGAAATTAAACAGAGAGGGGGAAAATAAAGAAGAGTTAACAACGGAAAAACAACATGACAATGATAAGTCAATACATATCAGGTATAACCGTCAATGTTAACGGCCTCATTTCAAAATCAAAAGAAATAGACTGGAAAAATGTATTAAGAAGCCAAATCCAACAGTACACTATACACAAGACACCTACTTCAAAAAGAAACTCAAAGACTGAAAGTAAAAGGATGGAAACAGTTCTCCATGCAACAGGAACCCGGAAAAAAGCAGGGATAGCTATCCTATATGCAGACAATGTAAAATTCAAACCAAAATTAATTAAGAGAGACAAAGGTCATTACATTCTTATAAAGGAATAATCCAAGAAGAAAAGATGACAATCCTTAATATATATGCACTAAATACTAATGCCCCTAACTATACAAAACAAATATTAAGGGCCATGAAAAAGCAAATAAACATGAATGCACCTGTAGTGGGAGAACTCAATACCCCACTGTCACAAATAGACAGACCATCTAGACAAAAAAATTCAACAATGAAATACTAGAACTGAATGAAGCTTTTGAAGAAATGTACTTAATAGTTTTCTACAGTGTTCCACCCAACAAAATCAGAATATACATTCTTTTCATCTGCACATGGGCCATTCTACAAAATAGACCACATACTAGCTCATAGAATATGTTTAAGTAAATGCAAAGGAATTAATGTTATCCCATGTATATTATCAGAATATGGTGTAGTTAAACTGGAGATCAATAGCCTAAGAAACAGCAAGAACTTCACACTCACATGGAAATTGAATAACACTCTCCTGTACAACCAATGGGTCACAGAGAAAATTAAAGAAGAAATTAAGCAGTTTTTACAAATAAATTATCATGCTGATAAAATATATAGGAATCTATGGGACTCAATGAAAGCAGTTCTACAAGGGAAATTTATAGCAGTGAACGCCCACACTAGGAAAATAGAGCGAGCTCAAATGAACAACATAATGCTGAATCTTAAGTTTCTAGATAAAGAAGAGCAAGACAAATACAAAGTTTGTATAAGGGAGTAATATAGAAATCTCCTCAGATACATGCAAGTATTTGATCTTTGACAAAGGATCCAAAGACATATGCTGGAGAAAAGACAGCCTATTCAACAAGTGGTGTTGAGAAAACAGGTTATCTGTTTGTACAAGAATGGAACTGAGCCCTTATCTCTCAATTTATACTAAATTAAAGTCAAAGTGGATCAAAGATATAAAAACTAGAACAAAAATATTAAACCTTCTGGCAGATAAAATAGGTAAAGCACTCAAAGACTAATGTGTAGGTAAGGGTTTTCAAAACAGAATCTCAATCTCATGAGAAAGAGCAGAAAGAATCAATAAATGGAACTACATCAGACAGCAAAAGAATCAATAGTAGAGTGAAGATACAGTTTTGAGAAAAAAAAATTGCCAGCCACTCTTCAGACACAAGACTAATATCTAGACTATACAAATAATTTAAAAATAATAAATAAATAAAACGCCCTAAATTTAAAGGCCCAGTCAAGGAATGGATAGAAATATGAACAGATACTTCACAAAGGGAAAAATACAAATGGTCAACATATATATGAGAAAACACTCAACAAGTCTGGTCACTAGAGAAATGTAAATTAAAACAACCAAAAGACTGCATCTTACTCTGGAAAGAATGGCAATCACTAGGAAATCAAACTATAATAAATGCTAGCATGGCTGTGGTGGGAAAGGAATCCTCCTGCATTTCTGGTAGGAATTCAAAGTAGTACAACCATTATGGAAATCAGTATGGAGATTTCTCAAAGAACTGAATATGAATTCCATATGACCCAGTTTCCACTGCTAAGTATCTTCCCCAAAGAGTTTAAGTCATCATACCACAGTGATACAGCCATACCAATGTTTGTAGCAGCCCTGTTCATAGTTAAATCCTGGAATCAGCCTGCGTACCCATCATCAGATGACTAGATAATAAAAATGTGGTGTCTATATATAATGGAATACCACTCAGCTATGACACATTTGAAATAGTTGAAGGAAAATGTATGGATCTGGAAAAGGGAATGTTAAGTAAAATAGACACACAATCTGAAGTACTGTGTGGAATCTCTCATTTCTGTGAAGCAAAGTACAAACTAAGAAAATGATAAACATGGATAGCAAGGAGTCACATATTCTTGGTCACAGAAATTTGATGTTCAGATCCATACCAACAGAGAAGAAATACCCTAACAGTACATATGTTTAAGAGACATATGTTATTAGAGACCAAAGAACAAAGAAGAAAACAAGGCTATATTACTGTATCCATGAAAAGGAAAAGCATCCAGGGAAACCAAGGAAAGACTCCCCTTAATCATCCCTCACAGAGCATCAGGGCCTTCGGCTGGCAATGGTTGTAACACTGTGCCCCACTTAGCCTTTCTAGTCCTATATACAGAGTTCACCCAAACGTGGCCTGGTGCTCACAGGCCTGTGTGGTTGGAAGGATCTTTCGCAGCCTGGGCTAGAGCCCAGGAATGCATAGTCCATCAAGTGTTAACAGTTATCTCTATACACTCTTTTCTCAGGAGATAACCTCTCTGCAGAAAGGCAGCAGCCAAGGTCCTTTCAGCAAACACTTGCATTTCCCAGATTGTAATTATCTAATCCCTTTCTCTACCTATAGAAAGGGACAGGAGGGTGGATCTCTTGCAAAGGGGAGGTGATCCAATGGTACAAGGGCAAAAGGTGAGGAGGAGGACAAGGGGAAATAAGAGGAACAAAGATGTGCCATGTACAAGAATCTAACAAGCTCAGTTAATGGAAACACTCTATACTATAACATGAGCTAGTACATATAATGCCAACAAATACCCAAACAGGAACAGGAAATCCCTAGGAGGAGAGGGGTAGAAGGAACGGCAAGGAGATTTTAAAAAAGAAAGACTTTAAGTGAAGCACATGTATAAATACCAAATATTTTCTCTGGTGTGAGAAACTGAAAGTGTAAATAAGGACAAAAATGTATAATAGATAATGTGACATCAAAAGAGATCCAAAGGGGAAGGGAAAGGGGAACTGGGGGAAGGGAAACAAAAGAAGGGAAAAGAAAGAATATGAGAAAGGGAAAAAACAGAAGCAAACTCTTTGTAAATAGAGAGGTGTGGTGTAGTTAAGATGAAGTCAGGCGAATATGGAAAAAGTAGCAACCAATATATATCATGTATAGGTACAAACTCCCAATGATGAATGTCATCATATTGTACACCTAAAATGTACCAATAAATTTCATGAATTAAAAAACGTAAAAACAAAGCTGTAATATGCACATGTAAAAACACACCAAGATGATTCTAAACTACATGAATTATAAACATGTATTAATAAAACCAAAAAATGACATTATGAAAAAAATACCATGCCCTAAAGATCATCACTACAACTTAAGTAAAATTAAAATCTTTCTCCACTCCAATCCAAAGTTTGCATTCTTTTCTGTAAACTAAAATTATATTCTTACTACAAATTCATGTCTAATATTTCATAGTTAAATGACATAGTGGTCACTCCTTTAAAATTTTTCCTGACAGAGTAACTTCCCTTTCCTTTTCACAGTATCTTAAATTCTAAGAATGGCTACATTTAAGTGATTAAAATGGTCAAGCTTAAATAATCTCAGCTTGCATTCAAAGAAATGAGAACACCTGGTTATCTTCAGTTGACACCAGAATTTATAATGCATCATCTTAAACTTTAATCCTTTGTGTAAACTAACACAAAGAATACAAATTCCTGTGATGTTTAACTTGCACGAATGTATTATTTATCTTATTGGTGCAGGAAGAATTCCCAGGAAGTCCTGGTGGCTGCCCCTTACACATCTTTCCTTCCCTGTACAAGTCCTATGTTCCCAACGTGTCTTTTCTCACACATATAATAGCTTCTTCCTCTTCTCAAACACCCAGTCCTTTAAAAAAAAAAAAACTGATATGCTTTCCACAACTCTGTTCTCCTGAGAATTGGCTCTGAAGGATCCAGTAGAAGGAATTCAGATCCATTAACAGCATTCTAACTCCAAAGGAGTCAGGAACTACTGCGGTCTTACTTTTTTAATTACCATGATTAACTTGGTCAGTGGCACATGTGATTTTAAAACAACAATAAGTTACATATGAAATATTTTAACTCTGCCTTTAGGAGACAAAAGCATAGGAAAAACACAAGTTAATGATTTTTTTAAATCAAAGTTAAATTACATAGTAAAAATCCTTGTGTAAGGAAAAATAGGTTAATATTGATAAAATATCACAATGGGAAGGCTTACTGAAATGAAGAGGAAGCTATAAAAGAAACTGACACAAGGCTTCAAGTTTATTATTCAGGATTTCATAAACACAAAGAGACAAAAACCATGCAACTCTCAAGGACAATAGGATTCTTCAATGGAAACATCCTCTTATTTAGTTCCACAATAGGGGGAGGAATATTTACATCTCCTAAGGGGGTATTAAAATATTCCTCACTAAACATTCCTGTCTCCCTGAGTATATGGGCATTTTGTGCCATACTGAGTATGATCAATGCTCTCTGTGCTTCCGAGATCGGGGCCACCTTCCCTAAAAGTGCAGCATTCTATTGTTGCCACAAAAGATATCTTGGATCCTGCATTGCTTTCCTTGGTCTTTGGATCAAACTTTTTTGCTATTTTGTAGGACTGGCTGCACAAAGCTTGTTGCTTGCTAGCTATCTAATTCAGCCTTTCTATGCCCAGTGTCTACCCCCAGAGCTACCAAAGAAATGCCTAGCTTTGGCCATTTTGCGGTCTTTGGGACTTCTGAATATTCGAGGGTTGACAACAGTGTCCTGGTTTCAAACTCTCAGTTCTTTGGTGAAGGTGGCTATTCTCTGTTTCATTTCTCTAACTGGGATTGTGCTGTTAGTGATTGGGAAAAAGGAGAACGTGTCCAGGTTTGAGAATGCTCTAGATGCTGAACTTCCTGGTGCCTCACAAGTTGCAGAAGCCATTCTCCAAGGATATTATTCCTATATGGGATCAACACTTCTGATTGAAATGGCAGGTAAACTCATTTCTTCTTTTCTTTTTTCTCGGGGGGGGGTGAGACATGGTCTTACTATGTAGATGAGACTGACCTGGAACTCACTATGTAGCCCAGGCTGTTCTCAAACTCAGAGTGACCCTTCTGCCTCAGCCTCCCACGTGCTGGGATTACAGGCATGAACCACCACATCCAGCATCATTTCTACACACAATATGCAGTTGCATAAAGCTTTATGCAGAAAAAATGGGAATGTTAAATCTGATTCACTTGCTTTCTGGAGTGAAATGTAAACTGCTCTTTACTGTATAGTCACTATTTAACTGCCATAGTCATTCAAATAGACGATGTAGAATTTAGTATTCTGCAGATATAAAATTTAAGAATTGTAACTAGTCTTTAAATAACCATAGCAAATCCTTTTTACTCTTATATGTTGCAGCATTTGATTCTAGCATTTTGAGGCACTTTGATTAAAGCATTACATGAAAATACATTTGTATAATCATTTATTAAATAAAATTGTCACCAATTTAAGGCTTTTGCTCCATTATACTCATTGCAAAATGTAGTCCAAAATCCAGAACTAACCACAGTCAATAGTTTGATATGAGTCCTCTTCATTATACATGAATTACTTTTATGAAGCACATTGCATATTTTATATATATGTGGCAGTAATAAAAGGCAACTTCCTAATTTTGACTTCATACTATGTCTTGAGAGTACTTCCTATGTTAGTATGTAATGGTCTAGCACATTTTTTTGCCTGCAGCATTTTACCTGCAGCATATTAAGAATTGAAATTCTTTCTAAGTTTTTTCCAACTACAGAGACTGGTACAATGAACATGACCCTGTTTCCATAAACTATGGTTTCTCTGCAGCAGTGCATTTTCTGCTCAGAATATGTTTGCAACAAAATCTGGTGAGAGTTCTCTAGCATTCTGGAATAAATAAAAAATTAATTGGAAAACAACTTACTCTATTTTATTCACAAAAATGATAATGATATAAAATATTAGAGAAGTCATTAAATATTGAATTTTGAAATAATATCTCTGGAAAAAGTGGAAACAAACTTGCCCCTCAAGTAACATTTCTATTGATTTCATGCTTGAAAATTTTATACTATTTTATTACAACTTCTAATGATGCTTCCTGGAAAGATGGTCCAGGTCAATAAGACAATTTGGTCCCTTTTATAGATTATGAAAATTGTGTGAGTGGTTAGATTTTTTTTTTCTTTTTCAAATGGCAAATGTCATGTTGAAATTTCTTAGAATTCAGTTATCTAATTTTAATGTGTATGAATTTTTAAGCAATAATACACTTTAAAAATTCTCTACTACAAATGCATTTGTAAGAGTTATCATGTAGCAATTAGTATGGATAATGATAAGGTATTTGGCTCAAACCCAGCAATAGCAGAGAGATGTATAGACAAGGTGCAACAGTTGGAATTTAAATATCTGCCACAGGCCCAAGAGTCAAAGGCTTGGTCCCTAACTGCTTTCATCAGCTTTCCCCTTATTGGTACAGAATACCAGACACATGCAGCTCAAAGAGAATACATTTCACTTGACTTGTTCTCTCAGAGATTTCAGTACATGGGCTGCTGGATCCAAGGCAGGATCATGTCACAAGGGCATGGTAGAACAAGGCTACTTGGTTCATGGAAGCTGAAAACCAGATTATAGAAACAGAAAGGAAGAGGTCAGTGACCACAGAGTACCCAAGATCACACCTCCTTGACCCATCAAAACAAACCCAAAGACAAACACCTAGATACCTCCTATGTTGAGCCAATCATATTGCCGATGAAACTTAGCAGGTTTTGCTACCTGCTTTGCAAGCACACGGGCCCGAATTTGATCCCTGGTACAAAAAATAATAATAATAAAAAAATTTTAAAAACTTAGCCATCGCACCAATCTATATCACTACATTGCCTTAAAGCTACTTAGCGGTCTTTGTCTCTTTCTTCTCTCTCATTGTACCTGAGCACCATGATGTGAATGGATACCATCCAATACTCACCTGCCATGACATACCATAACACCTGCTGCTCCCAAGTAAAAGGTCAAAACAGTTATGAAGTAAACCTCCAACACTGTGAGCTAAAGAAAACTTTCCTCTTTATAAATTGTTTGTTTCATATGTTTGCTGCAGTAATACAAATTTGACACTACCTAAGGTGATACCAGTTGAAAATATATTTTTCCATTCCCTAGATCAACTTTTTGCTCTGTTGGTCATTTTCTCTGCCATGCAAAAGATTTTTAGTTTAAATCAAAGGTTTTGTTCTTTTTTTGTACTGGGGATTAAACTTGGGTCCTTGTGCCTGTGAGGCAGGTGGTGGAACCACTGAGCTACATCCCTGGCCCTCAAAGGTTTTGTTCTTAAACATATTCAGATATTTTCTATATCTGGAAATTTTCTTTGACTGCCCTCTTAGTGGCCATTTCAGTACCAAGTGTTTTGATTCTCCTCTACAAAATTTACAGAAGTTTCCTTTTATTGTTTTGGTTTGTCAGACGTTATGAAGGAAAATCTACTCCCATGTTTTAAAGTCTCCTGTATCCATCCACATATTCCTTAGGATTTAAGTTGCAAGATCATAATGTAACAACCTTCAAATGAAATGAATATTGTCAAATTGCTCTCACCAGATACCATCTGTAAATTAAGATTTTTCCACTACTTTTCATACTGCCAGTATTTGTCAGACTTTTACATTTTTCTCTGCCATGCCAAATTGTATCCTTTTCTTGCAGCATGTACCTATTCTGACTGTGATTTTTAATTGTATTTCCTTCTACAGTACAGAAGTAATGTATGTGCTCTTTACTTTCTGGCCCATTTGTCTTCATCTATGAATTGATGAATTTATCTTTCTCTTACTCGTTCATGGTAACACTATAGATTCAGGGTTTAATTAATTTTTCTTAGTGTATTTTTCTTACATTACACCCACATCTATGCATGTGAATTTTCACTTTATTCTGGGTGTTTCCTTTTTCTGTTTTGGTAGTTTTTGTTATACACATAGAGACATTTTCCACTTTCAATCAAATTTATTTATTCTCTATGTTTTTATCTTAGTCACATACAAATTCATTCATTCAAACACACATTCATTCATATATTTAGTATATGCTTGATGGCTACTAAACACAAGGTATTGTTTGAAAATGGAAATATAGTAATGAAAAGTAATACACAAAAATAGCATATTTAGGAACTATAATTTTTATTGGCAGAAGAGTGAAAATAAGTAAAAATAAAAACAAAAATAAATATTTAAAAGTGAAAAATTATCAGATACTAAATACTAAAATTTTATATACAAATATGAAGAAATAAATATATAAATACTTATAAACATATATAAATATAGAAATATCTGATAAGTACATGACAGCAAATAAAGCTGGGGAAGAGGAATGGAAAAGCTTCAAGATGCATTTAGTTTTAATTTATTGCATGATGATCAGGGAAAATTTTATGGAGATACATGAGAAAGACTGAGAGCAATAAGGGAGGAATTTTGTACACAGTGTTGTAAAATTATTGGATGTGGAATAACAGCAAGATGAAAAACTTTCAAAGCAACAACAAGACACTGTCTTCACTTTTTGTGCAAAGAACAAGGGCATGAGTGAGACTAGAGGAAGAAGGTAGAAAGCATTACTAAGGGAGGTTTGGAGAAGGAAGGAGTTTGATTCCTGTTCAAATCTTATATAACTTTCAGTATTCACAGATTTCAGTCAGTATTCTGTCTTATTTTTTAAGGACAATTTCTGTATTTTACAATATATGCCTTACAGGGACTTGTATTGGAAAGACTACAAAGCATGCACTACCCACCCTTCCAAAATATGTTCCTTAACAATTATGAAAGTCACATCTTCTTTTCTCTAATTCTCTAGCATGCCACAGTAAAGTCAGATCTCACACACACCACAAAACCCTCTTTTCCAGATATATTTCATTGCTTATTTTTTGAAAATGAGCTACTAATTACTGTGTATGAATATTCCCCTTTAAATTTTTTCCTTAATCTTTATCTTAGTAGCAAAGCAATTTTCAGAGAAGGTAAATAGCATTCTCATTAATGTATATTAGTGACACATAACAGTGAGGTTTATTTAAGGGAGGTGGAGTATGTACATTTAAAATATGTTGTTGTCTTGTTTCTGTTTTATCTTATTACATCCCCTTTCTTCCCTGATTCCTTTCCAAATCACCAAGAGACTCCTTCTACTTTCCTGTCATCTCTTCTTATTTATGTATGTATTTACTTATTTGTGTATTTATTTTATGTTTCTCATATAAGATAAAATATGTAATATTTGACTTTCTGGGTCTAGTTTATTTGGTTTAGCATGATGGCTGCCGATTCCATCTATTTTTCTGTAAATATCTTGATTTCATTCTTCTTTCTGGCTGAATGATATTCCAAATGTATAAATGTCACATTTTCTTTATCCATTCACTTGTTGATAAGCATCTACACTATTTCCCCAGCTTACTTTTCTGAATTGGGTCTCCATAAACCTGAGCATGCACAAAGAAATATAATATGTTGTTCTTAATTCTATTGTAAATATGGAGAGGATGAGTAAGAGCTATCAAATGATATTTTTACTTTACTTATCTGAGATATCTACATACCATTGTCTATAGTGGTTGTATTAGTTTACATTCTCACCAACAATATAGTAAGATTCCTATTTCACACGATTCTCTCCAAGATTTGTTGTTTTGTATACTTAATGATAGACATTCTGACTGGAATGAAATACAATCTTAAGGTAATTTTGATTTATGATTCAAGAATGGTTAAGATGTTGAACTTTTTATTTACTTGTTGGCTATTTGTACTTCTTCTATTGAGAAGTATATATTCAAAAAATAGCTCATGTTATTTGCTTAGAGGATATACCCAACAACCACAACTTCAAGAAGGTGAGCTGAATTTAGCTCAGGTCTCAGAGGCTCAGACCTTGCATGACTACCACCAAAACAGAAACACCATGGCAGAAAGTTGTGGAAAAGTAAAGATGCTTAGGCTGTAGCCACTACAATGCAGAGCATGGAAATAATGTCAGAGAGAAAGAGGCCAGGGACCAGACATAGACTCCATGTTCAGGCTTCCATGGCCCACCCAAGACACACTCATAAGGATTCTTTTCTTCATCCATAGCTAAGTCCTAAGCAAATCAAATTGAAAACCCACCTTCACTGACACAGCCATCTCATGTCAACCAGATACCAAAACACATATTCTTACACTATTCTTTTATTTATTTCTGGTGCTTTTATTTTTATTTTTAGTACACGTTTCAGTAAATAATGATTACATTTATCATGTGAGTTTGATATATGAACATAAAACATACTCATTCTTTTTTTCATTCCTTTTCTCTGCTCCCTCCCTCTATCATTTGGCCACTTTCTTCAACTCAAAATTAACAAAAGGTTAATTCTGCCTAAAATGATACAGCAATCCTATATTCAACCAAAACACAACAAGCCCTTTCCCAAAGTACAAAGTATCAAAAGTTCTCCAACTGCAAAAATTACAATTCAAATTTTATTTTGGGGCTCAAAGCAAACTCTTGGCCATGAATCTCCATGAAAATGAAAAATATGTTACATAATTGCAGGGTAAAACCTCCATTCTAAAACAAGGAATAAGGAACAGGAAAGAATAGGACCACACCAAGATGAAACTCAGAAGATCAAACATGAAATCTGTTATCTCCACAGCCTACATCCAGGGCACATAAAAGTAAAATGTGCATTCCAAGGGTTTGGAAAGCCCCTCTCTTATGACCATATAGGTTGCAGTCCACACAGACTCTCTTAGACTGGCTTACCTTGGCTCATAGCTTAACTCAGAAAACATTCCATATTCCTGACATCTCTAACTTCCTCATTTATCCACTGCACCTTTATCTCCATTCCTACAGCTTCACACACATCCACTCAGGGGCACACTGACTGGCCTCCTACATTTCTATCTGTATGCTACATGAAAATCCCTATGACTTCTTGCATTATGAATCCAGTAAAATCAGCATCACATGGATGATTCTAAAGTTTGTTGTTAGCATAAGCAATATTCAATCCCTCTTAGACCACAGCAATAATGGCCTCTGTGTGTCTAGAGAACTGAACATGGTGAAATAAATTCTGGGGAATCATTTCCCTTGAAAGTCTTTCTCAATATTAGGGAATGGGAAATTATTTTCTCAAATGTAAGGTTGACATTTATACACCCTTGACCTTCAATAGATAAGGTTTTGCTAATTTCTCAAATTCCTTCAAGCAATCTTTGTTGTCCCTGTTAAAGTACTTGATTTTTATTTAATGGCTGTAACTTGTTCAACACCCACACTTCCTTTGGCTACAGCTTTGCACATGATTCATTCTATACCAAAATTTGAGTTTTTCAAATGATTTGCTAGTTTTTTGTCCCCAATTTCCAATAGGTTATTTGATAGAGGTCTGAGGGAGTTTTCCCTAGGTTCTTAGTGCTTCAAATAAAGAATTAAGCAAGACACTCAAAAGTAGTAATGTGAGCAAGATTTACTAAAGGCAAAAGAAGGTAGGACCACCCAGACAATTTTGGGTGCTAGGCTGCTTCCCCATCCTCCAATGCCCCAGGTCTTCATTGGAGCAGACCAGTGAGGACTGTCCAGCCAACAAAGGGAGCTAGGCTGCTTTCCCACCCTCCAGAACCCTGAGCCTTCATCAGAGCATACTGGTGAGAACTGCCAAGCCAACCTGGGGAGCTAGGCTGTTCCCCACCATCCAGTGCCCCAGGTCTTCATCAAAGTAGACCGGTGAGGGCTACACAGCCACACAGATGCCCCTGCAGTATCTGCCCTCCCTGCTCTTGGGCCTCCTGGTAGTGCCGGTACCTGCAGAGGTGGTCATAAAGGCCATTGTATTGAGCTCTACAAGGTAGAACAGAAGTGAACAACTGCAATAAAGGCACACCAGACCTCTATAGTTGATAAGTTGAATGGATCACCACCTTCCATCAGAACCTGGACTATTTTGGGGAAGGGCAACTGGAACCTGCATAGAACCTTGCAGAATTCCACCATGCAGGAGGTCAGGGAGCTCAACTTGGGCCTTGCAGGCAAAATTCAGCCTGAATCACAGGGGTCTGCCATTGGCTTGCTGAGAATAATTCACTTAGTTCTGCACATTGCTGCCCACACTGTCTATTGTGACTGCAGAGATATACCCTGAAGGAGGCCCTTCCAATTTTTTTCTTTCTTTTCTTCTTATTTTTCATTATATTTTTAAATTTTTATTTTTCCCACTATTCACATTCTTCCTTTTTTCTCTCTTCTCTTTCCCACTCAATCTCTTGCTCCCCCATATTGTCTATTTCATTTTTTGTTCTTGTCCCTGCCCTAATTCAGACTTTTTTTTCATTTTCTTCTCCTGTTTCCTTCTCTCAATTGTCATTAGTTTCAAAGGATAGGGAGTATAATTTATAGCTTCCCTATTACTATTAAGTTGTTCTATTTTTGTCTTTATTATTGCACTCTGTCTTTCCCTCTTCTCTTCAACAGTTTCCTAGAGTTTCTGTGATCATCCTGGGTCCTCTGCTTTCATGTGAAACCTTCTCCTATCCTTCTACCTATATATTCCTCTCCTCCCAAATCCTTCTAAGTCCCCATCCTGAAGTGTAAAGTGGCTATTTTGAAGAGTTTATTCACTATAAAGATACTTTGGGCTAGTCCATGATTTTTATTTAATTCACATGGTTAAATATGATAGATTAATAACTACCACAAATTGTCGATTTCTAATCCGTGCTTGATTCTATTGTGTTGCTCATTGTATCAACTGGGCTACAGGGTTGTGATTGCTATAAACATTTGTCCTTCCTGATATTATGAAAATGAGAATGTCATTAGAGACTAAAAATCTAAAGAGCAGCTATATCAGGAAGAATGAAGTACTAAACCAGGATTTAAACGAAGGACAGTACCAACAACAAAAACAAAAATGATAAAATCCTTAAGCAAGGCACAAAAACAGACTTCTAGCTTACCAAAAGCAAATTCTAAGGTAAACAGGTGTAAAAGTCTGACAATCAACCACCAGGACATCCTGAACTCGTAGCACAGGAAGTAACAAAGTAGATCAATTAGGCTGTAGAAAAATTCAAAATAGAAATAATTTCCCAGATAACTACAGAGATGGTGAGCACAATGAAAGACATGATTAGAGACTCTAGAACAGAAACAGACAAAAAATAGATGAGTTTAGACCATGATAGAAGCCATAAATGCCCAGCATAGGAAAGAAATGGAAACTGTGAATGCTCAATATAGGAAAGAAATGGAATCCATGAAACAGGTTCAAACAGATACGCAGAAAATTAAAAAATCTATAGAAGGCATTTGCAGCAGGATAAAAGATATACAAGATAGGATTGCAGTCAGTGACCATGAGAACAGAGATCTCTAAAAACCAGGAAGGGATCAAGAGAAATTGATCCAACAACTCCTACATGATGCAAAGAAGACTGAAAGGAACCCATGAATAGCAGGAGAAAGTACAAATGACATAAAAAAAAGTTCACAGAATTAATGACAGAAAACTCCCAAGAGGGAAAGAATTTGAGATACATAATACTGAGGCACATAAGAGTCCAACTAGCTATGATCAAATACAATCTACAATGGGACATAAAATAGTAAAAATCGTGGAAACTCAATAAAAAAACAAAATACTGCAAGCAGTTAAAGAAAAGAAACAAATAAAATGCAAAGAAAAGCCCATTGGCCAGGCGTGGTGGCACATGCCTTTAATCCCAGCACTCAGGAGGCTGAGGCAGGAGGATCGCTGTGAATTCGAGACCAGCCTGGGTTACACAGTGAGTTCCAAGTCACTCTCAACTGCACAGTGAGACTCTGTCTCAAAAAACCAAAAAAAAAGTTCTCCCCCCGAGAGCCGCCATCACTCCAGTGCCAGAAAGGTAGCCTGGGCCCTGATCCACTGTGGGAAGGAGAGCCACGCCTTCTCCCGCCCCGAGCCACAATCACTCCAGTACCAGGAAGGTAGCCACATAGGCGCCCCTGAACCCCCATAATTTCTCTTACCCCTGCCCCCCTGTGCAGACTCTCAGATCTCCTGATTGTGCCAGTCTTTGGACCCACTCTGCAGAGACAGAGGTGGTAATAAAGGATATTTTTCTGAGTTCCCAACGTTAAACATCTTTAAAG
Organism: Fukomys damarensis; assembly: GCF_012274545.1. Lineage (NCBI taxonomy): Eukaryota > Metazoa > Chordata > Mammalia > Rodentia > Bathyergidae > Fukomys > Fukomys damarensis. The sequence goes on along the minus strand of NW_022900917.1, from coordinate 28,136,782 downwards.
AAAGGGCATGGGAAATCTCTAGTAGAACAGTGTGGAGTTCAACCATTCAGAAGGCTGGGGAACTCAATCTGGGCCTTGCAGCCCAAGGTCAGTCTGCGTCATGGGGTTCAGCCATCAGCTAACTGAGATCAGGGGTCTTGCATCCTCGCTCTGTCTGAGCCATTAAATGGTAAATATACTATATTGAAAAGTTTGTTCACTTCAGACATGTTCTGGACTGCTTCTTGGCTTCAATTTAATTCAAATGGTTTAAGGGTGATACACTAGTAACTACCACAGGTGGTCAGTGTCCAAGATGTGCTTGATCACAATAGGTTGATGAATGTATCACTTGGGATAAAGGATTAATTTGATGAGCTGTTTTCTCTGATGTTATGAAGATGAGAATGTCTGTAGGTCGTTAGAGAACCAGAAGCTAGGACGCAACAATATAAGGAAGATTTGGGTGATAATCCAGAGATTAAACCAAGAACAGCCAGACAATAAACATAAAACTGAGAAAACACTTAAGCAAGACACAAAGACAGACTTCCAGTTTACCAATGGCAAACAGTAGAGCAAATGAGGATGAAAAGGCAGACAGTGAACTACCAGGAAACCCTGAACTCAAAGCACAGGAAGTAACAAAACAGATCAATCAGGCTTTAGAAAAATTCAAAAGAGAAATAATTTCCCAGATAACCATAGAGATGGTGAGCAAAATGAAAGACATGATTCATGACTCTAGAGCAGAAACTGACAAAAAAGAATGGATGATCTCAGGACCATTAGGGAAGCCAGGAAGGCCCAGCATAAGAAAGAAATGGAAAAAATAAATGCACAATGTAGGAGAGAAATGGAATCCATAAAACATATTAAACACTCCATTGAAAGTGTATGCAACAGAATAAAAGAATGCGAGGATAGATTCTCAGATATAGAAGATAAGATTGCAGTCAGTGACCATGAAAACAGAGGTCTCTTAAAAACACTAGGGGAGCATGAGAAGTCAATCCAACAACTCCTAGATGATGCAAAGAAGAATAACATAAGACTGATAGGAATACATGAAGTAGCAGGAGAAAATACAAATGACTTTAAAAACTGTTCACAGAATTAATGACAGAAAACTTCCCAAACAGAGGGGAAGAATTTGACATTCACATAAGTGAGGCATATAGGACCCCAACTAGCCACAATCAAAAAAAAATCTACACCTAGACATGTAATAATCAAGATCCCAGAAACCCAACAGAACAAAAAAATACTACAAGCAGTAAGAGAAAAGAAACAAATCACATGCAAAGGAAAGCCCATCAGAATCACAGCAGACTTGTCAACACAAACCCTTAGGGCAAGAAGAGCCTGGAGTGAGATATTTCAAGTACTAAAAGAGAACAACCTCCAACCTAGACTGATGTATCCAGCAAAACTCTCTTTCAAAATGGATGGGGAAATAAGGTACTTCCACGACAAAGAACACCTGAGAAACTACATGAATACCAAACCAGCACTATGAGCAATTCTAAACAAGATCCTAGAAAAAGATAATGAAGGCAACAACACCATGAGGCCCAACAGAGGAAATCAAATAGGCAAGGCAAGAAATTAAAAGGAGAAGGTGAAAAAGTAAGAAGAGTCAACAAAAGGCCAATAACATGACAGTAATAAGTCAGTACATATCAGTTACAACCATCAATGTCAATGGCCTCTACTCACCAATCAAGAGAAATAGACTGGCAAAATGGAATAAGAAGTAAAATCCAACAATATGTTGTATACAAGAAATACACCTAGTGCAAAAAGAAGCTCATAGACTGAAAGTGAAAGGGTGGAAAACAATTCTCCATGTGACAGGAGCCCAAAAAAAATCAGGGGTAGCAATCTTATTTGCAGACAAAGAAATTTCTAACCAAAACTGATTCTAGTATTATCGATGTAGGACAGTACTGTATCATACCTCTGTGAATGTAAAATAGCTTGTACCTGCTTTATGATACGTAGTAGTGACCATGCTTTATCAGAGCTATTTTTAATATTACTCTAGAATGTTCTCTTTCCAGATGATGATTAAGATGCTAATAAAAAAATGGTGACAGGTACCACAACAGCAACAGAACTTTGCTATTTTCTGAATGTTATTCTTTTCTTTGTTTTTTTTTGTTGTTGTTGTTTTTAATGGAATATGCTGAATGTCTATAATTTTGTTTGGATGACTGCAGAACCTGGAAAATCTGTGGCTGCTAATGTTGCACAAGATACTGCTATTATTGGTCTTTTTATATAAATATAAATACA
>NW_022900917.1:28116928-28134435 GCF_012274545.1 Fukomys damarensis | reverse complement strand
ATACATAATTTGAATTTTTGGAAACTTTAACTGTGCTGTCAACTTTAGAAACAGCTATCCCAATTTACTGTGGTGAGTTGCATTGTACAGAAATTGACAGCCATATTGGTCTAGAAATGTTAATTTTTTTATTTTTATTTATTTTTATTGATTATTTTTTCCATTTGTACAGGGGTAATGCACTGTATTAGATATGTAAGGTCATATCTACCTGGGTTACATGTAGAATATTACAGAAACTAATATTCTCTAAATAATGAAAAAAAGAATAAGATAAGACTACAAGAGCAAGAAGTGATTTAAATATGTTCAGGGACCATTTTCATCTTCAGAATTAAGGATTATTTTAATCTTACATCATTGCCTTTTCTCTTTTACTTTCCTTTTTAGTTTTATTTTAGGATTCCCTATTTTTAATGTTCATACAGAGATTTCTTTAACTGAAATACCAAATAGTTTCTCTGGTGTGAAAAACAATAATAGTACACAGGATCCTAATGCTATAATTAATAATGTGAAATAGCAAGTAAGGGGCTAAAGGTGTAGGGAAAGTGGGAAGGGTAGGGGAAAGGTAATAAGGGAGAGGAAAATAATATAAGAAATTGAAAAAATGGAAATAAAGTGTTTGTAAATGGGGAGGGGAGGAGGGGGTGAAGGGAGGGCAGCGACAAGGGGAAAAAATGACAATCAAGACCTATCATGTAAGGTACAGGATCCCAATAATGAATGTAACTGTATTGTATACCTAGATTGTACCAATAAACTCAATAAAAAGAAAAAAAAGGCCTATTGAATCACAGCAGACTTTTCAACTCAAACTCTCGGATCAAGGAGAGCCTGAAGTGACGTATTTCAATCCATAAAAGAAAACAACCCCCAACCTATACTGATGTATCCTGCAAAACAATCTTTCAAAGGTGATGGAGAAATAAGATACTTCCATGACAAAGAACATCTGAGAAACTTCATGAATACCAACCCAAAACTGCAAACAATTTTTTGTTCTCATTGAGTTTATTTGTACATTTTAGGTATACAGTGCAGTGACATTAATCATTGGGATCTTGTACCTTTACATGACAGGTCTTGGTTCTCATTTTTTCCCCTTACCCCTGCCCTCCCTTCACCCCCCTCCCTTCCCTATTTAAAATACTTTATTTCCATTTTTTCATTTTTTCCTTTTCCCTTATTACCATTTCCCCTACACCTTTATCCCTTTTCTTCATGTTTCACATTGTCAATTATATCATTAGGATCTTATGTACCATTATAGTTTTTCACACCAGAGAAACTATTTGGTATTTATACATGTGTGACTTATTTATTTCATTTAGGAGTATATCCTCAATATGTATCCACTTTCCTATGAATTTAAAATAACCTAGAAAAAGACTATTAAGGTCACAACACCACAAGGCCCAACAGAGCAAATCAATTACACAAGGCAACAAACTAAATTGACAGAGGGAAATTTAAAAATAGCCAATAAAAGGACAATAACATGACAATGAGAGGTCAATACATGTCAGTTATAACCATCAATGTTAATGGCCTCAATTCAACAATCAAAATAAATAGATGGGCAGAATGGATTAAGAAGCAAAATACAACTGCACACTATATACAACAAAGATACCTAGTTCTAAAAGAAACTCATAGACTGAAAGAAAAAAGATGGACCATGGTTCTCCATCTGAAAGGAGCCCAGAAAAAGCAGGGGTAGCTCTCTTATTTGGCCACAGAGTAAATTTCAAACAAAAATTGATTAAGAGAGGCAAAGAAGGTCACAACATTCTTGTAAAGGGAACAACTCAAGAGGAAGAGATGACAATCATAAATATATATGCAGCAAATATTAATGCCCCAACTATATAAAACAAATATTAAGAAACATGAAAAAACAAATAAGCACTAATTGTAGTGGGGGACCTAAATACCCCACTATCACAAATAGACAGATCCTCGAGGCAAAAACTCAACAACAAAATATTACAACTGAACCAAGCTTTTGAAAAAATGACCTTATAGACATCTACAGATGCTCCACTCCAAAAATCAGAATATACATTCTTTCAGCTGCACATGGGTCATTCCCCAAAGTAAACCACATACTAGCTCACAGAACATGTTTAAATAAATGCAAAGGATTGGAAGTTATTCCATGTATATTATCAGATCACAGGGCAATGAGGATGGAGATCAATAGCATAAGAAACCATAAGAACTTCACAATAACATGGAAATTAGACAACACTCTCCTGAACAATCAATGGGTCACAGAGTAAATTAAAGAAATTAGTCAGTTTTTACAAATAAATGAAAAGGCCAATAAAACATACAGGAATCTATGGGACACAATGAAAGCAGTTCTATGTGGAAAATTCATAGCAGTGAATGCCCACACTAGGAAAACTGAGTCGCTCAAATAATCAATGAAATGATGAATCTTTAGCTCCTAGAAAAATAAGAGGAAGAAAAATCCAAAGCTCATAAAAGGGAAGAAATTATATGGATCAAAGCAGAAATCAATGGAATGAAGACTAAGAGAACTATACAAGAAAAAATCAACAAATCAAAAAGTTGATTTTTTGAAAGAATAAATAAAAGCAATAAATGCTTAATAAACCTGGTCAAAAAAGAAAGGAAGAAAGAGAGAGACAGGAGAGAGAGAGAGAGAGAGAGAGAGAAAGGGCTCAGATTCCTGCAATTAGGAACAAAAAAGATGAAGTCACAGCACATCCAGCAGAAATCCAGAGGATCATCAATACCTACTTCAAGAACATGTGCTCTAATAAAATGGAAAACACAAAAGAAATGGACAGATTTCTAGATACTTATGATTTACAAAAGTAGAATGAAGGTAAAAAATTTCTGAATGCCCCAATTACAATCAGTGAAATTGGAAATGTAATTAAAAATTTAGCAACAAAAAAAATCCCAGGTCCTGATGAATTCACTGCTGAATTATACAAAATATTTAGAGAACTCCTGCCACTACTCTTTAAATTTTTTAGTGATATTGAAAGGGAAGCAATACTTACTTCCAAATTCATTCCTGGAAGCAAGTGTTACTTTGATTACAAAACAAGGGAAAGACCCGCTGAAAAAAGAGAACTACAGGCCAATCTCCCTAATGAATATAGATGCAAAAATCCTCAAAAAGATACTGGCAAACAGAATACACAGGATCATCAAGAAGATCATATGCCCTGACCAAGTCAGACTTATCCCAGGGATGCAAGGATCATTCAACATACATAAATTAATAAATGTAACACACTATATTAATAGAGTCAAGAACAAAAACCATATGATCATCTCAATAGATGCAAAAAAAATTTGACAAAATTCAACACCCATTCATGATAAAAACTGTGCAGAAAATTGGGATAGTCTTTAACTCAACTTCATAAAGTCCATCTATGAAAAGCCAATAGCCAACATCATATTAAGTAGCCAAAAATTGAAAACTTCCAAGCTAAAATAAGGAACAAGACAAGAATGTCCACTGTCACCACTCTTGTTCAATATGGTTCTGGTAACATTAGCCACAGCAATTAGATATGAAAAAGAAATTAAAGCAATAAAAATAGGAGAGGAAGAAATTAAACTGTCATTATTTGCTGTTGATATGATACTTTATGTAGAAGACTGAAAAAAACTCTGCCAAAAGACTTCTAGATTTAATTGACACTTTCAGCAGAGTAGCTGGATAGAAGGTAAACACCCAAAAATCAATAGCCTGCTTGTATATAAATAACAGAATCACTGTGAGAGAAATGAAGGAAATAATTCATTTCACAATAGCATCCTCCAAAAAAGAAATATCTAGGAATCAATCTAACGAAGGAAGCAAAAGACCACTACACTGAAAACTACAGCACTCTGAAATAAAGAGATCAAAGAGGATATAAGAAATGGAAAGATATCCCCTGCTCCTAGAGGTAGGAAGTATCAACATAGTGAAAATGTCCATACTTCGAAAACTGTTATACAAATTTAATGCAATCCCAATTGAAATTCCAAGAGGCTATTTCAAGTGAAAACAATCCAAAAATTCATTTGGAATCAGAAAAGCAATATAGGCAAGAGAGGCATGGCAGAGGGGATCACAATCCCCAATTTGAAACTATACTACAAAGCTACTGTTATAAAAACAGCATGGTACTGGCAACAAAAAAGACCTGAGGATCAGTGGAATGGATTGGAAGATGCAGAAACAACTCCAGATGTACTCAGCCACCTCATCTTTAACAAAGGAGCCAACCATCCTCAGTGGAGGAAAGATAGCCTCTTTAATAAATGGTGTTGGAAAAACTGGATTTCAATCTGCAAAAGATTAAAACTAGACCCTTATTTCACCATGTACTAAACTAAAAAGCAAGTGGATTAAAGATCTAAATATTAAAAGAGAAACACAAAACTTTCTGGTTAGATAAGTTAGATAGAACTCTTGAAGACATAGGTATAGGAAAAGATTTTATGAACAAATGCTCAATAGCATAGGAGCTAGCACAAAGAATCATCTTATTAAAATCATCTCATTAAAAAGCTTCTGCACTGCAAGAGAAACCACCAACAGAGCTAAGGGACAACATATAATGTAGTAAAAAAATTTACCAGATGTTTCTCAGACAAAAGACTATTATACAGAATATATGAAGAACTTAAAAAAAAATCAGGCTCCCAATGTATAAAGACCTGATTTAAAAGTGGTCATCTGAAATGAACAGACATTTGTCAGACAAATAAGTAAAAGCAGCAAATAAATATATGAAAAAATGTTCAACATTACTGGTCATTCGAGAGATGCAGATGAAAACAACACTGAAATTCCACCTTACCCCAGAAAGAATGGCTACTATCAAAAAATCAACCAGTAACAAATGCTGGCAGGGCTGCAGAGAGAAAAAAACCTTTCTCTACTGTTGGTGGGAGTGCAGACTGGTGCAACCACTGTGCAAATCAATATGGAGATACCTCAAAGAACTAGGACAAGAGATTCAGTTTGACCCAGCTATCACTCTGCTGGGTGTCTCTTCAAAAGAATGAAAAAAATCATATCACAAAGATGTATGCACACCCATGTTTATAGCGACACAGTTTGTAATACCTAAAACATGGAAACAGCCCAATTGCCCATCAATTGTAGACTGGATAAAGACGATGTGGTTTATCTATAAAATAGAGTACTACTCAGCCATAAATAATGAGAAACTAGAGTCATTCCTAGGAAAATGGATGCATATCAAGGCCATACTCTTAAGTGAAATAAATAGGAAACACATATGTACATACAAAATCATTTCTCTGGTGTGAGAAACTAAGAGTGTAAATAAGATCCATATTGTATAACGGATAATGTGAAATAGGAATAAAAGAGCTAAAGGTGTGGGGGAGGTGGGAATGGTAGGGGAAAGAGAATAAGGGAAAGGAAAAAGTGTGAGAAAATGGAAACAAAGTGTAAATAGGGGAGGGTGGAGGAGGTGAAGGGAGGGCTGTGTATGGGGAAAAAATGAGAACCAAGCTATGTCCTATAAAGGTACAAGAGTCCAGTGATGAATGTAACTGTACTGTATATCTAAAAAGTATCAGTAATCTGAATGAAAAAAAAATTTAAAAGGCAAATGTAAAACTACACTCCATGGGGTAGGAATGGGCCTATGAGAAGAGCTCATGACTGAGTCTCTTTATGTCCTGCTATTATTGAAGGATCCACAGGTGAAGATTGACAGCAGTTATGATTGAATGGGACATGACTCATCTCAATGACATAGTTACTTTCTCATCAATGAGACACAATATCTGACACACAACTTAAAGTAGAACATGTTTGTTGTTGCCTCAGTTTGTGCAGGGCTTAGTCCATAGGGAGCTGGCTTCAAGCAGGGCAGCATGGCAGAGGAGCATAATGCAAGAGAAACATCTCATGGTGTGGTGATGTAAAGCACAGAGAGGGATTGGGGCAAGAGAGAAGGATATATACCCTGGCAGACCACAAGTGCAGTGACTCGCCTTCTCTAAACAAGTTTCACTTCCCAACAAAACATTTAGCTATAAACTCATCCATGGGATTTTCTACTGATGAGTATCATACCCATGTTCCACCACCTCCTGAAAGCCCCACCTATAAGCACACAAGGCTTCAGTGAGAACACATTGATATAAATCATAACACTCACCTATCAGGAGGGGGACTTTTTGACCTCACATTTATACAGCAAGTGTCATGTCATCCGTAAACCTTTTCAATTTTCTCCCACAAACTACAGCCTTCTGAACTACATGGTGAGTTCTAATCACAAAAACATTTGTACTTCTCTGGTGAGATTAACACGTTTTTTCTGTATTGATTAGTCTTTCTGTCTTGGAGACAAATGCCTGACATCTGCCACTCAAAAGAGAGAAAGTTTATTTTGGCTCATACCGTCAGGGGATTCTGTCTGTAAGGTGCTGGCTTCAAGGCACAAACATCATGGCTGAAGGGTATGGCATGGCAAAGTTACTTAGTTCATGGTAGGTGGGAAAAAGAGCTTCTAGGAGTATGTTTTATTGATCCTTTTGGCAGGTCCCAACTCAGTCAAGTTTACAGTCCACCAAACAGTCACATAGGGGTTAATACTCTGAGTTCTTTATATAATGCAGACATTAGTCAACTACCAGAAGAGTAGCTGACACAGATTAGCTCCCATCCTGTAGTATCTCCTCACTGTGTTTTCGCCCCTGCTGTAGAGAAATTTCTAATTTGATGTAATCCCAATTGTTGATTCTTGATATTTGATCTATCTGCTTTTGCTTTTCTAGTTTGGATGTCTCTGTGCTTCTGGCTTCAAGTGTTTCTCATACACTTTCTTCTAGCAGTTTTTAAATATTTGGTTTTATATCTAACTCTTTGATCTATTTTTACTTGATTTTATTTTATTTTAGTACGGGGAGTGTGACTGGGATCTAGCTTTAATCTTTTAAAAGTAGATAGTCAATTTTCCTAGCATCATTTGTTAAACAGCATGTCATTTCTCCAGTATCTTTTTGGTGCTGTGAAATTGATCTCAATGTTAACAAATCTAGTTAAATGTTATCATTTTGTGCCAACTTCTACAAATATTTTCCTCATTTGATTACTTGCTTTTTAACTTTATGAGAATTTTTTAACAAAAACTTGCATTTTTATGTGTGTATATATATATATCTTTGAGGCAGTTTTTTCCTCTCATTCCTACAAAGATACTGCCAATCAAATTAAAAGAACACACAAATAACATATAGTATATATAAATGATATTTATATTACTTTATTATAAATATTAGTGTTATGATAACAGAAATACAATGCATATAAAATTTCCTAGTGTGTGCATGTTTCATTTTTGACAGGTATATTTAATTCTGACTTTTTGATCATTGTATATATCTGTGTGTTGCTTCCATTATTATTCACTAAAAACAACACTACCATGACCTGAGTTTAGTATTTTCTTTCCATTTCCTGAAAACCCACTTAGCTGTTTAAAGTCTACACTCAAAAGAAGTTCTCTTTCAGAAATTAATGATAAAAGATATTCTTCCTTCAAAGATGCTGAAAAAACTACTCCTCCAGTTATTCTTGAAAAATGGAATTTCTCATTTGCCATTTCAAACACAATTCTTTTTCACAAAATTGGATTGGGAGGCACTAACACTTTGTGATCATCTTCATTTCAGGATAGATCAATCCTGGGAGTAGAAAGATGAGATGAGTGCAGGATTCTGTGGGTCACTGCATTGGATGAAGCTAGTTGTCATAACAACACTACATGAATTTGACATACAAACCTATAACACCAAGCTTAGAGATTCGGTTCTGTGTGTTAAAATAGAGTGTCCCTAGATAGAACTGTCACCCTTTAGTACGGCTCTGATCATATTCCTGACCAAGTGCAAATCAAACAGTTAATTTCATCTTCATATGCATGTTAAAAGGACAGTGTTGATGCCTGAGCATCATTACACATTCTTTACACTTTCTTCTGCAGTAAATATTTACACTCGGTCTCAGCAGCACCAACACATTAATCTCAGTAACACATCTGACAATATTCGAAGGAATCTTAGGGACAGCAGAACACCTGCCCTGACATACATTCTACCCACTCACCAGTAGAAAAATCAAATGTCTCTCCTAAAAATTACCAAAGGGACTCTGGAAAGTTTTAAGAAAATATGTCCTAGACCAAAGCAGACTCTGCCCATAAACATGAGACAAAAATGACACTGGAATACTGTGCTCTTGTCCTTTTTATTAGAAGGAATTTCTAAAATTTCCACAGTATGTTCCACTGTGATTAATTTCTTTGTGTTTTTTAGGGGAGGTGAAAAACCCTGGTCAGACAATTCCCAGAACTGTGCTTTCTGCCTTGTCCATCGTGACTGTGATATATTTATTGACTAATGTATCCTTCCTGACAGTTTTGACACCAAAGGAAATCATCTCTTCAGGTATGATTGTGTGGGAACACGAGGGAAATCATCACATCTACCTACTTAGATGAGTATACCTTTAAACTAGATTTATTTGATATGCCTTTTGTAATACAAACATAATATGTTCATGTTTTGAGCTTTAAAAAGAATCAAAGGAAAAGCAAATGTCTCAATCATTTACAAAAGATAAATACTTGATAAATACTAAGTTCTGATAGAAGAACAATGTAAAATACTATGAACAGAAACAGAGAGGGGGAGGAAGACAGAAGAAGGAATATGAGGTGTAGAAAAGGAGGTAGGAAAAGAAGAGTAGAGGAAAGAAGTTGAGGTGGAGAAAAGGAGGTGGGAAACTGGAAGAAAAAGGCACCAAGAAAGAAATATTTTCTTAGATGATTCATCATTTAGGATAAAATAAAATACCTATTCTAATTGAAACTGTTTCAAATAGGCAATACCATTCTCATTTCTTAGATGAAGAATCTGAAATTGCAGATATTCAATTATGTACTCACTGTCATCCACCTAAAGATGGACAGAGTTTAGATTCAGAATCAAATATCAGTCAATATCTTACATTTATGAAAATTGTTTCCCCTTCAGGTTATTGGTAATAATGGTGTATAAATATGAGAAACAATTTAAAATATCAGATGTTCAAAAATAGTCTTTCAAATACCACCAAGAATTATATTCAAAGTTACATAATAATTGACAAAATAAGACTCAACCCTAAAGTTCTAATTTAAAAATCCATATTCCGATCCATACACCAGTAAAAACACAAACTGAAAATAGTAGATACAAAGGTAGCCACAGAGAAATATAACCATGTACAGACACAGACAGATGTGAAAATATATATAATTTTACATGATTCCAAATCAAAAGGAGCCTTTATGCATCTATCCAGAGACTAGCATAAAAATGCTATACTGATTTCAAAGAGAAAGACAAGTACAAGTCACAAAAAAGTAAACCGATGTGTGTTACTATTATGTATTCCCAACTTTTGGTCTCCCAGAAATACTGAAATACATTAAAGGCAATGCTTTAGATTGTTAAAAGAGGGGAGAAATTATAAGTTGCCTCATATTCCACCTAGAAATCAGTCTGCAAGTTCTATTTTCTCACATTTCTTCAAGTATTTTCCTCTCATCATTCCCACTCTTACTGTTGTAGTTCAAGCTCTCCTTGTTCTTGCCTGGTTTACATGAACAACCTCTTAATTTATGCTCTTCTTCCAGTCCAGTTTCCTTTCAATATCTACAGATAACTTAATAAAACACAAACTTAATCAGGCCACTTCCCTGCTTCAACACTTTGCTGTCATTTTTGCTTGCCTGTCCTCCCAACCTCACTCTCACAGGTTCTGCAACCACCACATCAACACTCCCACACCACCTTCCTTCAGACCAAATGGCCACCACTCAACCAACCAGAGCAGCTTGTGAACCAAGTCCTACTCCATGCCTAACATTCTGAGCTCATCCACTGCACCCTTCTGCACAGCAGTCTACTCTGCATCTCCCACAATATTCCTGGATGTCTGCAACCTGAAATAATTGTCAACCTCATGTGGACAGTAAGACTGATTACAAGTACAGTTCTCTAGAGCCTGAGTACCTCATCCCACATAAAAACTACTCATAAACAACTATTTCCATTTTATTGGTCAAAGCACAAAGAGATTCAAGGAGAAAAATGAATCTTTCTCAATTGTAAGCAACAGCCAACTCACATCACAAAAGCTATAGATTTAGGAAGAATGAATTTTGTCATATTTGCAAAAGAGCCAAAGTGACTGTGACTTTTTGAGTTTTGTTTAATGTTTGTAGATTCTGTTGCTGTCACGTGGATGGACAGAGTATTCCCTTCCATGAAATGGGTCATTGCACTGGGGATTTCAGCTTCAATGACTGACAGCACTTCTTGTGGAATACTTACAGGATCAAGGCTGATCTATGCTGCAAGCCAAGAGAAACAATTGCCTATGATCTACTCTATGCTTAACAAGCACCTCTCTCCAGCTGTAGCTTTGATCCAGTTAATCATTATGTCATCTATTGCTGTTATATCATCTAATTTAATCAACTTACTAAAATATCTAGGAATAGCATCTTGGGCTTTAAGTGTGATAAATAAGATTGCTTTACTAAAAATGAGATACCAGGAGCCAGATCTACAGAGACCTTATAAGGTAAATCAAAATTGAAATGTTAACATTAAATTTTTTTCCTCAATAAATAAAATTTGTTGTAGTTGTATGTATGCTTTTAAACAACAGCTAGCCCAATTTATGAAATATTTGATCTGGGTTTGCATTTTCCTACTTTATGATATGGGCCACTTGTAGCCTGAATTAGGGGGGCAGTCTAAAATTTCAATACAAATGTGTTTATAAGGAAGTTAACATTCATTTTCATCAACTTCGAATAATAGGCAGTAATATTTAGGTGAGAAAGATTTTTAATTTGTATAAGAAATTTAGTAATTGAGAACTTTAATGATAATGAATCACTGTTCTGTATGAATCGATGAGCAAAACTATTAAAAATTACAAAGTTTATATTGTGATTACTTTTTATTTTATTCATTAAGTTTATTGGTATACTTTAGATATACAATATGATGATATTCATCATTGGAAATTTGTATATTTACATGATATATTTTGGATTTTTTCCCATTCCCCTGCCCTCCTTTCAACCCCTCCACTACTCCCTGCTTAAAAAGCATTTGTTTCAATTTTTCATTTTCTTATATTTATCCTTTTTCCTTCTTTCCTTTCTCGTACACCTACCACTTTCCTTCTCCTTTGGATATTTTCTCCCTATTTCACATTATCTATGCCTCATTTTTAGCTCTATTTACACTTGCACTTTCTCATATCAGAGAAATTATTCAGTATTTACACATGTCCTACTTATTGAAGAGTATGACTTCACTGTGCATCTATTTAGCTATAAATGTCTCTAATTTCTCATTCTTTATGGTTGAGTAGTACTCCATTTTATTTTTTGAAAAACACATTTTCTTCATTCAGTCTCCAGTTAATGGACATTTGGGGTGTATCCAAGTTTTAGCTATTACAAACTGTGCTATGAACATGGGTGCACATATATCACTTTGTATGATTCTTTTAATTCTTTTGTGAAGATACACAGCAAGGGAATATCTAGGTCAAATGGGACCTCTAATTCTAGTTTTTTGAGGTTGTCTCCATAATTATTTCCACAATGGTTGCACCAGTCTACACTCCCACCAAAAGTGGAGAAGGGTTACTTTTTTCCCCACAACCAGCCCAGTATTTGTTATTGGTTGATTTTTTAAGCAACCAAGCCATCATATGTAGGAGAAATTATATCAGACTCTTTTTTGAAAAGATTATCCTGACAATAGCATAGAAACAGAGTAAAAAGGTGTGAATAGAGGCAGGCAAACAGCTGGCCTGAATTCTTTTATTAACCATGCTTTATTCAAGAGTTACTTTATCCAAGGGTTACTTGATCATGCTAGATAAATGATGCTAACCTGGAACTGAAAGCTAATCTTCTGAGAGAAGAACTAGTTTTTGTTATTTGTATTAGAGTGAAGAATGTATTATTCAATGAAGAACACACTGGTGTTCTCATCTTTTTTTAATTGAGTTTATTGGTACATTTTAGGTATACAATACAGTTACATTCATCATTGGGAACTTGTATCTTTACATGACAGGACTTGGTTCTCATTTTTCCCTTTGTCCCTGCCCTCCCTTAACCCCTCTTTCCTTCCCCCTTTAAAAGCACTTCATTTCCATTTTTTCATTTTCTCATATTTTTTTCTTTTCCCTTATTAGCTTTCCCCTACCCTTCCCACTTTCCCTACACCTTTAGCCCCTTTCTTCCTATTTCACATTGTCCATTATATCATTAGGATCTTATGTACTACTATAGTTTATTCACACCAGAGAAACTATTCAGTATTTATATGTGTGACTTATTTATTTCACTTAGGAGTATATCCTCAATATATTTTCTGTTTTATTATTGATGCTGCTGCACTAGGACAAATTTGTACTTGAAAGTATATTAAACAATTAATAGCTTGGTTTCCTAAACACTCAAACTAAGAATGTTTCAATGGCTAATATTGAAATGATATTGTTAATTTCTTATTTACGACAGGGAATGATGTAGGTTTCCAGGGCTGGAAGTAAAAATTTTCACTGATTTTAGTAAATTAATGGTATGATGTCATTAAGAGAGAACTTTACTTAGAAATTGTACTGTATAATTCTATTCAATTGTACAGTAATGTGCACTAATCGTGTTTCCTATAATGTAAAACTAAGAACATCTATTTGAATATATTTGAAAATACATGTGCAGTTATCTCCCCTTTGTTATCTACGGTTTGTAAAGCATTTTGTAAAAACTTGTCCAAGAAAAGAGTTATCACTAATCTTAGTTTTCTTTTTTCCTTTCAGGTGTGGTGGCCATTAATATTTATATCTTTAGCTATATCTGCCTTTCTAGTTTTTATGCCAATCATTCAGTCTCCTAAAACAGAGCTTATTTATCAAGTTATGTTTGTTTTAGGTGGACTCCTCTGTTACTTGGCTGGTGTTTACCTTAAACAACGATCGGCTTCTTTTGAGAAAATTACTTGTTATTTACAATTACTATTTAATATTTTACTATCTGATGATCATGAAACATGCATTTCTGCAAATAAAAATGAATAATAGATAAATATTTGTGAAAATAAGAGAACTTAATTTGTAAAATTTAAATGAACAAATATACCCTTTGGAAATCCCTATACTATACAGAGCAAATTTAGGCACTCAGGTACATGTATTTATTAATAACTAGTGATATAACATCTCTAACTTCAAAATGCAGATCAATGATAAATAGATGTGCAATAATTAGGATTAGGAACATTCCCCATAGACTCGAGTATTGAAGAGTTTTAGCCATTTAAGGTAATGCTAATGGAAGTGATGGACACTTGGAAAAGAGATCAAAGTGGATAGCATAGGTGATGTGAAACATGTTTTCAAGGGTATTTTTTTCCTAGCCATTTCTTCAATCTTTCACTCTGCATTCTCTGCCATAACAAGAGACACTTCACTCCACCACATACTCTCCATAATGACATTCTGCCTCACCACAGGCCCAGAAGCAACATGCCATAAAACACAGCACTGAAACCTCTGAAAACACAAGATAAAATACTTCTTGCTTCCTCTCTGGAGATTTTCCCTGCAACAGAAAACTGACATCAAAAGTTGGTATTGAGAACCAAGATAGTTCCTATGACTAGACTTAATACTGTGGTTCAAAAGTTTATGTGCAACTAAAGAGCACACTGAGATCTGAACTAATCATTGGAGGAATGCACTGAGGGGATGAGGCCCTCTGTAATACAATCATCTTCTAGAAGCTCTACTTCTGAAAATACCAGACATGTCATGGATATTTTACATCTAAACAATTACTTTCTCTCCTGACATCCAAAATTCTTATGTGCATCACATTGCACAAAATTTCTTTAGTCTACCTTAAGAAATTGTCAGGATTTCAACAATACCAGCATGCTTACAACTCCATGTCCAAAGTCTGCTCTGAGATGCAAGGAAAATTCATGCACAGTAACCCTTTTAACTTCAAAAGAAGTGAAATACCTCAAATACACAATAGCGCAAGTTAAACAAACTCATTCCAAATGAGAGGAATAAAGAAATAGAGAGAAATTGATATTCTTCCAAGGCAAGATCAAAACACAAGAAGGCACATGGTAAATCCTACAGCTCTATTTCCCACCATCCAGAGCATGTGGTGCAGAAGTGGGATCACCAAAGGGCTTTGATAGTCCCACCCCTGGCCTTGATTTATGTTGCCCTCTTGGCCAAGTTTTGTTCATTGTCAGTGGCTTTCCTCGAAGACATTCCACATTCCTGGTATCTCCATTTTCCTGGGATCTACACTGCACTTTAGGCTTCATTCTCATAGCTTTATGCATAACATTCTCAAGGGATCACTGTATCTCCTCCCAGGCCTTTCTCTGAAATTTCAATGACTCCACAACTCTTCCATTATGTGTGACTACACAATCTGCACCACTGTGGATTACTTTAAGGTCTGCCACCAATTCAAACAGCAGCCAGACAACGTGGGCCTAGGCAATACTGCCCTCTGAGTTCCTGTGTGGTTTAACTTGGCATACACATCTCTACATGGCCTCAATTACACAGGGCACCTGAGGCTTCATGTCAAAGCAAAGTCTTTCAAAGGTATTTACACTTTTAAACACACTGGACCTGTGCAGGGTGGAGTCCAGCATTCTAAATGCAGTCCATTTAGAAGATAGTTTGGAGGCTCAAATTTCAAGACTCAGCGGGCCTGAATTTCAACCTTCCAAAGATTAAAACTAGACCCTTATTTTTCACCATGCACTAAACTAAAATCCAAGTGGATTAAATATCTAAATATTAAAAAGGAAACACTAAACTTGCTGGAGGATAAGGTAGGCAGAACTCTTGAAGACATTTGCATAGGAAAATACTTTATGAACAAATCCTCAGTAGCACAGGAACTAACAGAATGAATCAACAACTGGGATCTCATCTTATTAAAAAAAATCTCTGCACTGCAAAAGAAACAATCAATAGAACTAAAAGACAACCTACAATGTGGGAAAAAATTTTTACAAGCTGCTCCTAAGACAAAGGACTATTATCTAGAATATATAAAGAACACAAAACAGTTAGCCCCCCAAAAATATAAAGACCCAATTCAAAAATGAGCATCTGAAATGAACAGACACTTCTCAGACAAAGAAGTAAAAGCAGCAAGTGATGTTTCACATCACTGGTCATTTGAGAGATGCAGATGAAAACAATACTGAGATTCCACCTCACCCCACAAAGAATGGCTGCTGTCAAGAAAGCAAACCTAGAATGTACCAGTAAATTAAATTTTAAAAAAAGAAAGAAATCACACCATAATAAATGTTGGCAGAGATGTGGGGAGAAAGGAACACTTCTCCATGTTGGTAGGAGTCCAGACTGGTGCAACCACTATGGAAATCAGTATGGAGATACCTCAAAGAGCTGGGACTAGAGGTTTCATTTGACCTAGCCATCCCTCTGTTGGATATCTTTCCAAAAGAATTAAAAGAATCATACCACAGTGATATATGCACACCTATGTTTATAGAGACAAGTTTGTAATAGCTAAAACTTGGAAACAGCCCATTTGCCCATCAGTTGGAAACTGGATAAAGAAGATGTGGTTTTTCTATAAAATGGAATACTACTCAGCAATAAAGAATGATAAATTAGAGTCATTCATAGGAAAATGGATATATATTGAGGATATACTCCTAAGTGAAATAAATAAATCACATGTAGAAATACCAAATAGTTTCTCTGGTGTGAAAAACTATATCACAAAAGCCCCTAATGAGATAACTGACATTGTGAAATGGGAAGAAAAGGGCTAAAGGTGTAGGGAAGGTGGGAAGGGTAGGGGAAAAGGAATGAAGGAAAAGAAAAAAAATGAGAAAATGAAAAATGGAAATACAGTGTTTGTAAATGGGGAGGGGGGAAGGGTGAAGGGAGGGCAGGGACAAGGGGAAAAAAAATAAGAACCAAGACCTGTCATGTAAAGATACAAGATCCCAATAATGAAACTGTGCTGTATGTCTAAAAAGTGCCAATAAACTCAATTTAAAAAAATAAATATATAGGAGCCACGCCTTCTCCCGCCCAGAGCCGCCACAGCTCCAGAGCCCAGAAGGTAGCTGTGCAGGCACCCCTGAACCCCCATAACTCCTCTTGCTCCCCCACCCACACACTCTCAGACCTCCTGATTGTGCCAGTCTTTGGACCCACTCTGCAGAGGCAGAGATGGTAATAAAGGGTATTTTTCTGAGTTCCAAACTTTGAACATCTTTAAAGAAAGGGCATGGGAAACCTGTAATAGAATGGTGTGGAATTCAACCATTCAGAAGATTGGGGAACTCAATCTGGGCCTTACAGCCCAAGGTCAGTCTGCATCATGGGGTTCAGCCATCAGCTAACTGAGATCAGGGGTCTTGCGTCCTAGTTCTGTCTGAGCCATTAAAGGGTAAATATACTGTATCAGAAAGTTTGTTCACTGCAGACATGTTCTGGACTGCTTCTTGACTTCAATTTAATTCAAATGGTTTAAGGGTGATACACTAGTGACTACCACAGGAGGTCAGTTTCCAATCACAATGTGTTGCCGATGGTATAGGGTGGGATAAAGGATTTATTTGATGAGCTGTTTTCTCTGATGCTATGAAGATGAGAATGTCTGTGAGTCATTAGACACTCAGAAGGTAGGGCGCAACTATATCAGGAAGATTGGGGTGATAACCCAGAGATTAAACCAAGGACAGCCTGACAACAAAAATAAAAATGAGAAAACACTTAAACAAGACACAAAGACAGACTTCCAGTTCACCAATGACAAACAGTAGGACAAATGAGGATGAAGAGGCCGATAGTGAACTAACAGGACACCCTGAACTCAAAGCAGAGGAAGTAACAAAACAGATCAATCAGGCTCTAGGAAAATTCAAAACAAATAATGTCCCAGATAACCATAGAGATGTTGAGCAAAATCAAAGTTGTGGTTCGAGACTCTAGAGCAGAAACTGACAAAAAAATAGATGAGCTCAGGACCATGATAGAAGCCATGAAAGCCCAGCATAAGAAAGAAATGGAAAAAATAAACGCCCAACATAGGAAAGAAATGGAATCTATAAAAGAGATCAAAACAGATATCCAGGAGATTAAACACTCCATTGAAAGTGTACGCAACAGAATAAAAGAATGAGAAGATAGACTCTCAGATCTAGAAGATAAGATTGCAGTCAGTGACCATGAAAACAGAGGTCTCTTAAAAACAGTAGAGGAGCATGAGAAGTCAATCCAACAACTCCTAGATGATGCAAAGAAGAATAACATAAGACTAATAGGAATACATGAAGTAGCGGGAGAAAATACAAATGACTTTAAAATGATGACA
>NW_022900917.1:28090119-28116767 GCF_012274545.1 Fukomys damarensis | reverse complement strand
AAGCAGTAAGAGAAAAGAAACAAATCACATGCAAAGGAAAACCCATCAGAATCACAGCAGACTTGTCAACACAAACCCTTAGGGCAAGGAGAGCCTGGAGTGAGATATTTCAAGTACTAAAAGAGAACAACCTCCAACCTAGACTGATGTATCCAGCAAAACTCTCTTTCAAAATGGATGGGGAAATAAGGTACTTCCACGACAAAGAACACCTGAGAAACTACATGAATACCAAACCAGCACTACAAGCAGTTCTAAACAAGATCCTAGAAAAAGACAATGAAGGCAACAACACCATGAGGCCCAACAGAGCCAATCAAATAGGCAAGGCAAGAAATTAAAAGGAGAAGGTGAAACGGTAAAGAGTCAACAAAAGGCCAATAACATGACAATAATAAGTCAGTACATATCAGTTATAATCATCAATGTCAATGGCCTCTACTCACCAATCAATAGAAATAGACTGGCAAAATGGAATAAGAAGCAAAATCCAACAATATGTTATATAGAAGAAACACACCTAGTGCAAAAAGAAGTCCATAGACTGAAAGTGAAAGGATGGAAAATCATTCTCCATGTGACAGGAGCCCAGTAAAAAGCAGGGGTAGCAATCTTATTTGCAGACAAAGTAAATTTCAAACCAAAACTTATTCTAGTATTATTGATGTAGGATGGTACTGTATCATACCTCTGTGAATGTAAAATTAGCTTGCACCTGCTTTATGATATGTAGTAGTGACCGTGCTTTATCAGAGCTATTTTTAATGATATTACTCTAGAATGTTCTCTTTCCAGATGATGATTAAGATGCTAAAAAAAAAAATGGTGCCAATTACCACAATAGCAACAGGACTTTGCTATTTTCTGGATATCATTCCTTTCTTTGTTTCTTTGTTTTTTGTTTTTTTAATGGAATATGCTGAATGTCTATAATTTTGTTCAGATGACTGCAGAATCTGGAAAAACTGTTGCTGCTATCAATGCATAACATACTGGTATTATTGGTCTTTTTATATAAATATAAATATATATATATACATATAGATATATAATTTGAATTTTTGGAAACTTTAAGTGTGCTGTCAACTTTGGAAAAAGTTATCCCAATTTACTGTGTTGAGTTGGCATCGTGCAGAAGTTGACAGCCATATTGGTCTAGAAATGTTAATTTTTTATTTTTATTTTTTTTTCATTTGTACAGGGGTAATGCACTGTATTAGATATGGAAGGTCATATCTACATGGATTTGATTGCATAAACTAATAAAGTATTCTCTAAATAATGAAAAAAAGAATAAGATAAGACTACAAGACAAAGAAGCAATTTAAATATGTTAAGGGACCATTTTCATCTTCAGAATTAAGGATTATTTTATTCTTACATCATTACCTTTTCTCTTTTACTTTCCTTTTTAGTTTTATTTTAGGATTCCCTATTTTTGATGTTCATACAGAGATTTCTTTAACTGAAATACTGAATAGTTTCTCTGGTGTGAAAAACTATAATAGTACACAGGATCCTAATGAGATAATTAATAACATGAAATAGGAAGTAAAGGGCTAAAGGTGTAGGGAAAGTGGGAAGGGTGGGGGAAAGGTTATAAGAGAAAGAAGAAAAATACAAGAAATTGAAAAAATGGAAAAAAGTGTTTGTAAATGGGGAGGGGAGGAGGGAGTGAAGGGAGGGCAGGGACAAGGGGAAAAAATGATAATCAACACCTATCATGTAAAGGCACAGGATCCCAATAATGAATGTAACTGTATAGTATACCTAGATTGTACCAATAAACTTAATAAAAAAATAAATATATAAAGTTATTTGATCGATAAATGTATGAACTATGAATTAATAAATCTTAACACATTGGATCCATTTATGTTTATAGCTAAGAAAAATAGGGAAAAATGTGTGACCTACATATATTGAGCACTGCACAGCTGTCATACAATCTTATGGTTAACATAGATGAAACAGCAAAGAAAGCCACTTGTTAAAGCCTAATATACAAAATAATAACACATTCATTATTATTAAATGGGTTCTTAAATATAAACTTATTATTATATTTTAAAACATGAGGAAAACAGGATTTTAAAAATTACTATGTCCTGGAGAGGGAGAAGATTGTGAAGCAGTGAATGCCAGCATCTTAGCTTCTTCAGAACAAAGTCTTTGAAGTGGTGAGAACAGAGGACTTAGAGGAATGAAAGTGAGCAGAGGGTATGTGGGAACAACAGGGGAACAGACAGGGAAGGAGAAAATAGGATTATGTGATACAGAAGAGGTGGCCCACACCACAGAGGAGAAACCATGGCACCGCAGATGGAAGCCACCTGGATGCCAGCCAGGAGGCACAGTGAAACTAATAACTTCTCTACTCACAGAGAACAGCATCAGGACCAGAAGAATCTTATGCATCTAGGGACAGAAGGAAGAACACAAGACTGATTCTCCAATGGCCCTCTAGATGCAACAGTTGGTGAGTGACAGAGGTATGAGCACCCAGGACACAGTCCAACCAAGCAGGCACTGTCAGGGACACTACTCTTGGGAAGGGCTGGGTGTATCAACCTCTCTCCCAGAGCAGGCTTCACACTGGCAAGTTCCCAGAGTGGATGAGGGAAGGACAGTCATGAGAGACTGCTGGCAGCAGGAAAGCAGAATGGGGGTAGTCACTCTCAGAGGAGAGATCTGGTGATGATGGACTTGGTTCCTCTAAACATATATGAGTTTCTGCCTGAGTTACACAATATTGGAGGCTCACCTTGATGCTGTGTTCCCTCTGATAAAGGGAGGCCCAAAACATGGTCCTTAGGTACATTATATCTCAACTAGTCCTGAAAGATAACACTGAAATGGATTAGGCTATTACTGCTACCATGCAATTGATTCCATAGGTATAATCTGGACAAATGAGTGATAATGAACTTGTCTGCCAAATCCACCATCCCACCCAGGGAGATGGACAAGAGTTCCTAGCCCAAGAAGTCAGACTAGATCAAACTCTACAAAAATTCTTGAATCCTATCAGAAAGTGTCCCTGCGTCTACCTCAACTTTTGTAGTGGAGGGAGAAGAGGAGTAATTGGGGTGTGAGTGCTCAGACGACTCTGACAAAGACTACTTGGGAATCACAGTGCAATGTCTCATTTGAATATATAATTTCTGTTCCCATTGGACATTTTATTGGGTTAAAGTTTTGTATGTTTCTTGAGTTATTTAGTAAGGTAGGGTTATGTTCTTTTAGGTTTTATGTGTATATTAAGTTGTTACTTTTGTACAATTGCTTGTTCCTTGGTTCTGAACTTTGTCTTGGGTCTTTATCTGGCTTCTTCACCTTAATCACTGAGACAATATTAGTAACATATATCTTTATTATTTTGCTAAACATGTAAAATCTACCTCCCAACTTTTAAATTTATATTTATCCCCCTAACAGTCACTCTGCTCTTCAGTAGTATAATTCCTCAATCCTTCCCATCATAAGCCTTTGTGCCTTCCATATCTTAGTGTCCTCCCTATAAGCATGTTTTGATTACCTATATCTTTACTCAGTCACACAGTGAACCAACCCCCTTTTCTCACCCTTAACCACCAAAAATACCCTCTGAAAACTCTGTATACTAAATCTTTCACTCAAATAAAGGTACTCCAATAAAATCAGAACTCATATCAATCTTATCTTCTCAGCTACCACTATTCTCCCTTTCAAGCCTCCCCCTTAGTGCCTAGCACTACTCATCCAATCACTGCAACTCTTCCCACTCCACCTCACCTACCTCACTGCAGACCAATCACACCTAATAAACTCACAGTGGGCTTGGAGAACTGGCAAATGGGATGGGGTCAGTAGAGGGACTGTTATACTTAAGCATTGTCAGGCTGAATCTGTGGATGCTATTATAAATATACGCATTTCTTTCAGCAAAGTAGAGGGACAGATTTGAAATTACTTAAAGTAAATAATGGAAGGATTAAACACTAGCACTGGATACACAAAACTGAAAATTATTAATGGGTAAGCAATATTATACTATAAAGATTCATATAAGCCACAATCTCTTTTCACATATCTAGTCACCCTTCTTCAGTCAATCCCAAAAAAGGAGAGAATCAAAAAGAGGTAGGGGCATATATCATATGTAATTTTTTTTTGTATCAGAGATTAAACTCACAATCCTGAGTTTGCAAGGCAGGTGGCAGCACTAAATCCCTGGCCCTCATTTATAATATATATAATTCTGGGGAAAAAATGAGAACCAAGACCTGTCATGTAAAGGTACAAGATCCCAATAATGAATGTAATTGTACTGTATACCTAAACTGTAACCAATAAACTCAATAAAAGAAATATCTATCTATAGATAGATAGATAGATAGATAGATAGATAGATAGATAGAGATATATGTGGAAAAGCAAAGAAATAGGAAACTTACAAATCCCCCTAACTCCCCAAAGGAAGGGCAAAGGATCTCAAAAGGAGAAGAAAACAAATACCAGATATCAAAAACCAAGGAAAAGTTCTTAGAAGGGATGAAAAATTACCTGAGTTTAAGGAGAAAATGAACCACTACTTTACAGCAGTTACACTCGATACACCCATAGTAAATTTCAGGGTAATAGGCAAAATACTGGACGAATCAACTAAAATTAGTTCAAAATTTTAATGACAGATTCAAGGATAAGGAATCCTCAAAAAAATGTCAGACAGCTATACCTGAAATTAAAAACAGTACAGAATTCATACATGGCATAAATGACCAATGTGAAGATTGGGTGTCTTGTCAGTATCAGATGAGAAGACTTATATTGAAGACAAAACAGGAAATTACAATAAATATCTCAAAGAAGCCAAAAAGAAAATTAGAAAATAAGACAAGACCATCCACCAGTTACTACATAACAACAACAAGACAAATGTAAGTCTAATTGGAGTCAGAGAATTTATACAAGATTGCAGAGATAGATTAACATGCTAACAAAATATATGGAAGAAAATTTCTCAAGTATAGGAAAAGATTTTAAAAAAACAAATGATGCTGTTTGAATGCCAAACATTTAAGAGGGAAGCAGTTAACCAAAGAATATGCTTATTAAATTCAAAGATATCCAGGGGGAAAAAACAGAATCTTAAAGACACATAGAGAAAAAATAAAAAATCGCACAAAAAATTTAAAATCACAGTGAATTTCTCAGCACAAACCCTGAAGGCCATAAGACCTTACAGTGACATATTTTGAGTCCTAAGAGCAGATACTTTCAACACAGATTAACTTACCTAGTAAAACTATCTTTCTAAGTAGATAGAGAAATATGTACTTCCATGAAAAATACCAGCACAGAATGTGTACAAGTGCAAAACCAACTCTATAGAAAATACTCAAGAATATTCTTGACATAACTAATTGGACACATCTGAGAACACAGAGAAAACTAATGAGGTCAATGAGTACTATAGACACTTATTATATACCATATAGTTTCTCTAATGTGAGAAACTGAAAGTGTAAATAAAGAGTAAAATATATAATAGATGATGTGAAATAGGAAGAAAAATTGCAAAGGGAAAGGGGAAGTGGGAGGGGTAGGGGAAAAGAAAGAAGAGAATGGAATTAATATGAAAAAGGAAAAAAATGGAAACAAAGTCTTTGTAGATAGGGAGGAATGGAGTACCATATAGTTTCTCTAATGTGAGAAACTGAAAGTGTAAATAAAGAGTAAAATATATAATAGATGATGTGAAATAGGAAGAAAAATTGCAAAGGGAAAGGGGAAGTGGGAGGGGTAGGGGAAAAGAAAGAAGAGAATGGAATTAATATGAAAAAGGAAAAAAATGGAAACAAAGTCTTTGTAGATAGGGAGGAATGGAGGGGTTAAAGGGAGGGTAGGGGAATGGGATAAAAATAAGAACCAAGATGGATTATGTAAAGGTGTAAACTTGCAATGATGAATGTCATTATATTGTATGCCTTAAATATACCAATAAAATTAATTTTTAAAGAAGAGGTAATTAAGGTTAAATGAGTTCATAGGGTGTTGGGCCCTGATCCAATAGAACTTCTGGTCTCCTTAAAAGAAGAGGAAGATGGGCCAAGGAGTAGCTTAGTGGCAAAGAGCTTGCCTAGCATGCACGTGCTCCTGGGTTCCATTCCAAGCACTGCTTAAATGAAATAAAACAGAGAGAGAGAGACTATGTGATGACACAATATGAAAGTGGCTATGTGCAAGCCAAGGAGAGAGATCCTGCTGACACCTTGATCTTAGAATTCCAGCCTCCAGAACTAAGCCAAGATATACCTCTGCTGTTTCAGCCCCACCCCTCATGCCAATTGGGATATTTTTTTATGGTAGCCCTAGCAAACACTATGATTATATTTTCTTATTTCATACAGGAAGAAGTCATGATTGTTTTTATCATATTAATATATATTCAAAATAAATACAACTTGTTTCTGTGGGAAAAAAGAAAGGATGCTATATCATGATCAACTAGATTTCATCCCAGAGATGCAAGGATCATTCAAGATACATAAGTCAATAAATGTAATACATCATTTAAACAGGAGCAAGGTAAAAAAAAAAAAACACTATCATATCAATAGATGCAGAAAAGTTTTTTGACAAAATCCAATATTCCTTCATGATGAAAACCCCAAAGAAAACATGTCTATAAGGACCATAACTGAATAAAATAAAGGTTGTTTATGATAAAACCATAGCCAGCACCATACTCAATGGGAATAGACTAAAAGCCTTCCCCATAAAATCAGGAACAAGACAGATATGTCCATTGTCACCTCTTTTATTCAACACAGTACTTAAAACATTACACAGAGCAATCAGTCAAGAGAAAGAAATAAAACAAATACACATAGGAAAGGAAGAACTCAAATTATCATTATTTCAGATGGCATGATGCTCTACATAGAAGACTCAAAGAACTCTAACAAAAACCTCTTAGAATTAATAACCAACTTTAGCGCACTAGCAGGATACAAGATCAACATGCAACCATCATCAGCATTTATTTATACCAACAATGAATGGGATGAGAAGGAAATTGTGAAAACAATAGCATTCACAGCCATATCAAGAAAAATGAATTATATAGGAGTTAACCTAACCAAGGAAGTATTAGACTTCTGAAAGAAAACTACAGTATTCTGAAAAAGGACACTGAAGTGAACATCAGAAAATGGAAAGATTTCGCATGTTCCTGAACTGGCAGAACCAATATTGTCAAATGACCATATTTCCAAAACTTTTATACAGATTCGACACAGTCTCAATCAAAATACCAAGAGCATACTTTACAGATCTAGCAAAAACAATCCTAAAATTCATATGAAACCAGAAATGACCCAGTGTAGCAAAAGTAATTTTGGGCAATAAGAACAGCAGAGATACCAGACTTCAAGCTATACTACAAAGCAATAGTGATAAAACCAGCATGGTACTGGAACAAAAACAAACACATGCATCAAAGTATAAACTTAAAAAAATAATAATAAACACGGACAGTGTGTTAGCAAGGAGTCACATACATGTGGCCACATAAGTTTGATGTTTAGAGCCACACCAACAGAGAAGAAACACTATAAAAGTACATATGTTTAAAGTATTTATTAGAGACCAAAGAACAAAGAAGAAAACAAGCCTATATTACTGTATCCATGAAAAGGAAAAGCAACCAGAGAAACCAAGAAAAGACTCCCCTTAATCATCCCTCACAGAGCATCAGGGCCTTCGGCTGGCAATGGTTGTAACACTGTGCCCCACTTAGCCTTTCTAGTCCTATATACAGAGTTCACCCAAACGTGGCCTGGTGCTCACAGGCCTGTGTGGTTGGAAGGATCTTTCCCAGCATAGTCCATCAAGTGTTAACAGTTATCTCTATACACTCTTTTCTCAGGAGATAACCTCTCTGCAGAAAGGCAGCAGCAAAGGTCCTTTCAGCAAACACTTGCATTTCCCAGGCTGTCATTATCTAATCCCTTTCTCTACCTATAGAAAGGGACAGGAGGGTGGATCTCTTGCAAAGGGGAGGTGATCCAATGGTACAAGGACAAAGGTGAGGAGGAGGACAAGGGGAAATAAGAGGAACAAAGATGTGCCATGTACAAGAATGGAAACACTCTATACTGTAACCGGAGCTAGTACATATAATGCCAACAAGTACCCCAATATGGACAGGAGATCCCCAGGGAGTGGGAGAAGAATGAATGGAAGGAGATTTTTTTCAAAAAAAAAAACAGGCTTTAAGGGAAATAAGTAGGACACATATTTGCAAATGACAAATAGTTTCTCTGGTGTGAGAAACTACAAACATAAATGAGGACAAAAACATATAACAGATAATGTGATATAGAAAGAAGGCCAAAGGGAAAGGGGATAAGGGGGAGGTAAGGAAAAGGAAAAAAAATGAGAAATGTAAACAAGTTTTTGTAAATAGGGACGGCTGGAGGGATTAAATGGGAGGCAGGGAAATACGGAAAATGTAGAAACCAAGATATATCATGTGCAGATATAAACTCTCAATTACAAATGTCATATTGTATACTGAAACTGTACCAAAAACCTAATGAATAAAAAAAAACAAGCTGTAATATGTGCATGTAAAAACATACCAAGATGATTATAAACTCCATGAATTATAACATGTACTAATAAAACCAACAAATGCCATTATAAAAAAATACTATGTCTAAAAATCATGTCTACTACATGGTAAGGTAAAATTAAAATCTTCCTTCACTCCAATACAAAGTTTGCATTTGTTTTTTTAGTAAACTACAACTATATTCTTGGTACAAATCTATATTCTAATATTTCATAGTTAAATAATGACAGTATTACAGTAATGGTCACTCCTTTAGAATTGAAACTCGCAGAATAATTTCCCTTCGCTTTGCTGAATATTTGAAATTCTAACAATGGCGACATGTAAGTGATTAAGATGGTCAAGCTTAAATAACTTCAGCTTGCATTCACAGAAATGAGAACACCTGGTTATCTTCAGTCGCCACCAGAATTTATAATGCATCACCTTACACTTTAATCCTATGTGTGAACACAAAGAATGCAAATTCCTGTGATGTTTAACTTGTACGAATGTAATATTTATCTTATTGGTGCAGGAAGAATTCTCAGGAAGTCCTGGTGGCACCATGCCATGTTCATACCAATGGATGCCAGGACAATGGGAGGGGACCTCCTGGGATAGAGAACCTGCCTACTATGCTGCCATCCTGCCCACTGCCCCTTAAAAATCTTTCCTTCCCTGTACAAGTCCAATCACCTACCTATGCTCCCAGATGAAAACAACACTGAGATTTCACCTCATCCCACAAAGAATGGCTGCTATCAAGAAATCACATAACAACAAATGTTGGCACATTTGTGGGGAGAAAGGAACCCTTCTCCATTGTGGATGTGATTGCAGACTGGTGCAACCACTATGGAAATCAGTATGGAGATACCTCAAAGAACTAGGATTAGAGGTTCTATTTGACCCAGCCATCCCTCTGCTGGGTATCTTTCCAAAAGAATTAAAAGAATCATACCACAGTGACATATGCACACCAATGTTTATAGCGGCACAGTTTGTAATAGCTAAAACTTGGAAACAGCCCATCTGCCCATTCGTTGGAAACTGGATAAAGAAGATGTGATTTTTCTATAAAATGGAATACTACGCAGCCATAAAGAATGAGAAAGTAGATTCATTCATAGGAAAATAGGTACATTTTGAGGATATACTCCAAAGTGAAATAAATGTCACACATGTGTAAGTACTGAATAGTTTCTCTGGTGTGAAAAACTAAAACAGTACTCAAGATCCTAATGGAACAATTAGCAATGTGAAATAGGAAGAAAAGGACCAAAGGTGTAGGGACAGTGAGAAGGTTAGGGAAAGGGGAATAGGGAAAAGGAAAAAAATATGAGAAAATGTAAAAATGGAATTAGAGTGTTTGAAGGTGGGGAGGAGAAGAGGGGGTGAAGGGAGGGTGGGGACAAGGGGAAAAAATGAGAACCAAGACCTGGCATGTAAAGATACAAGATCCCAGTCATGAATGTAACTGTACTGTCTACCTAGAATGTACCAATAAATTCAATTTAAAATTTAAAAAAATTCTGTCTAAATTATATTGCCGCTCTAAGCATTTAGTTGTCGAATTGGTACTGCTAGTCATAGGGCTCATTGCTGTGACAGCCACAGCTGCAGTTGCTGGTGTGGCCCTACAGACTACAGTACAAACACATGATTTTGTACATACTTAGCAAAAGGATTCATATCAGCTATGGTTGAAACAATCTGCTACTGATCAAGAATTGAAAATCTAAACTTGAAGACTTACAACAATCTGTGAAATGGCTGGGAGACCAGATAGTTGCCCTTCAACATCAGGTTATGCTACAATGTGATTGAAATTCCTCACAAATTTGTGTTACCCCCAATCTGTACAATTGCACCTGTTATAAATCGGATCAGATTAAATATCATCTACAAGACTTTCATAACAACTTGTCCATCAATGTGGACAACTTGTTACAAGATATCTCATCCACTTTTGATAAATCATTGGCACCTGTACCCTATCAAGATATGGCCACTTATACTGCTGACCAGTTGAGAGGGCTTGACCCTCGTGGCATGTTTCAAGGCCTCACACACTCTGTATCCAGCGCTTTTACTGTTCCCTTATTGGTTATCATATTGTTTTCCACAGGATACTGTCTCCTCAAATGACAGATAAATGCATGACCCTCTGGGCATATCCTCACTGCTATGCTGGCCCTTTGGAAAAAATAATAGGGGGAATTGTTGGGGCACCAGAGGACAGCCGGCCGAAGCGCTGACCCTGAGTCCCAGAATGCTGGTTCTTACTGGGGCACAGATGTCCCAAAGGCGACATGATGGAGCCAAGTCCCTTGGCCTACAAACAACCCCCAATTCCTTCTTTGGTCTTGTTCCCAGTTTACACTCTGTTCTGGCCATAAACAGATGTTGTTTTATCTTGATGTTATGTTCTTAGTTTGAACAGTGTGTATCTGCTCGTAGCTTCTTGTGACTGCTGTTTATCTTACTCATGCCTCCTTGTGACTATGTTAATTATCAAACCACTGTGATCATGCTTGTGTGTGCAGCCTTGAAACTGCTATATAAGAACCTGTGTTAAAAAAAAAACTTTGCCATTAGCCATCAGCTTTTGGTCATTCATTGTGTCCGCAGTCGTCTCCCCCAGTCCCCTCCTCTAGAAGGAGACCTCAACAAAAGAACACAAAGGAAAAAGAAAAATGATAAAAGAAGAAATCCAAGTTCAGGCACGTACAGGAACAGAAAGGGAGACGAGGAATAATATGGGGGAGCAAGGGACTGAGTTGGAAAAAGAGGACAGAAAAAAGAATTTGCAGAGTAGAATGAGGAAAAGAAAGAAGAAAAAGAATTTAAAGGGCCTCTTTCAGACTATATCTCTGCTGTCATAACACACAATGTGCACAGCCATGTTCAGAACTAAGTCCTTTGATCTCAGCTAGCCAATGGCAGACCCCTGAGATTCAGGCTGATTTTGGACTGCAAGGCCCAAATTGAGCTCCCTGACCTCCTTCAGGGTTGAACTCCACAAAGTTCTACTACAGATTCCCTCTGCCCTTTCCTTGAAGATATTCAAAGTCTGGAGCTCAGAAAATTGCCCTTTATGACCACCTGTGCCTCTGCAGAGTGGATCCAAGGACTGGCACAATCAGGAGGCCTGAGAGTGGGATGGGAGACTGGGGTCGGTTGCAGGGGCGCCCACATGGCAAGCTAGACCTCAACAATTGGCTCCAGGCAGGCTGGAGCGAGAAGGGGCTCAGAGAGGCTGTCTTGGACCTCCGCCTTCCACTTTCTGGTAGAGGCACAGGCGGGGTGAGGGCGTGGCTACCCAGTCCTCAACAATTGGCCCCAGGCAGGTCGGAGTGAGAAGGGGCTCTGAGAAGCTGACCCAGACCTCCAAGTTTCCAAGAATTTTTTTTAAATATAATATTTCCACACAATTGAGTACTGCTCTTCCATTAAGGATAAACTTGAGTAATTTTTTTAAAAAAAGGACTTTGAGATAATATAAAATGAAATAAATCAGTCACACAAGTTTAAATATCACAGTTTCTCATATTAAAACTGAAGTTATAGAGAACAAAATAAAAGATAATAGGAATTAAGGAGATCTTACTCAAGTGAGAAGGAGATGAAAAAAGGAATTAAGATGTGTTATGTAAACATACCAACTCCACACAAGGAATGTAAAAATTATGTACTACAAACATGTACTATTAATATATAACAAAGGATATATTTCAATAAAGGAAAATTATTTTTCCCAAATACATAGTAAATCTCAATAACTCCAATAATAATTTACAAATTATTTTTAATCTGCCATAGACAAATGTATTTATTCAAGTAATCATTCATTTATATCAGTATCTGTGTAGTATCTAGTAAATGCAAGGTACTATTTTGGAAGTTAGAAATACAGCAATGGAAAAATAGACAAATATACCTATTCTTATGAACTATTTATTCAAATGAGAGAAGACAAACTAATAAGTAAACAGAAAAATGAAACAAAATATTACATTATATATCAATTACTAATTACTAAACATATATATGTAATAAGTATACAAGAGTTCATTCACCATTTAATTTCTTTTATACGATGGCAAGTGCTATTACATCTCTTTCAGTATTATAATTATGCTTATTTTAGATTACATTTAACTTTCCTGATTAATTCTGCTTTCTCTGGTAAAGTTTTTCCAATTGATGAGTTTGTGAACTTTTGAAGAAGTCTTGGCATTTAGTCATCTGACAGCTATTAAAATTTATTGACCATCTATTTTAGTGTGCCAACTGGGCACTAAACAGTGAGAGCACATTGAAGAACAAATTCCTATCATCATAGAGCTCACACTCTATGACTGGCTATGAATTCTTGGTTGTTTTTCTTATCACTGTGGTTGAAAATTCTTGTTAGTCCATCCGTACTCTACTTGAATAACAAGATTTCAATATATCCTATTCTGCCCAGTTTCAGACTAAAGGATTTGACAGGCCTTCCATAAACACCTTCACACACACATGGGTCCAATTATTTCTAGAGCTTCTGGTGTATGTAAGTTAGTTGCAACACTGATCTCTCCAATACAATATTTTCTGTAAATCCAGTCTACACAGAGAAATTCCTATTGAAAGGCAGCTAAGTCTCATTCAGAAAAGTAGAAAGTCTCAGGGTTCTGCTAGGGCTCCTGGTACAAATAATAGCACTGATCTCATTCCCAACACTCACTGCTTTCAGGCTCAAGGTATTTTTATGGTTTTTTGCTCTTTGCTGTAATACTGGTGTGAAAATATTTTGGGCTACAGGTTTGGTTTCAGTTTAAATCTTACATAATCTTCAGTTCAGACTGGCTTTGAACTCACTATGTAGCCCAGGATGGCCTCCGGCTCATGACAAATCTCCTGCCTCAACCTCCCAGATGCTGGGATTACAGGTGTGTGCCACCATGCCTGGCTTGTCTTATTTTTTTTAGTAGATTTGCATATTTTACAAAATATGATCTGCGGGACTTGAGAAAAGATAGTATACACCATCCACTCTTTAAAAATATGTATTCTTCTAACATTTGTCGAAGTTCCATCTTCCTTTCTCTAGTTCTATAGTATTCCACATTAATTCAGAATCTCACCAACACCAAAACAACAAAAACAACAAAAGCCCATATAGTTTCTGTTGGCAATTTTATAGGAAATTAACTTTTTTATCTTATGCAAAATTTTTCTTAACGTAAACAAATCTTATTAAATCCACTGTGGTAGTCACTTTCTCTTTGCTTGGACAAAACACCCTATACCCATTTAATGGAGGAAAGATTTATTTGGGCTTACAGTTCAGAAGTTTTAGTCCATGTTCTATATGGCAAAGGGGCCTGGGAAGAGAAAATTACTCATATCTTAGTGGCAAAAAAGCATAGAGGGAGAAGACAGGAGCCAGGGAGGGAGATATGCTTTCCAAGATATGTCCCACCTCCTAATTACAAATTAGCAGTACCACTCTCTGTGGATAGAGGTCTATTGATATAAATACCTTTTTTGTAGATACAAACTATTCTTCAAGCAAATACAGTGAACAATCTATTTTTTACACTTTCACCTTTTGCTCTACTAGACAAGTCTGCCAAGCCAAAAATTTTCATTACACTCTGGGTCATGAGGAACTCCCATTTTGTGATCAATGCCAGTTATAGATCGCTCACCTTTTTTGTTGTTTTTTTGTTTTGTTTTGTTTTGTTTTTTGAGACAGGGTCTTACTATGTAGTTGAGATTGACCTGTAACTCACAATGTAGCCCAGGCTGGTCTCTATCTCACAGTGATCCTCCTGCCTCAGCCTCCTGAGTGCTGGGATTACAGGCATGTGCCACCACACCCAGCCTAGACTGCTCATCTTTACTTCACGGTTGAAATACTGTAATGAGAGATCAATTTGGAGAGTAAAAGGAAAATGAGAACAGTTCAGGATGCAGTGGGATCACTGCACTGGATGGAGTTGTCTGTCATAACCATCACGACCTGAATTTCACCTATAAACCTAAAACACCAAGCTTAGAGATTTGGCTTCTAGTGTTTCACTGCACAGTAAAACTGACTAGAGAACATTATCTCCCCAAATATGGACTTGAAAATTTTTGGTTTGTCATTCCTGTCCAAGTTTAAGTAAACAAAATATGTGGCTTATGTCTACACACTTAACCACATAGACTCCCAAGCACCACTACACATCCTTTCCACTTACCTCTGCAAAAAGAATTTACACAGGTCTCAGAGCCATCAATGCTTCATCTCAGCAGTCTGGAAATAATCAAAGGAGTCTCTACCGAAAGGGAGAAATCTCATGATTCAAGGTCTGCCTTCTACCTGAAAAAAAACCAAAGGTTGCCCTTCTAAACATGACTAGTGGGACTTAGAAAGTTTAAACAATTTTATTCTTAGCACACATCAAAAAATTTTAAGCTTTCAGGCTGACTCTATTCAGGGCTAAAGCAGAATCAGTCCATGAAGTTAAGAGGACAATTTCACTTGAATATATGTTGGCTTTATTTTTTTCCATTTAAGTAGTAATTTATTCACTCAACTCAATTTTAGTTGTTTTTCATTCTTTTTTCTCTTTCATTAAGTTTATTGGTACATTTTAAGTATACAAAACAGTTACATTCATCAATCCTTCAAAATTTTCTCAATAAGATGTCTTTTTCTGATTATTTCTGTTTAAGAGATGTTGAGACAATTCCCAGATTTTTTATTTCTCCCTTGTCCATTGTGACTATGATATACTTATTAACTAATATATCCTACCTGGTAGTTTGACACCCATTGAAAAGATTCATCCTCTGGGTATTTTAAAGAATCTTATAACATGGGCCCAGGATTTAGCTCAGTGGTTCCACCACCTGCCTCAAAAGCACAAAAACCCGAGTCTTATCCCTGGTACAAA
The DNA here is from genome assembly GCF_012274545.1 of Fukomys damarensis. NCBI lineage: Eukaryota > Metazoa > Chordata > Mammalia > Rodentia > Bathyergidae > Fukomys > Fukomys damarensis. Next base: position 28,101,233 of record NW_022900917.1, on the reverse strand, counting down.
AAAAAAAAAAAAAAAAAAAAAAAAAAAAAAAAAAAAAAAAAAAAACAGCAACAACAACAACAACAAAACAAGAATCTAAGGAGATACAATGATTTTTAAAGACTAAGTTCTGAGAGTAGAAATATGAGAATTGGAAAGAAATAAAATAAAGAGGAGAGGAAAAGAAGAAAGACGAGGTAAAGAAAACAAAGCAAAAAAGAGAAGAACAGGAGAAATGTGGGAAAGTAAGGCAAGAGAGCAGGGAAGAAATACTTTGCTTAAATATTTAATCATGCAAGGCAGACTCAGATACCTATTTTTAAGATAATATTTTGAGGTAGCAATATCATCTTCATTCCTTAGACAAACAATGCACTGCTCATTAAATTGAAGTACTCATTGTTAGCAATCTACAGATGGAGAGTTAAGATGTAAAATCAGTTCTCAGCTATGATCTTCTAATGATAAAAATTCCTTATTCTCCAGATTACTGCCAATGATGACTTCAAAACATGAAAAACAAACAACAATATCTGATCTTCAAAAATATTTTTGTCCCAGAGTAAGGCATGGTGGCACATGCCTATAATCCCAGGACTCAGGAGGCTGACGCAGGCAGACTGCTGTGAGTTGGAGAACAGCCTGGGCTACATAGTGAATTTAAGGAGAGCCTAAACTATATAGTGGAACCCTGCCTCAAAAAACCCCACAAAAACAAAAAATTCCTCCCAATTCCACTAAGACTTATATTGAAAGTTACATAGTAATTGACAAAGACAATACTCAAACCCAAGTTTCTGATTCTAAAACACATGTTCTCAATCACTGTACTAAAATGTCCATGCAAAGAAAAGAATCTAAGCATCACTAACCTTAAGTAAGCCTAATTACTAATGCAAGTAATCATGCAAATACGTATTTATAAATCTTTGTCATACAATAAATGTTTATACACAGAATCATATAACACATACACAGATACATGAATGGAGATTTCTATCAACTTATTTTTAAAACAACAGTGTAATATTTGAAATGCATTACAAAAATCCTACAAAATTTTAGTTCTTAAAAATATAGCTACTGGTTACCCCACCCCCACCCTGGGCCACCAAGCAAGGAGCAGAGCCCATCAGGAAGGGCCTGCAGCAGCACCCACCTCAGCACCACCTTCCCCAAATCCCTCTGTCCTTCTGGATGCCCCGGTACCTGGATGCACACTGCAGAGGCACAGGGGGTCATAAAGGCCATCATCCTCGGCTCCAGAAGATAGAACAGATGTGAAAAACAGAAAGAGGGCCTCTCTTAGGCTCCTTCATAAAAATTGAAGCCCACTGGAAAGTGAAGAGAATCTCTCCAATAAAAGCACACCAGACCATGGTAATTGGTAAGTTGCAGGGATCACCACTTCCCATTGGAACCTGGACTATCTTTAGGGGAAGGGCAGCTGGAACCTGCAGTAGAACCTTGCAGAGTTTAACCCTGCAGGAGGTCAGGGACCTCAATCTGAGCCTTGTAGCCAGAAATCAGCCTGAATCTCAGGGGTCTGCTGCTGGCTTGCTAAGACTAATTGACTTAGATCTGCACACTGCTGCCCACATTGTCTATTGTGACAGCAGAAATAGATATGCCCTGAAGGAAGTCCTTCATTATTTTTAAATTATCTTTTCTCTTACTTTTAATTTTTAATTTTTTTTTACTCTTCCAAATTTCCTTTATTTTCCCTCTCTCTCTCTCTCTCTCTCTCTCTCTCTCTCACACACACACACACACACACACACACACACACACACATTGTTTTTCATCTCCCTTTTTGTTCCTGTTCCAGCCATAATTCAGATTTCTTCTTTCTTTTTTTTTTTCTTTTTCCTTCTCGCAACTGTCATTAGTTTCAAAGAAAACTGATTAGAGTTTCTAGCTTTCCTATTGCTATTAGGTTGCTCTCTTCTTGTCTGTTCTTTCATTCTGTCTTCTCCTCTTGTACTCAATAGTTTCCTAGAGTGTGTGTCATCTTCCTGTGTCCTCTGGCCCCAATTCTAACCTTTACTTATCCTTCTACCTACCTATCCCTCCCTCCCTCCCAAAATCCTTCTAAGTCCCCATCCTGAAGGTTAAAGTTACTATATTGAAGAGTTTATTCACTATAAACATATTTTGGGCTGGTCCTTAATTTTGACTTAATTCATATCGTTAAAGGTGATACGTTAATAACTACCACAATCTGTCATTTTTCTAAACTGTGCTTGATGTTATTGTGTTGCTGACTGTATCACTTGGGCTAAGGTACTGTGATTGATTTAATCAGTTGTCCTTCCTGGTACAATGAAGATCAGATTGTTTCAGAATCATTAGAGATGCAAAACCTGAAAGATCTGGAAAGCTCAAAGTATCAACCCAACAATTAAACCAAGGATATTACCAACAAGAAAAGCAGAAATGAGAAAACATTTAAGCAAGGCAAAAAACTCAGACTTCCAGGTCACCAGAGGCAAATTTTGAGGGAAACAAGGTGGAAAAATCTGATCATCAACCACCTGGACACCCTGAACTGATAGAACAGGAAGTATCAAAACATATCAATCAGGCTCTAGAAAAATTCAAAACAGAAATAGTTTACCAGATAACTACAGAGATTGTGAGCACAATGAAAGACATGATTTGAGACTCTAGAAGAGAAACAGATAAAAAAGGAAAAAATAGATGAGTTCAGGACCATGACAGAAGCCACGAATGCCTAGCATAGGAAAGAATGGAAACCATGAATGCCCATCATAGGAAAAAAATAGAATCCATGAAACAGACTCAAACTGATATCCCAGATATTAAAAACTCTACTGAAAGCATACACAGCAGACTGAGCCAATCTAAAGGCATAATATCAGATATAAAAGACAGGATGGTAGTCAGTGACCATGAAAAGAGTGATCTCTTAAAAATAGTAAGAAACCATGAAAAATCAATCATGTAGCTCCTAGGTGGCACAAAGAAGAATAATATAATACTTATAGGAGTCCATGAAAAGGCAGGAGAAAGTACAAATGACATAAAAAACTGTTCACAGAATTAATGACAGAAAACATTCCAAACAGCAAAGATTTGACACGCAGATAAATGAGGCATAGAGGACTCCAACTGGCCATCATAAAAAACAATCTACATCTAAACATATAAGAATCAAGATCCCGGAAACCCAACAAAAGAACAAAATAATACAAGCAGTTAGGCAAAAGAAACAAAGCAATGCAAAGAAAAGCCCATCAGAATCACAGCAGACTTTTCAACCCAAACCTTCAAGTAAAGGAGAACCTGGAGTAAGATATTTCAATCCCTGAAAGAAAGCAACCTCCAACCTAAACTGATGTATGCTACAAAACTATCTTTCAAAATTGATGGGAAAATGAGATACTTCCATGACAAAGAACACCTGAGAAACTTCATAAATACCAGTCCAGCACTCAAAACAATTTTAAATAATATCCTAGAAAAAGACAGTGATGATCACAACTCCGTGAGACCCAACAGAGCAAATCAAGCAGGCAACACAAGAAATTAAAGGGAGAGGGGGAAAAATAAAGAAGAGTTAACAACAGGAAAAAAACATGACAATGATCAGTCAATACATATTAGGTATAACCATCAATGTTAATGGCCTCATTTCAACAATCAAAAGAAATGGACTGGCAATGTGGATTAAGAAGCCAAATCCAACAATATACTATACATAAGAAAGACACCTACTTCAGAAAGGAACTCACAGACTGAAAGTAAAAGGATGGAAAACAGTTCTCCATGCAACAGGAACCTGGCAAAAAGCAGGGGTAGCTATCTTATTTGAAGATAAAGTAAATTTAAAACCAAAATTAATTAAGAGAGACAAAGAAGGTAATTAAATTCTTGTAAAGGAATAATCCAAGAATAAAAGTTGACATCATTAATATATATGCACCAAATACTAATGCTCCCAACTATACAAAACAAATATTAAGGGACATAAAAAACCAAATAAACATGAATACACCTGTAGTAGGAGACCTCAATATCTCACTGAAATAGACAGATAATCTAGACAAAAAAAATTCAACAATGAAATACTAGAACTGAAGCAAGCTTTTGAAGAAATGGACTTAATAGATGTCTACAGAGTGTTCCACACAACAAAATCAAGATACACATTACTTTCAGCTGCACATGGACCATTCTACAAAATAGATCACATACTAGCTCATAGAATATATGTACATAAATGCAAAGGAATTAATGTTATCCCATGTATATTATCAGACCATAGTGTAATTAAACTCAAGATCAACAGCCTAAAAAACCACAAGAACTTCACATGGAAATTGAGTAACACTCTCCTGAATAATCAATTGGTCACAAAAGAAATTACAAAATTTTTACAAATAAATAATAATGCTAATATAACATACAGGAATCTACAGGGCACAATGAAAATAGTTCTACCAGGGCCATTTATAGCAGTGAAAGCCCACACAAGGAAAACAGAACGAGCTCAAATAAACAACCTAGTGGTGAATCTTAAACTCCTAGAAAAAGAAGAGCAAAACAAACCGAAAGCTATACAAGGGAGGAAATTATAAAGATCAGAGCAGAAATTAATGTAATGGATACTAAGATAACTACACCAAAAAAATCAATGAATTGAAGAGCTGTTTTTTTGAAAAAATAAATAACATCAATAAACCCTTAGCCAATCTTATCAAAAAAAAGGGAAAGAAAAGGTTCAAAATCATGCAATTAGGAATGAAAATGGTGAAGTCACAACAGATCCAGCAGAAATCCAGAGGATCATCAATACCTACTTTGAAACCCTGTGCTCTAATAAATAGAAAACACAGAAGAAATGGACAGATTTCTAGATATGCAGGATTTACCAAAGTTGAACAAAGATTAAAAAATCTAAACACTCCAATGACAATCAGTGAAATAGAAAACATATTTAAAAATTTATCAACAAAGAAAATTCCATATCCTGATGGCTTCTCAGCTGAATTCTACAAAACATTTAGAGAAGAAACACACATTCAAAAAAGAGAACTACAGGTCAATCTCCCCAATGAACATAGATGCAAAAATCCTCAATAACATACTGGCAAACAGAATACAGAAGACCATCAAGAAGATCATACACCCTGACCAAGTCAAATTTATCTCAGGGATGCAAGGATGGTTCAACATATGTAAATCAATAAATGTAATACACTGTATTAACAGAGTCAAGAACAAAAACCATATGATCATCTCAACAGATGCAGAAAAAGCATTTGACAAAATTCAACACCTTTCATGTTAAAAAACTCTCCAGGAAATTGGAATAGATAATCTTTATCTCAACAAAATAAAGGCTATCTATGAAAAACTAACAGCCAATACCATTCTAAATGGTCAAATACTGAAAACCTTCAGGCTAAAATCAGGAACAAGACAATGATGACCACTATCATCACTCCTCTTCAATATAGGTATAGAAACATTAGCCACAGCAATTAGCCAAGAGAAAGAAATTAAAGCAATAAAGATAGGAAAGGAAGAAGGTAAACTGTCACTATTTGCTAATGATATATGATACCCTACATAGAAGACCCAAAAACCTCTGCCAACACACTTCTAGACTTAAATGACAGATTCAATAGAGTATCTATTGTATTGTATTTGTATCTGGATACAAAGTAAACACTCAAAAATCAATAGCCTTCTTGTACACAAATAACAGAAACACTGTGAGAGAGAGTAGGGAAACAATTCCTTTCATAATATCATCCAAAAAAATGAAATATCTAGGAATCAATCTAATGAAGGAGACAAAAGACCTCTACACTGAAAATTACAGCACTCTGAAAAAAAGAGATAGAAGAGGATATAAGAAAATGGAAACAGCTGGGTGTGGTGGTGCACGCCTATAATCCCAGCACTTGGAAGGCTGAAGCAGGAGGATAGCTGTGAGTTCAAAACCAGCCTGGGCTAAATAGTGAGTTCCAGGTCAGTCTCAAGTACATAGTGAGACCCTGTCTCAAAAAACAAACAAACAAAAAATGGAAACATATCCCCTGCACCTGGGTAGGAAGAATCAACATAGTAAAAGTCGACATACTTCCAAAAACTGCTATACAGATTCATTGCAATCCTGATTGAAATCCCAATAGTATATTTCACAGAACTTGAGAAAACAATCCAAAAATTTCATCTGGAATCAGAAGAGACCTAGAATAGCAAAAATCATCATAGACAATAGAGACATAGAAGAGGGTATCACAATCCCCAACTTGAAACTGTACTACAAAGCGACTGTGATAAAAATATCAAATTACTGGCAAAGAAACAAACCAGAGGATTAATGGAACAGATTAGAAGATACAGATACAACACCAGACATAGCTATCTCAACCTTGACAAAGAAGTACACCATCCTCACTGGAGGAAAGATAGCCTCTATAATAAATGATATTGAAAAACTGGATTTCAACTTGCCAAAGATTAAAACTAGATCCCTATCTTTCACCATGCACTAAACTAAAATCCAAGTGGATTAAAGATCTAAATATCAAAACAGAAACACTAAACTTACTGGAAAGTAAATTAGGTAGAACTCTCAAAGACATTGGCATAGAAGACTTTACGAACAAATCCTCAGCAGCACAAGAACTTGCACAAAGAATCAATAACTGGGATCTCGTTATATTAAAAAGTTTTTGCAGTGCAAGAGAAATCACAACAGAGCTAACAGACTACTTACCATGTGGCAAAAAATTTTTACCAGCCACTCCTCAGACAAAGGACTACTATCTAGAATATTTAAAGAACTCAAAAATGTCAGACTCCCCATATACAAAGATCAGATTCAAAAATAGGCATCTGAAATGAACAAACATTTCTCAGACAAACAAGTAAAAGCAGCAAATAAATATATAAAAAATGTTCAACATCACTGGTCATTCGAGAGATGCAGGTGAAAACAACACTGAGATTACCTCACCCCAGAAGGAATGGTTGCTATCAAGAAACCAACTAATAACAAATGCTGGCGGGGCTCTGGGGAGAAAGGAATCCTTCTCCATTGTTGGGGGGAGTGCAGACTGGTGCAACCACTGTAGAAATCAATATGGAAATACCTCAAGGAGCTGTGATTAGAGGTTCCATTTTACCCAGGTATCCCTCTGCTGGGTATCTTTCCAAAATAATTAAAAGAATCATAACACAGTAATATGTGCTCACCCACGTTTACATAGGCACAATTTGTAACAGTTAAAACTTGGAAACAACCCAACTACCCATCAACTGGAGACTGGACAAAGAAGATGTGGTTTTTCTATAAAATGGAGTACTACTCCACCATAAAGAATGAAAAACTAGAGACATTTATAGCTAAATGGATGCACATTGAGGCTATACTCTTCAGTGAAATAAATAGGACACATGAGTAAATACCAAATAGTTTCTCTGGTGTGAAAAACTGAAAGTGTAAAGAAGGTTCAAATGGTATAACTGATAGTGTGAAATAGGAAGAAAATGTCTAAAGGAGAAGTAGGAAGGGAAGGGGAAAAGAAATAAGGGAAAAGAAAAATGTGAAAAAGGAAAAAATGGAAACAAAGTAAATAGGGAAGGGTAAAGGGGGTAAGGGAGGGCACAGGTAAGGGGAAAAAATAAGAACCAACATATATCATGTAAAGATACAACATCCCACTGATAAATGTAACTATATTGTTTGCTTTAACTGTACCAATAAACTTAATGGAAAAAATCCAAAACTTTCTTACATACTACCTAATTTTTACATTTCAAATTATTTTGCTTCTCCTGAGGGCTTAACTCAACTTCTTTCCCATTATTTACCTCCAAGTCAAAAGATTTAACTACAAACATATGCATAAATACCTCATACTCTTTATGGGCTAAAGGTATTCAACACTTAATCACTGCCCACCTCTGTGAGTAAGGTAAATCTGAAATTTATGTTTAAACAGTGATTAATAGGAGTAAATTCATATTAATTCCTTCCTACTCACTAGTGTAAATTCTTCACAGTAATAAAAAGAATAGCTTTTCTTTCAATCCTATGTTCAATTTTTATAAAGTATCAGAGGCTAAATAATGGCTCTCAAATGTATGCTGAAATTCTATTTTCTGGACTGTGAAGATATTACCTTATATTAAAAAAGGATCATTATAGATGTGGTTGAGGATCCTGAGATGAAAAAGATTCTCATGGATTGTCTGGATCACTACATGGCAGAGATACAGAAAGGCAAATGGTTGTGTATAAAAGGGGACAAGCATGTGGGCAGTTACACTTAATAACAATTTGTTATTATTAGAACTAACCATACTCCAGAAATAACTAGATTAATCCCTTCCAAGAGTGTCGCTTCCTGTGATCTGATCTGATCACTTTCTACTACCCCCTATTTCCCAATAGATCCACCACATCCTAACAGTCCTACACAGAAGGAAAAAACTCCAGCACCTGAACCTTTGCAAACAACCAAACCATACTCAGACCATAGTCCATGGTCCAACTACACCAGTGATGGTGAACGTTTTAGAGACAAGTGCCCAAACTGCAATCCCACACCCACTTATTTATCACAAAGTGTCAAATCTGCAGTAAAGCGTGAACATTGAGGTTTTAGTTTTAAAAAATAACAAATCACACACTGACATTTTTTGTCTTAAAAGAAAAACAAATAACACACATGTCATTGGTTTGCCAACACTGAACTATGTGTTCTCAAAATTGCTTACTGTATGGAAAAGACTATAAAAGCAAATTTTCAGTGGAAATATATTTTCCTGCTAGTCCTCCTTAATACTATGTCTATATATCTAGGCCTGTTATCTAATCTCCAAGATAGTTAAAACTTCTTACCTCATGACATTAATGCTCCTAAGTAAGCCTCTCCCATGTTAAATCAGCTTGATCTTAAAAAAAAACACAGCTAATACATATTGAAGATATACTCCTAAGTGAAATAAATAAGTCCCACATGTGTAAATACCGAATAGTTTCCCTGGTGTGAATATTCCGCAACAATGCATAAGATTCTAATAAGATTACTGACATTTAGAAATGGGAGGAAAGGAGCTAAAGGTGTAGGGAAGGTGTGATACGTAGGGGAAGAACAAAAAGGGAAAAGAAAAAAATGTGAGAGAATGAAAAGATGAAAATAAAGTGTTTGTAGATGGGGAGGGGAGGAGGGGGTGAAGGGAGGGCAGAGGTAAGGGGAAAAAAATGAGAATCAAGACTTGCCATGTAAAGGTACATGATCCCAACAATGAATGTAACTGTACTGTATCCCTAAATGTACCAATAAACTCAATAAAAAAAAAAACAGCTAAATAATCTTGAGTAACTTCCATGGATGCATCATGATAAATAACATTGCTGCTTAGGTGTTGTCTTCCTAAAATGTCTCCTCTGACTGATGCCAAAAGCTTTGCATTAAGATCAATTATGAAATCCTGTGGAGTGGACAAAAATATAGAAAATCCAATGTTCTAGCAGGCTGAAAAGGCTATCAACAAGATGTGACCATCAAGTCCCAAGCAAATCTTTACATGGCTATAACCTAGCCAAGACCTGAATGCAGTTTCATAAAAGATCCTACGCCAGAACCGTCTAACCAAGGTACGGTCCTGCATTCCTGAACCACAGAAAATTGAAGAGAGGATAACTGTTATTGTTACTTTTTCCAAAAACTCACTCACTAAGGCTGCAGAATTTAATAAGTGTGCCTCTATACACTAAAAATGAACTGTCTGAAAAAGAAAGGAAGAAAACCATTTTACTTTAGAAAGAAATTCAACCAAGAAGGTGAAAGACCTGTACACTGAAAACTAGAAAACACTGTCAGAGGCCGGGCGCATTCCTGTAATCCCAGCACTCAGGAAGCTGAGGCAGGAGGATCACTGTAAGTTTGAGACCAGCCTGAGCTACACAATGAGTTCCAGGTCAGTCTCAACTACATAGTGAGACCTGTCTCGAAAAACCAAAAAAAAGAAAGAAAGAAAAGAAAATACTGTTGGAAGAAACTGAAGAAGATACAAACAGAAATAAATATCTGATTATTTGAATCAATTTACAAATTCAATACAATCCTATCAAGTTTGAAGTTGCATTTTTCATAGAGCCAGAAAATGAGGAAGGCCTTTTCCAGAAGACCTCAAGTATCTGAGGCACTCCATCCTGCCTACCAGCAATCCATTTTTTAAAGTTTATTACCTTGTAGGTCAAATTACTAGCTGTCTAGGGCCACCTGCCATTGAACACATTTTCTTCACTGTACTTCCTCATTCCTTGCAGTAGCATCAGATCATAGACGGTTTCTTTAAAGGAAGAAACGTACACATTCTACAAAGCAATCTGGTAAGCCTAACATGATAAACTTTTCATAAAATCATACAGCCACTATAGAAACCAGTATGAAGTTTCCTCAAAAAATTAAAAATACAACTATAAATAGATCCAAAAATCCCACTACTTAATATTTACACAAAAGATCTGAAATAAAGATCTGAAAGAGAAATCTGTCCTCTTATGTTCTTTGCAGCATTATTCCCAATAGCCAAATGGCTGAAATAGCCTAAATATCTATTATTGTGATGAGTGAATATGTCCCCCATGAAACAGTATTGGTCAGCTTTCTGCGGTTGTGACAAAATACTTGAGAATAACAAGGAAGAAAATTTTATCTCGGCTCACAGTTTTAAAGACTTCAATTCACAGCCAGCTGCCTCCATTGGTACACACAGGTCTTTGGTGAGGCATCATGGTGGTGAGAACAGGCTGGAACAAAGTGGCTCATCTCAAGGCAGAAAAAGGGTGCAGGGACAGGGACAGAAAGAGACAAAGAAAGAGAAAGAGAGATTGACGTTGTGCTAATGGGATTCCTTCTGATTTTGTTCCACCCAGGCCTCCACAATACTGGATGGTGTCATCCACACTCAGAGTGGGTCTCTCCACACAGATTGCTGTCCCACATGCCAAATGTATTTAGAAATATCTTCACAGACACAATAACATGTATGCTTACTAATGTTGTAGGTGTTTCTTAATCTAATAAAGTTGACATTCAAGATTAACCATCACAATAATTTTTTTTTCAGTGCTTGATCAAACC
>NW_022900917.1:28070700-28089534 GCF_012274545.1 Fukomys damarensis | reverse complement strand
TTTTTTTTTCAGTGCTGGTGATCAAACCTAGAGCCTGGCCCAGGCTAGGCAAGCAATATACCACTAAGCGACACTCAGATTGGAACTACCATTTTCAGATTTGTTGATATTTCTTTGTAGCTCAGTATATGTTCAATTTTATTATGATAAATTTTACTATTCACATCACATACATATACATGCATAGATATGAGGGAATGGCGGTATTTAAAACATTGTGGCTTTCTCTAAGTGGTAAGATTAAACGTAATTTTTATTTTTAACATTCCATCACGTATTTCCTTTCATTACTCCCACTCATAGGGCTTTGGTCTAGACTTTCATTTTTCTCAGTTAGTTTATTGCAACAACTTTACATATACCTCATCTTTAATCTCCTTCCTTCAATAAAAATTCCACTTGGTCTCTATAAATAACTTTATAAACTACAAACCTAACAGATCACTTCCCTGCCTATGTGTTCCGCAGTCGTTTTCTTTTATCTCCTCCCAGTCTCTCTCTCTTACATCTATCATAATCATCACACAATCACTCCAACATCACCTTCCTTCAGACCAAATATCAGTTTCTAAACTGATCATAGCCGGTTCTAAGCCAAGATTTTTTTCAGGTCTTGCTCTCTATCCTCATTTATTGCTTACACACACACACACACAGCCTTATTTTACATCAGTCTTTCTATATAATTTACCATTTCCAGAAGACTTTTCTCTCTGCCTAACAATGCCACCTCAAGATTGATTTCACACAAGTATGATAGATGCCAAAGGTATTGCTCTTTTTGTACCCCACAAATCCTTCCTAGACAATGGTGACGATGCAATCTCGGGGCAGCACATAGATATCTTTAGGGCTTGATTTGGGATTAGCACACAATCACTTCCAACACATTTATGGCCCCCCCAAAAGTCACTAACTGGTCTAGAATATAAAAGAACCAACCATACTTTTTGTTGGAAGTAGTTGAACATACGGCAAAGTGTGTGATTATAAGAAACAATGAATTGTGGCTGTAAGATTTAGAACATAGAAATTTCTGAACAGTAGACACTAATGGTAACTAAGTTTTGAAAAATCTTCAATGAGTCTTGAAAGACAGAAAACAAATTTTAAAATAAAACAACCAGACTGAGACTAACATAAGTATGACAGCACTGAAAAAAAAAAAAACCACAGAAAGTAAAACACTTTTACTCTAAAATACCAACTATAGAAATCAGGAAGGGAGGGCATGGACAAGGGGAAAAAATGAGAACCAAGACCTGTCATGTAAAGGTACAAAATCCCAATAATGAATGTAACTGTACTGTATACCTAAAATATACCACTAAACTCACTGAGGAAAAAAAATCAGATTATCAAAATAAGATTTCTTTGGTATATTAGACTCTCCAAGTTTCTACCATATTCTAAATCTGTGCGGCAATACTTGATAATGTAGACAAAAGGTGTATACAATAAAAGAGACACCTTACTGTATCATGCCATGCCCTACAGATACTCACAAGTACCTTTTGTTTAAAATAATGTTAGAAAAGATTGAGGAACTTATTTGATTCCTATTAAGGAACTACTAAAAATTTTATTTCAAGATAGTGACAGGATCAGATTTGAAACATACCTTTTGTCTACATTTTTAATTGTCATAGCTTGGAGAATAACCTAGCAGGAAGTATCTTATATAGGTTTACTTTCCTATTTACAATGCCATTCATTCCCAAACTCTCCTTGACCAAACAAGGCTACTCAATCATTTCTTTTTAGAACACTTACCCACTACCCACATCACTCTACAATTGGCTTAGATATCTGAGCTTTTCAGAGAACTCATTAAGTTGCACAATTGTTTGCTCCATTGGATTATGAATGCTTGCTTCCAGGAAGAATAGGCTTTATCTTTTTCTTCTTTGCACAGTGACTGACACACAGCAAGTATTTCCACAAATGTTTAATAAATCAACATTATGCACATGGCCAGTGAGAAAACTGTTTATACAAACGAGGAATGAAAAATACAGTGAATGTTTAAGTAAAACCTTATTAAAGAATACACTGACAAGAATGATGGAGTAGGTGTGCCTGAAGCAAGAGAATTTTGTGGGAGATTAATGGCAATGTGTCTTGTTTTGTGATAATTTTTTGAACATTCACTGTATTTTGTGAGCCCACCTCATGGACCAACCAATTATAGCAATTTCTGTCAAATAAAAACACTGCGGTATGCATCCCTCTGCCTTATTCATTAGCTCTGGTACTGTGTGACTTCAAATTCTCCAAATTCAAAATGAAAAGTAAACATGTATGGATTCAAGACATCGAAGGATCCATGACAGCACAACAGATGAGCACAAAAGGGGAGAAGAGATATACATATTCTACTGTAGTAAGTTAAAATTTAAACATTCACCGCTACTGTTATAATTTTAACATTCACCTTGTTTGACCACGCCTCATATATGTGTGGAAGTACATAAGGGCAAGTAAAGCCAAAATACTGTGAAAACATCTTCGTAGGGAAGTCGACCCTTCACTCCCCAACTCTCAAACCAGGAGAATACACTCTACAGCAAGCCCAAAGCTTCGCGCCGCAGATGACGCAAAAAGCCGAGAAGCCCTTCCAGTAGCCGATTAGGCTTCCGGCTTTGCGACACCGGAAAGGGCTGGAAAGTTCGTCGCCGTCGGTTGGAGGGAGAGTCCTGGCCCCGCCCCCGCTGGTGGACTTCCGAGCTCTGGGCAGGCGTGTTCCAGGCTGTCCCGCCCAGCGCTGCGCGCCGGTTAACATCCCGATCCCTGTCGTGGGTACTATGGAGGCGGCAGTGGAGGGAGAAATAGAAAATGATGACGGCGACAGCAGCTGCGGGGATGTGTGCTTCATGGACAAAGGCCTGCAGAGGTAAAGGGAGTCCGCGACCAGGAGCTGGACTCCCGGCGCCGGCGAGGACGACTCCTGTTTTCCTTTCTGCCTCGGGAATTCTCAGTGCTCTGTTTGAACTTGCTCCAGCCCGCGGTTCTCCACCAGCCTGTATCCTGTCTTCTGCTGCGCCTACTTTTCACGGTTATTACTTTGCTTGCCCTTTAGTTGGGATCTTCTCGTGTTTTCTCTTGCCTTTCTTTTTCCCTGGAGAAAAAAAAAAAAAAGTGACAGTATAGCATCTCTGGCTGCCATGCAGGGAGCGCCCGCTGCTTCTTAGTTGGCTTTGCCTAGATTATCTTTACCCCTCTTTTAACATATTCTGTACAAACCATTGTACTGCTTATATTTGTATACTTCTTGAAAGTGCATGTCTTACTTAATTCACCTTTTCTGCCCTATTTTGCCCAAACTTGTAATTTTTCCCGTAAGTGTTGAAACTGAAACTTAGAGAATCTAAGCAATTTTTCTAATTTCGTGCAGTTGGTGAACAGTTAAGATTCAAACCCTTTTTCTAATTTCACTGACTGTTTTTTTTTCTATTATCCAACAATACCTGCGTAATATTAATTTCCAGGAGCAGCAGTATATCACAGTGTTAACAAGATCTGGCACTAAATAAAGAGTTCAGTAAGTTACAAAAACTAGACAGCTGGCAAATTGTTCTAACAAGGAATTTCGAGTTTGACAGTTCCAATTGCTTTATTACCAGAATTAGATTTCTTGGAGTTGTATTATAGCTGATACAGAACCTACCACAGATGCCCATGAACTTTCATGTCCTTGTTCCTTTACTTCCTGTCCTGTACCTCTAAATTGTGTGCACTGTAGTTTATGTTTCTGGATCTAACCACAGGACAGGTTCCAGTTAATTCAGTAACTGAGTGAGTGAAGAGATGAGTTTTATTCAGGGGAGGTATATTCCAACTTGGAATTGTGGAAGACCAGGGACTTTGTCAGTTCAGACAGCAATAATTAATGGTTCCTTGAAGATAAACTACAATCTGTATTAAACAGCCATTATAGACAGTAAAATGTGTGTGTATGTGTGTGTGTGTGTGTATGTGTGTATATATATAAACTTTTTTACCTGACATGGTGGCATACACTTGGGATCCTAGCACTCAGAGGCTAAGGCAGGAGTATTGTTACAAGTTTAAAGCCAGCCTGGACTCAGTGAGTTCAAGGACAGTCTGAACTACATAGCAAGATCCTTTGTCAAAAAACAAAAGTTGGGTGATGTAGCTCAGTGGCACTGCACCTGCCTCACAAGCATAAGGTCCTAAGTTCAATCCCTGGTACCAAAAGAAAAAGACAAAAAATTTTTGCAACTGGTAGAGCTCTGCAGGTTACTTAATTTCCATAAACCAGTATTCCTATAATACCTGCTGCTTATAGTTGTGAGAATTACATGAGATAAGGGCATTGAGGCTTAAAATAGTTGCCATTTGCTCAACTAACTTCAAAAAAGAGCTAAATACAGATTTGAACTGGGGTGTTAGGATTCCAGAGCCTTTACGGTCATTGACTGTTCAATACTACCTTCACTCTTCTTTGCACAAAAAAGTTAGAATGCCTGGGGTCACCCACTTTTCTTGAATAGTCTGGTGTTTGTTTAACCCAAAGTACTAGTTTGTGTGGTTAGAAGCATTGGATTTTTTGAGACATTTCAAAGCAAAAATAGGAAGGGTTGCATTTTGGAAAGAAGAAAGTACATACATGTTTATTGTCTACATGCTATTTGTTTACTTTTAATTATTTGGCATGCTTTTAAAATCCGTTTTAATAATGCATATTTTCTTTTTTAGCATATCAGAGTTATCTTTACATTCGACCCTTCATGCCATCAATCTTCATTGCAATAACATCTCCAAGATTAAAGCAATTGATCATGTTTGGAATTTACGATATTTAGATCTGTCATCTAATCAAATAAGTCAAATTGAAGGGCTAAGCACACTGACGAAACTATGCACTTTAAATTTGTCCTGCAATTTGATTACAAGAATAGAAGGTTTGTGTTTTCTTATAATACTTTACATGAAGAAGACGCTTTGTCTGTTTTTCTCCAAATAGAATGAATATTATCATAAACTTTTAGAAACTGACCGTAAGACTCATTACACAAAAAGCTTTCTTTCTGAATAGTAGCTAGTTTTTAAAAACTAACTCGTTTTTTCAGAATATCAATAAAATTTGTTTTACTGCTATCAGACTGAATTTGCTTTGAAACAGTCTTATCATGTTGAAATGCTGTTTTTCTCTAATTCTTTTAAATCCTATAACAGCTATATTTTATTTTATTTCTAGGACTTGACACACTAGTTAATCTGACTAGACTGAATTTGTCTTATAACCACATAAGTGATCTTAGTGGTGAGTATATATACATTTTTTTTAATGCTGAATATTTACATGCAGTAGGTTAGCTCAGCATGTTAGAAACCTCCAAATAATAATCCAAGGTTTAGTCAAGGATCTCACCAAGACAATGTGCTTCAGTTATGATTCTTTTTTGTTACTGCCTAAGCCACATCTGAGTTAAAAATAGAAAAAAAGACTTGAGTGGCCAGTAGCAGAAAAAAGCTTGGATAAGAAGATACTACTTTAGTGGAATGATTTTTAAGTTTTAGATAGTATATACTATTATATAGTAGGAATAATTCCAATAGAGCATTCTACAGTGATGAAAATGTTTTATGTTTGTGCTGTCATATTGCAGCCAATGATCAAATACGATTTTGAGCCCTTGAAGTGTGCTGGTGCAACTTAGGGACTGATTTTTGTGTGGGGAAGGGAGCTGTACTGGGATTGAGCCCAGGGCTTTCCCATTGAGCTACCTTCCTATTCACCAGTTCTTTTTTTCATATTTTATTTTTAGACAGGGTCTTGCTAAGTTCCCCTGCCTGAGCTTGAACTTGAATCCTCCTGCCTTTACTCAGAGTGCTGGGATTGTAAGCCTGCATCACCACATAAGGCTTGAATCTAGTTTTACTTAATTTTGTTTTAATATTAATATAAGAAGCTAAACATGTAGTTAGTGGCTAATTTGTTGAACAGTATAGGTATCCAGCGTTCTAAAGATTTACAAATTGAGGATCAAATAAAATTATTTTTTCTGTTTAGTAACTCTTGAGAGTTAAAAATTTATCTATTTATTAAAATAATATAAGTGATTGAAGTTTCATGATTATTCTTAAAATTATCTTAGAACTAGCAAAGTTCCACTAATCATCTTTATGATCTAATTCAACATTTGAAAAATATTACTCCATTGGCTTTTCTTCTTCACTAGAAAAAGAGTGCCCTATGCTGTGTGCTTAGTGTATAAAAAGAGACAGTCTATCCCCTTAAGCTGAAGTAGCAACTATATTTTAACCTCTGTAAAGACGAAAATATGAGTATCAATCTTATCTGTTCCTGTTGTGTGATACTGAGCAAGGTATTTTACTCTTTGGATATTTTCTTATTTGGAAACTGAATAATGGCTAAGATTGTTCATTCACTCAACAGATACTTGTTGCAGATCACTATATAAAATTACTGTTGATTTTCAGTGATGAAAAAACTAACAATAATAAGCAGATAAGGTCTTAACTATAACAGGGCTTACATTATAGTTGGAGGAGAAAAACAATATCATGTCAACCCCAATTCCCATATGCCAAAGATTTGAACAGTAATCTTACCAAGAAGATACACAAAGGGTATATAAGCACATTTTTAAAAAAATGTTCAATGTCCTTAGTGATTAAGAAAATAAAAGATTAAAACCACAATGAGATACCACTTCACATCTAGAATAGCTAAAATTTTTAAATTGATGAAGTGCTAGTAAGATTGTAGAGCAACTAAAACTTACATACATTGCTAATAAAATTCAATATTATAGTCACTTTGGAAAAGAGTTTGGTAGTTTCTTTTATCCCAGAGAGGAAGTGTCCACAAACATCTGTATATGATTATATCCTTTTTATGTGAATATGTTTACATGATTATTTCTAATGTAAAAACTGGAATCAATCCATATATCCTGCAACTGGTGCTACAATTTGCTTCTTAATTGTCTCCTTAAAGCCCTTAAGTTAAAGGCTTTTCACTAGGCTGTGGCACTTTTGGGCACTAATAGAACCTTTCAGACATGGGGCCTTTTGGAGGAAGTTAGGTCAGTGGGGTGAGTATACCCTTGAAAGGAATATTGGAATTTAGTCCCTATCTGTCTATTTCCCAGTACTGTAACGATGGACTTGCTCCACATACCAACTATGACATACTGTGCCACAGGCCTATAACAGGCCAAGAGACTAAGGACTGGAACCTCTGAAAATGATCCAGAATAAATCAGTTGATTATCTCAGATATTTTTTCACAGTGGCAGGAAGCTAACAAAATTGGTAAATGTATAAATTATGAAACATTCATATAACGGAATACAATTTGGAACTGAAAAGGAACGAACAATGATACCTGCAGAAAAACAATTTAAATAGCTAAGCAAAAAGAGCCAGTCACAAAGGGCTGCTTTGTATGTTTTCATTTATATGATGTTTTGACAAAGGCAAAGTTAGAGAAGCAAAAATCAGATTATTGTTTGCCAGGGACGAAATGAGAGAAGACTGATTACGTAGGAACATAAGAGAACCTTTGTTTGAGAATGATGAAAATATTCTATAGTATTTCAGTTTTAACAGTAGTTATTATAGTATGTATTTGATATAACATAACCAAACTCTACACCTAATAAGGGTGAGCTTTAGTGACTTACATACCAAACGATGAGGTCTATGAAGAAAAGATACACAAGCCTATAAGTACTTATAGATCATTCTTAGAATATTAAAATGTTTTATATTCATAAATACTTCAGTAAGTAACTTCTGTGTTAATAGCATATAAAGACAGGCAAGATCAAGTTTTTCATGTAAGAAAGAAGTCTAATGTGCTGGAATGTAGCAGATGGGTAAATGCAAAGCAAAAAGAGGAAAGTAGGTTGAGGACAAGTCAGTATAGCTGAGTTTATAAGCAGGATAAGGAGTTATATGTTATTCTAATCACATTTTATTCTAATGACAATAGGAAGTCATTAGAATTACACAAGGATATGACATAATTTGTGGTTTGTTTTGTAAAACTGGGCTTTAAACCCAGGTCCTTTGCCATTATTTGAGCTTAATACTCCAGTCCTTTTTTATTTTTTAAGACAGGGTGTTGCTAAGTTGCTGAGGCTGGACTCAAACTTAGGATCCTCCTGCCTACACGTGCCCCCACACACACCTACACATATGCCACATAATCCCAGAATGCTAGGATTACAGATGAGTACCACTATGCCCAGCATAATTTATGTTCCTGAAGATCATGGCTGTTGATTAAAAACTAGATTTTAGGTGGATAGGAGAGGAAATAAAGGAAGCAAAATCAAAGATAGTTACAAGTTTTCTCTAGATTTACAGGTGATTGATGGTACTGCTGATTGACATAAAAAAAAGATTGGAAAAGGAACAAATTTAGAGATAGGGGATGTGAAATAAGGATCCTAAGTTTGAGAATACTGTTGAATGTAAATTTATATGCATATAATCTGCAGTTTACGGTGGGTAGTCATGGTTAGAATTATAGATTTGGCAGTTAAAAATGATGGTGTTTGTAACCATGAAACTAGGAAATTCTAAAGAGTTTGTAAAAAGGGGGACCTCGGAATGAGCCATGGGATGTTCTAAAATTGCAACATAAGAACCATAAACATAAAAAACAAAAGGAAGGGCTACTAACATGAAACAAGGACTTATAAATAAGGTGGTATGTGTTCTATACATTTACCAACTTGACACAAGGAATGTAAATATGTACAGAATTAAAAGGAAGGAGATCAAGAGGCAATGATGAAAAGGAATTAAAAAATACATTGTGTACATGTACCAACTTCCCACACAAATGGAAACATGTACTACACACATATGAATAATATTCAACATTTTACTTTTCTAATACATTGTTCATTAGACATATCCATTTGGAGTAAAGTCATATGAATACTACTTCTTTGCCTCAAAAGGAATTTTTCTTTCCTGTTGCAGGGTTGATGCCCCTTCATGGACTTAAGTATAAACTTAGATATATTGACCTACATAGTAATTGTATAGACAGTATCCATCACTTACTTCAGTGTACGGTAGGATTGCACTTCTTGAACAATCTTATTTTGGAGAAGGATGGAGAAAGTAATCCTGTCTGTCATGCTCCAGGTATGAACAACTTATTTATTTCTATATATTCATATATGTAGTAGCAGTTAGTCAAAAGTTTTTCATTCCTTAAAATTAATGTTTACAATTTCCTTTTATTTTTGTCTTCAGCCTTGCAATGTTTTGTCTTTAAAAACGTGATTATAAAAATAGGTTGTGAAAAGACAACATGGGATGAACAGATGAGTAATTGTATTTGCACACTTTTATATTTGACAAGTGAATGCATCAAAATGACATTTTATTATTATGATGTATAATACTATATAGATATAAGAAAGAATGTACAGGGCTGGGGATTTAGCTGAATAGTACCACACAAGGTCCTGAGTTCAATCCCATGACCAAAAAAAAAATCTCTTTATCTACTAATAGTCAGTTATCTCCAAGATAACAGTATACTAAAAGAGAGAATAGCAGGCTACCATTTGCATAAAAAGGCTATTGTGCTATCTCTTTGTTTGTATGTATATTTATATTATATATATATGTATGTATGTATTTGTGTATCATTAAACATCTAAAAATACAGAGATTACATATTTAAGGTCATATCTACGTGGGTTTGATTACAGAAACTAATAAAGTATTCTCTAAATAATGAAAAAAAAGAATAAGATAAGACTATAACAGCAAGAAGCAATTTAAATATGTTCAGGGACCATTTTCATCTCCAGAATTAAGGATTATTTTAATCTTACATCATTGCCTTTTCTTTTACTTTCCTTTTTAGTTTTATTTTAGGATTCCCTATTTTTAATGTTCATACAGAGATTTCTTTAACTGAAATACCAAATAGTTTCTCTGGTGTGAAAAACTATAATAGTACACAGGATCCTAATGAGATAATTAATAATATGAAATAGCAAGTAAAGGGCTAAAGGTGTAAGGAAAGTGGGAAGGGTGGGGGAAAGGTAATAAGGGAGAGGAAAAAAAAATATGAGAAACTGAAAAAATGGAAATAAAGTGTTTGTAAATGGGGAGGGGAGGAGGGGATGAAGGGAGGGCAGGGACAAGGGTAAAAAAATGAGAATCAAGACGTATTATGTAAAGGTACAGAATCCCAATGATGAATGTAATTGTATTGTATACCTAGATTGTACCAATAAAAATAAAATAAAAATACAGAGATTAATGGTATTGGCTAACTTCATGGAAAGGAACTGTAGCTGTAGATCAGGAAATGTTAGAAAAACTACCACATAACTTGGACTTTACACCATGTGAAGTTATTACATTATTAATAAATGATTTTACAAAAAATTATATATATATATCTCCATTTGATCTAATTCTAAATCAGTAAAGTTAGCAAAAAAGATAAGACAGACCAGACTGCTGTTTCTAGAATTCAGTTATAGTGCTTAACTAAACGAGAGAAACGTATGAAATATAAGTAAACCTTCTGAAGATCTGCTTGAGTATAAGTTTTTCTATAGAGATTGCATTTGTGATTCATACACAACTATGAGAAGGCTTTTTTGTAGCACTTCAGTGCTGATTATTTCATAGAAAGTTTATTTTTATCTTCTAGCAGTCTTGTCTCAAGAACCTTAAGTTTCTATAATTTGAGTTTTTGGTTTTGAGGTTTTCACTTTCTTTTTTAAATTAGGTACTTCTTTCAATTCAGTCCCTCCTCCAGCAACTTTCTTAATAATTGTTAGAAAGTTTCAGAATTACAGTTGAGCAAAATTGAAGTTCTTCTGTTAGTTTGGACACCAAATTAATGTTACTTCATGCGGCTTCTCATGTTTAATTGTCCTTAGAGAAAATAAATAATTTTGGATACTTGATAGGTCACATATATCTTAATTAGTTAATATGTAATTAGAGAGAGAGGAGGCTGTTTTATTAAAGCCTCACTAGAGAAATTGATTAAGTAGTGTTTATGACAAGTTGATTAGTTGCTTTCTCAGACTAATTTTGTCATTTGGGTGATATATACAATAATATAATTTACTTTTGAAGTAACTAGACTTTTTTGGTAATCTAAATTTTCATTTTGAATGATTTATTTCCAAGGATACAGGGAAATTATTCTCCAGACTTTGCCACAGCTTAGAATTCTAGATTGCAAGAACATATTTGGTGAACCAGTTAATTTGGCAGATGTAAATTCATCACGCCTTCAGTGCTTAGAAGGCCTTTTGGATAACTTAGCTTCTGATTCTCCCCTAAATATAAGTGAAGATGAGGTACAGTATTGGAGTTTTTCTGATATAAAAAATACTTTCAAATTTTAGTTAATAAATATAAATTTTAAAAGATTTTTGCTGTTCTTATTTTATAGATCATTGATAATGTACCACTGGTGACTCCACCCATCGAAGAGTTACCCACTTTGGAGCAGTTTCCAAGTACACCAGATGCTGTTTTGACGTCATTTTTATCTGTATGTCCACCTTCTGAGCCGGAGAAAATTAATCATGAAATAATTAATCAGAATGAGATGAAACTTCGGAAATTAGATGATCAAATTTTACAGCTTCTCAATGAAGTAACTTCATTCTGTTTTTCTAAGGCCCAATATATGTTTATTAAGAAAAGTAGTTAAAATATAAAATAAAAATTATGTACAAGCAAACCAAGCAGAATACTGAATGTACCAAGGCATGTATTATTGTTTCATTTTACAGAAGTAGGATTCTATGTAGCAGTAGTAGTAAGGAAGGGGGGCCTAGGGTAGCATACATTTTTCACTCATTTTTTGTTACTTCACATCTTTGTTATGTAATATCTTTCATTTGTTCTGTAATACTTCACATTGGTTTTGTCTACTCACCTTTTATGGAATCCTTAATAAGCTCCACATAGATACCAGAGTTACTTTGGCCTACAATCTCTTTAGTTTCTGATTGGTCAAAAATGCTTTGAGAATTACAGCAGGATGCCAAGTTCATTTACATAGTTCCTCTTTCAACTTGAAATTCCAACATGACATCCCCTGATCTCTACTTTCCTGAGCTGTTAATCACTTTTTATACTTGCTGCTTGGTCTCTGGTTTTTAAAATCTGTGAATTGCAGTTCATAGAACTTAATGCTCTTCAATCCCTAATGCAGTATTCTTGCATTACTCCATAGTGATCCCCCTTGGATGCCACATTTCCATATATGCAATGGATTATTTTGTTTACCTTCTGCCTAGTTGTCAGATATTAGCCAGAGAGACTGTTCATTCAGTATCAAGTTGACTTAGAATATTTAACAATATTTTGATACTCATTTTTTTTTCTCAAAATGAGGTGGAAGGAGTAGAAAATGCTTATGTACTACTGGCTATGGTTCAGTGGATGTTTAGTGATCCAAAATTATTATCATGTATATGACACTAACAGTACTAGATAAACAAAAAGTCTGCCTTCATCAATTGAGAGTGAATAAGATGTTGAAGAATCTATGTGTTAGAAATATCTGGGGATTTTAGTCTGAGACATATAGGTAGATAGTAATTTTTTTGTTTTGTTTTTGGTATCAGGGATCAAACCCAGGACCTTGTGCTTATGAGGCAGGTGGTGGCATCACTGAGCTAAATCTCTGGCCTGCATCATTGATACCATATGAAACTTTTTGACTCTTCCATTTCCTCAGGTTTCATCTTTCATTTAACTCTTCTACTACTATCAGAATTTACATTGAGCTTAATAACTTAAAACTGAAGTAAACTTCAGCATCTTTTTAGGGATATTCTTATTTCATTCTCATGACAAGCCAATGAAGTAAATAGTGAATAACATACTGTTGTCCTTATTATATAGAAAAGAAACCCAGGACTTTCAATGAGACATTTACCTAGGAGTACTCTTATTATATCAGTAAGACAAACTTGACTTCAAACCCAAATCTGATCCGCAGTTGTATTTTTTCCACTCATACTTCTTAATCAGTTATTCTTGATAACCAAGATTACTAGTCTATCTGGAAAAAAGTGGTTCACTGCTATGCATATTAAAAATAGCTAAGCAGAGAGCCTCTTGTTTACTGTCTTACTTGCCTAAGAAAAAAGTAAACACTGTTTGAAACAAATGATTTTATTTCAAAAGTCATAAAGTTATTGTGCTGTACTGTAATAACATTTCTTAAACATAGGACTTAAAAATCTTAATTGTGCCACTGATTTATGGAATTCTATGTATGAAGAGCTGTTCTGCTTTTATTTATTCCCCCAATATTTTATTTTAAAACGTTTTTCATGCCGGGTGTGGTGGTGCACGCCTATAATCCCAGCACTCGGGAGGCTGAGGCAGGAGGATCACTTCGAGTTTGAAGCCTGGGCTACATTGTGAGTTCCAGGTCAGTCTCAGCTACATAGGAGACCCTGTCTCAAAAAAACAAAAAAAAAAACATTTTCACCCATAGAGCAAGTTTGAGTTTCTTAATACATACAAACTGGTTACTTCTTAACATTACTACACTAATTTCAAGATACAGATCATTATCAATCTACCATATGTATCTATCACTGTCTTATGTTATATTTCAGAGTAAATTCAAACATCAGTATAGTGCTCTTCAAATAAGCATTAATTAGAGTTAAGCATTTTTGTTTTCTTTTGATTTAAAATACAGGTGTATTTCATAACTTGGCCATACATATACCTGTTACCCAAACTATGAAGATGAACATTACCCTAGAAAGTTCTCCTATCCTCCACAGATAATTAATACTTGTTGTAGAGCAGTGGTGGTGAACTTGTGGTATATGTGGTGAGCAGGGTGTTTGTATTATTGAAAGCTCTAAAAGGTTTGCCATCACTGCTTTAGAGACTAATAAAAACAGGACTATGTAATATGTGTTCTTTCTCATAAGGCTTTCATCAGCGTGATCTTTTTGATATTAGCCCATATGTGTATCAGTAGCTTTTTATTTTTGTATAGTATTCTTGTATACAAAAATAAATATTATAACCAGTAGGTTATTTTAGGTTTGTGATTAAGCTACATGAACATTGCTATACACATGTCTCTGTGAATATGTCTTCTTTTTTCTCTAACCCCTAGTAATGAAATTTCTGGGTTACAGGATAGGTGTATGTTTAGTTTTATATAAAACTACCAAAGGTTCTTTTTCCAATGTAGTGTCCTATTTTACTTCCACTAATGTGACTGACTTGTCCATGTCCTCACCAGTATTTGGTATTTGCTTTTACTTTAGCCATTGTACTAAATATATACTGCTGTTCACTTTAATTTTAATTTCCAATTACAGTAATTAATAATGCTATTGAGGACTTTTTTCACATGCTTATTATATATTTGTGTTTTTTGTTGAGTATCTCTAAAACGTGTGTATTTTTATTGGATTATTTATTACCAATATAATTGCTAATATATTCTGGATACCAGTATTTTGTCAAATACACCTTGTGTGAATATTTTCTTTCAGTCTGCTGTGCACATATTTTATGCCCTTAATAGTATTTCATAAGCAGCAGCTTTTAATTTTGATAGTCTTAATTTCTCCTGTTTTCTTTTATGCTTATTGTTTTGTGAATTTAAAAACTTTCATGTATCCTCAAGTAACAAAGCTATTCTGTTATGTTATTTTATGACAGTTTTAGGATTTTATCTTTTTTATTTAGGTCGGTCTATGGTAGGGATTAAAGTTCATTCTTTTTTTCAGATGTATTTTAAGTCATTGCACACCATTTGTGAAAAGGCTTCGGTGTCTTTATTTGAATGTATCAAATGACTACAAATTGGAGGATCTAGCTTTGAGCTTTTTCTCTCAGCTTTTGAAATTGTATTTTAATTTCTGTAGACTCTAATGAAAATCTTTCTCATTACTTATTCCTTCTATCTACACTCTCATCCCCACCACCCCAATCAGTTTACCTACAAGCTTTGTTGAACACTTAAGAAAACTTTTCGCTTTAACTTTGTTATTTTCTATATTGTTTATTTCTGGTTTTTATTCTATTTATTTTGAATTTAATTTGTTCTTTTTCTAGTTTATTGGTAAGCACTTAAGTCATTTCATTTTAGACCTACCTTCATTTAAAGCAGTATATTTTCCTCTGAGTATTCCATTAGCTACATTCTACAAATTTTGAGGTTTTGCTTTCATTATTTATTAGAAATGCTTTCTAGTTTTTCTTAGAATTTTTCTTTGATCCAAGCATTACTTTGAATATCTTTCATTAATTTTCACATATTTCTGCTTCTATCAATATGTCATTGGTATTTGACTTTTATTTTGTTCAGAGAACATAATTGAATTTCATTCTTTTTTACTATATTAAAACTTATTTAATATCCAAGCATATGGTCTGTGTGGATATTCTTTATGGTCTCATAAGTAATATCTGTTCCACACTTGTTAGGTGAGGATGTTTGATGGTATTTTCAGATTATCCATATCCTTAGTAATTTTCTATCTGGTTCTGTCAGTCTTATTTTTTGGTTGTGGGGCTTTTGTTTTTATTGTTTCATCTAGTTCTATCAGTTGGTGCATAAGTGGTATTAAAATATCTATGATTGTAGATTTGTCAGTTTCTCCCTCCAATTCTTTCAGCATTTGCTTCTTAGGCTTTGAATCTCTTTTGTTAAACATACACACATTGATGATTACTTTGTCTTTTTGAATTGACCCTTGAAGCACATTTTTGTTGGGTATAGAATTATAGATTTATGATTTTATTACTTTCTCCTGGCTTTCATAGTTTCAAGTACTAAGTCAACACTGTTTCAAATCCTTGATTTCTTGAATGTAGCAGTATCATTTTTCTTTGGCTGTTTTTAAGAATTTATCTTCTCTCTTAGTTTTTAGCAGTTTGTTTTTAGCAATTTGGCTACATGTACCTTAAGGATAATTTTTTTCTTCATATTTATCTTGCTTGCAGTTAAGCTTCTTGAGTATGTAAATAATTTGTTATCTTCACCCTATATGAAGACTTCGGATATAGTTTTTTGAAATAGGTTTTCTGCCTCATTCTATTTTTTGATTCCTCTTTGACTTTTTTATACTGCCTCACCATTTCCTGAGGCTTTTTACATTTTATCAGCTTTTGTCTGTATTCTTCATACTGAATAATTTTAACTCTCTCCAAGTTCTATTTTGCCTCATTATTCTGGTAGTAATCCCAGGGAATTTTTTACTTTAGAGACTATTTTTTTAATTATAGCATTTTATTTCTATTTCTGAGCTGCTTTATCATTTGTGACATTTTCTTATTATCTCATTGAAAATAGCTATAATCACTATTTTAAAGTTATTGTCTCCTAATTGAAACATTTGGGTGGTCTCAGATTTAGTCTGCAATGCTTGCCTTTTCTCTTCAGAACAGATCAGTTGTTTTTATGGTGAGTAATTTTAGAATGCATGCTGCACATTGTGAATGTTGTGGTGACTCCAGGTTCTGTTATAATCCTTCAAAGACCTACAGTTTTGTTCTTAGCGAGCATTTAATTTGATTTGCCTTAAGCTATAATCTTTTAAGCAGAAGCTCAAATTTCATTTTACTTCTTGTGTCTAGTAATGGGCTATCTGTAGTCTGCCCCATGCTGTACTTCTCGTTCTTCATGCACAAAAGTCTATATTTCTTACTGGTGAGTTAGACTCCCTCCGTGGTACCGATTATGATGCAGTAAGACTGAGAGGCTAAAATCCCTAAGAGCAGAAACACCTCATTCTCATCCATTTTTCCAAGGGCCAGCTTCTATCTAAAGTAATTCTTTTGTTCACTTTCCAAGGGCTTCAGATGGTTTTTGCTTAGGTTGTTTGTTTTTGTTTCGTTCCATTTGTATTTTCCTTGAGTTTGTAATTATTATCTGTAGGCAAATCAAACTGGTAGAAGCTTGCTTGTCCAAGCAAGAAAATGTCTTCTTTAATTTCTTATACAAGTAGTTTATTAATCCTGAGTCTTATAAAAAAGTCTTAATATTTACAAAAAATTTCAAGTTTTCACTTTTATGATGAATTTTATTTTTAACAAACTTTGTCTTTATTTTTTTACTCTAGACTTCTAATTCTTTATTGGATAATGTTCCTGAGAAAGACCTCAGACCAAAAAGAGACACAGATATAACTTCTGAAAGCGACTACGGAAACAGAAAAGAATGCAACAGAAAAGTTCCTAGAAGATCAAAAATTCCATATTATGCCAGAACTATCCAAAGTATTAAGCACCACAATAAAAACAATAGTGCTTTTGGAAGGTACTTGTTTTGGTTTTAGAATTCAAATAGCCAGGTTCGTTCAATCCCACACACTTATAATCCCATCATCTCTAGAAACTGAAGCAGGAGATCAAACGTTTGAGTTTGGCCTGGGCAACTTAGTGGGACCCTGTCTGAGCATTGTGAAAAAAGGGCTGGGGATACAGCTCAGTGTGAAGGCCTTGGCTTCAATTCATAGTACAAAAAAGAAGAGTGGGGAAGGAAGAGGAGAAAAGGGGGTTCCAAGTACAGGAACGTGCGGGAGTTAATTTGGCTGCTGTAAACTGTCTCATGATAAATTTATCACTTTACTAACATTAGAGACACTTCTTTTTGGATTTGTCATTTCTGATTTCATTCTGCATCCATGGTTACAACCAGTTGCTAATCAAAAGTATTTAAAAAGAAAGGTATATTGTTACATAAGGCCTACAATGGTTGCTCTATACTGAACATGTACAGACTCTTTCTTATCATTATTCTCTGAACAATACCATGTAATAACTGCTACGTAGCATTTATGTTGTATTGAGTATTGTAAATTATTTACAAAATAAAGTATACTTAAGGATATGTGTAGGTTATATGTGAATATTACACCATTTTATGTGAGGGACTTGGACATTTATGAATTTTGTAGCTGAGGTATCCTGAAACCAATTTCTGAAGAAGCTAAGGGATGACTGTATGCTTATAAAGATCACTTTCTCTGTCACTACCAAAGATGAGAAATTAATGTATAAATCTATTAATTCTGTTGCATTCTTTTACTGTGAGAAATAAGACTGATACACTTGAGTTTACATACTATACTTTTCTCTCTCTTTAGGCAGATTTAGATGGGAAACAAAGTCCTTGTTAGGCTGCACTTGACTAAGCTTAAGACAAAAAGTGAATAAGATGATTGTGTTTAATGCCTTCAGGGTAAGGGAGACTGATGTCTGTACATTCACAATTGAGATCATCATGATAGTTTTTCAGAAATGATTGTACTCTGGAATAGGTACAGTCAACTTTTTGCCTATGTAATCCTCCTTTTAAAAATGTATTGTTATTTTAACTTTTCTATAGCTATCTAATCATATTATTTATACAATCATTCAGTTCAGTTACAGTGAGGACATACCCTGAAATTTCTTCAATCCCTGGCCAGTAATGTAATCTATTTTCCCTGTTACATGTTAGTTTTAAACTTTAACTTCCAAAGGGTGATTACTGTATTTACCATTTTTCCAATTCTTCTATGTCATTTTACCATCGTCCCAAGTACTGACAGTGTTTTTTGAAATTCTGATATATCCAAGAATTCTACTCCATAGGAATGTGTTCAGCATTTCCACTTATAGACTCATTTTAATTTTTTTTTTTTTTTGGTACCGGGGAACAAACTTGGGGCCTTGCGCTTGCGAAGTAGGCAGCAGAACCACTAAGCTAAATCTCCTAGACTCATTTTATTTATTTATTTGTTTGTTTGTTTATTTATTTATTTTAAATTAGGCCACTGCTTTTTTTTTTTTTTTTTT
>NW_022900917.1:28035327-28070632 GCF_012274545.1 Fukomys damarensis | reverse complement strand
TTTTTTTTTTTTGTACAAGGGATTGAACTCAGTATCTTGCACCTACAGGTGATGGAACCACTAAGCTAAATTCCTGGTCCCCTAGATTCATTTTAAAAGTTTCAGGTGCTAGGTATCAGTCAACATAGCACATCCATTATAAAGATCATGACTTTATTTTTTTTTTTTCTGAGACAGAACCTCACTACATAGTTCAGGTTGGCCATGAACTCACTGTGTAGATCCTCCTGCCTTAGCCTCCCAAGTGCCTGGGATGACAAGCATAAGCCATCATACCTTGCAAAAAAATCATTACATTTTTTCAAGTATACTCTACAATATCCTTTTTCTAAAACGCTGCTTACAAAATAAGTAAAAATGTTAATATTAGAAAACAGTATAAATGTTGTACTTTTCTTTGGGTTATTTCTTGTGTTTTATTCTTTGCAGTTGTAACCGTAAAATGAAACAACCTTACTTAAAGGACTTATACATAAGGTCATCTTTAGCAAATTGTAATATGTTACGAGAATCAGACGACCAAAAGACTGAATTAATTAAAGTAGACAGAAGTGGCTCAGAAGACAACACTTACAGGGTATGATTTAAGAGATTTTCTTTTTTACTTAATGTGAATAATCTTAGTTTTAAGTTCAGAGTCTCAAAAGTTAGGCATGCCTTTATAACCAAAAAGTATTGTTGAGTAATTTAAATGGATTGATGAAAATAGGTTCTTTTTCACTTCTTGATTTCCAGGTTTTACGTAATACAACTTTTTTGTAATTTTTAAAGGAATAGAAATGACACATGTAAGATCAGATGTAAGTGAAGTCTTTTGCTACATATTTATGGAAGGAGAAACAGCATTCAAGTTTTCAATTCATGCTGGATGTGGTAGCACACCTATAATTCTAGCACTCAGGAAGCGGAGGAAGATCGCTGTGGGTTTGAGGCCATCATGGGCTACATAGTGAGTTCAAGGCCAGCCTGAGCTAGCAATAATACCCTGTCTCAAAAACCAAAATAAATAAATAAATAAAGAAGTTTCCAATACTTTTTTTCCATTGAGTTTATTGGTACCTTTTAGGTATAGTCACATTCATCATTGGGATCTTGTACCTTTACATGATCATTTCTTACTTTTGGGGGCAGTGGTTTCAGACAGGGTCTCACTATGTAGATGAGACTGACCTGGAACTCACTATGTAGCCCAGGCTGGTCTCAAACTCGTGCTGGGATTATAGGCGTGCACCACCACACCCGGCAAATTCTTATTTTTTAAAGTAATAGTTCCTAGCCTTTTTGGCTGTCAGGAGATCTATAGGTTTTCATTTTAAAAAAAAAAAATCTACTTTTAGACATACTGCAAAAGAATTATATATAATTTCAAGGTTTTATGGACTAACCTGAAACCGAATTTTGGACCAAAATTAAGAGGTATTCAGAAATTTTAAAATTACTCAATGTTAGCTTGAACAATTCTCATGTTGTTGAGAATTTTTAGTTTGTGTTGTTATTATCTTGTTCTTCTTTACTTGTTGGCATACTGGTTGTTATTTTGATTGTACCGTGCACTTTTCTTCCCAGTATCTGAGTTGCCTTGCCACCTTTGGTACTACTGGTTTTCTTACTATTTTCCTCTTCTTATTCTCTGCTATGGGGACAATATCGTGAAAAGTAATAACTATAATTAATGCATTAATAATGACAGTTAACATTTCTTGTATAGATACTATGTGCCAGACACTGTTCTGTACTATTTTATACATTTTACTTGCATTAATTTTTTTTAATTCTCACCAGAGCTCTTTGAAATAGATATTGTTATTTTCACATACAACTAAAAACACGGAGATAACAAGTTAGGTAACTTTTCTAAGTTCACATAATGTTTTCTTTCAGTCCCTAGTTGAACAGCTGGACCAAGAGAGAGAAATGAGGTGGAAAGCTGAACAAGCGGAAAAGAACCTTATGGATTACATAGATGAATTGCACAAACAAGCAAGTGAAAAAAAAGATGTTCATAGCCTGGCTCTTTTTACCACAGACAGGTAGGTAAGGTGAAAGTATATGTGATAAACTTAAAACTAATTTATAGCATAAAGATTACTAAACGAGCTGGGTGTGGTGGTGCACGCATGTAATCCCAGCACTCAGGAGGCTGAGGCAGGAGGATCACTGTGAGTTTGAGACCAGCCTAGGCTACATAATGAGTTCTAGGTCAGTCTCACCTACATAGTGAGACCCTGTCTGAAAAAAACAAACAAAAAAACATACTAAACTAGAATGTGTTAGTTGAAACTAGCTGTAGTGTGATAGAAATATATTTATTTGATTGGAAGATCAGTGCTTTGTTAACTTGTTACAAAAGAAATAGGTACATTTATTTGATCCCTTAAACTGAGAAGTATCAGATAGTAAGTATGATAACTAAAGAACAAGGAGACTAAAGCAGGGGTTGTTGGACTTTCCATAATGTTCAGGTTCTGGCAAATATTTTGAGGCTTTGTAGATCCTTTTGCTCTCTTGTCACATATTCATCTTCTGCAATGGTCTTTGATACCAGATTGCTTAGGTTTCTGAATTCTGTTCTCATTTTTCCTTCTTCACTCTATTTCTTATATCTTTTTTGATATATTGCATTCTTGAAGTCTGTATTCTATTCTGTAAATTACTATAATCATTTTCTGTCTCTATAATTGTTTCTAAAGTTATGCCATTTTAAAATTATTATAGGATTTTTCCATGGAGTTCTTGTTGTGTTTTGTTTCTTATCCTTGAAGGAACACTGGGTTTCCAGATTTGGTACTTGCCACAGATATGGTTTGGAAGCTGCTGGCTGTACTTGTCTGTACAGTGGATAATTCCTATAATAAGTCCTCATTTGAATAGAAAGTTGGATATACACAGCTCTCCACCCAACTCCATTTATTTTAAGCAATTACTGGTATTTTCTACCTCCTTACTCATTTCTCATATCTTATAGACATGTTATATAAGGAAATTTACAATACTTAACACGTACCCTATGAGAACCTCTGTAAGTATGCAAGTGGTGATACATAATGCTATCACTAGTCCTGCCACTATCGCCCACCTTCCTTCCTGTATTAATTAGTCAGATTTCCTGTTGCTGAGACAGAATTCCTAGCACCACAATTTAAAGAAGAGGTTTATTTTGGCTTATGGTTTCAGTGGGTTCAGTTCATGATCAGCTGGCTCCAAGTAGAAATGTCATGGTGGAAGGCCCCAGCAGAGGAAAGCTGAACCCACAGCAACCAGGAAGCAGGAAAAAAAGGAAAAGCCATAGATGTATTCTCCAAAGGCACATCTCCAGGGATCCACCTGCTCCAACCAGGTCCTACCTCCTAACAACACATCAGCTTTGGACTTGTTAAGGATTAATCCACTTTTTAATTTAATGCCCTGTGATTCAGTCACCTCCTGAAAAGCCACTCTAAACACATGAGACTTTTAGGGGACATTACAGATCTAAATCATCATATTACTTTATTTGTGTTTGGTTAATTTCTATCTGAATTGATAAAAGGAAATAATGGACAGGGATGAAAACCAGATGGATAAATTGATGGTGCTCTTATTGCCTCAGAAAAACAGCACACTTGAACAACCACTGTGTCCTAACCAATTTATGGAAACCTGTGACAGAAACATAGATAATGGCAGAAAGAGGGAGTATTTGTCTTCCTTTCTTCAGAATGAAGCAAAATTTAAGTTGTTTTTATTATTTAAGTTTAGTTCTGTTTGTTTTCAAATTGAAAATCTTCCCAGATTTTGGCATTATGTTATTTTTTGTTTTTAGCTATATAGGAATGAATTTTTGCTTTATTCTACTTTGTAGGTATTATTTAATGGGATATTAGAAGAAGCTGTGTCTGAGGCTGCTCACCAAATTCTGTTTTATTTGAAAGGACTGTGTCATACTTTATTTTCCTTATGAATATCTGTCTGTTTTATCTG
Source organism: Fukomys damarensis (assembly GCF_012274545.1). Lineage (NCBI taxonomy): Eukaryota > Metazoa > Chordata > Mammalia > Rodentia > Bathyergidae > Fukomys > Fukomys damarensis. Next base: position 28,066,672 of record NW_022900917.1, on the reverse strand, counting down.
TATTTTCTTGAAAATATCCGTTGTTCTCTTAAAAAATCAATCTCAATCTTTTCTAACTCTGTTTTTATTTAAACTCATGTTTGTTTATGATGGTACCTTCACCAATCTTGCTATTCCTATATATGGCTTGGTAGGGACTCTGTATCATTTGTACCTTATGTAGGACCTGGCATTTAAGTGCCATGCTCTGTGTTGGCTTAAATGAACATTTTTGAAATTGTATCCATTGTCCAGATCTCCTTGATAAACAGATTTGTTCATTTGTGACTCGTCTTTTCTCCTCTATAAGCATTAACCCCAAGTACAGTTTTTATCATTCTTAAATGTGAGTGCTGTTCTTAACGGCATGCATAATTTCTGCTTTAGATTAAAGGAAGTTATTTTTAAGGAGAGAAATTCTAAGGCACAACTTGAAGTCATGGTTCACAAACTTCAAAATGAAATTAAAAAACTAACTATTGAATTAATGAAAGCAAGAGATCAACAGGAGGATTATATTAGACACTTACGAACCCTGGAAAAAGCATTAGAAAAAATGGAGAGACAAAAAGGGCAGCAGCAAGCAGCACAGGTATTTTTTCTCTTTTAATGTATCTCTGATGTGGAGTAATATAAATTAATATCTTCTAGCCTGAAACAAATTAATATTGTATAGTAAGCCTGAAAGATGTTAAGCTATTGGCAGAAAATTAAATTATGTATCAGTTGTGTAGCCTTTTGAATTATGTCTAAATTAATGCTACCAATGCTTACACAAAGCAGTTCTAAGAGTTGGTAGAAATACTGTAGATAGTTAAGCTTAAATTTTGAGGACTAGTTTTTGAAAGTACTTGGCATGCTTGACTTTCTTTTTCATGCTGAGTGGAAATGCTCATCAAAATCTGTGCTGCACCTGACTAATGCCAATACATGTGGCACTTCAATGGCTATACTTTTTGTAACCATAACATTGCTGATTTAACTTTGAAAATCAACTTAATCACTAGGCCTTGTTACTTATAAAGCACAATTTTTATGATAACTGGCATTAATATAAAGCTGGAAGAGATTATTATCTAAGTACTGTAACTATGTATACTTTACCCAGATGAGACTTCTCCAAGAGGTAGAACTCAAAGCTGCAGCTGCTGATAGAGAAATAAACTTACTTCGAACTTCTCTTCACCAAGAAAAGGAGCAAGTGCAACAACTTCGTGAACTGTTGGCATTGAAAGAACAGGAGCACAGGTATATTAGAAAAGTATATTAGAAAAATATTGAAATTTAAAATTAGAAAGAAGCTTGTGGGTTTTCCCCTCAGAATTAATTGATTAAAGACAATAACTGATTATTGATAAAGTCTGATAGAATTAGCTCATGGAAAATACCATGTTTATGTGTGTATTAGCATCAGTCCTGTAACAACTACTAGCTAAAAAGCAATGTGTTTATTGTTTATTATTCATTACTGATGTTGTTTATTATTGTCATTTGAGGTACAGCTTATAAATAAAGCTTATTTTGCATTGCTCCAAATCCACCCAAAAGTTGATTGTTGTATATAGAGAAAACTGTTTTAGTTGACCTCCAAGTAAATATTTGTTAAATGGTATTATTCTTCTGCAGCAGGAATCAATAAGCTTTTTCTGTAAAGGATCACAAAGAAAATACACACAAGTAAAACTTCATATTTTTTCTGTACATACCTATGCTCAATTTCTGTCTTTGAAATTGAAAAATTTAGTTTGAATTAACATTAGGGAAAATAAAATTCTAAGAAATATTTAAGAATCTTTAAAGTTTTTCACTTTTTGAACAACATCCTTTGATTTGTTTTTCATTCTAGGAAAGAACTTGAAACAAGGGAGTTTTTTAGTGATGCTGAGTTCCAGGATGCCTTAGCTAAGGAAATAGCCAAAGAAGAAAGAAAGCATGAACAAGATATAAAAGAATACCAAGAGAAAATTGATGTATTAAACCAGCAGTATTTGGATTTAGAACATGAATTCCGTATTGCTTTAACTGTTGAAGCCAGAAGATTTAAAGATGTAAGTCCTTAGAGCCTGTTCCTCATAAAAATAATAGCTACTTTGCTGGGCATGGTTTTGCACATCTTTAATCCCAGCACTTGGAGGCTGAGGCAGGATTGCTGTGAGTTTGAGACTAGGCTGGGTTACATTATTAATTCAAGTCCAGCTTGAAATGCATAGCAAGACTCTGTCTCAAAAAAATAAAAATAGTAATAATAATAATAATAATAATAATAATAATAATAGCTACTTTTCTTCCTGTTGGTTATAAACTAAGATTATAAATGGTGAAGTAAAGATTATTAGAATAGAACTGAAAATCTGCAATCTCTCCCACTGCTGTAAGCAGGGTTTGGCAAAACTAAAGATCACAGGCCCAGTAGCCCACTGACCCTTTTTTTTTTTTCTTTTTTTTAATATAGCGTTATGGGAATGGAGCCAGGCCAATTTGTTTACATATTATCTGTGACTGCTTTTTATTAGAAGACCAGAGTTGAGTATTTCCAATAAAGATTATGTGCCCTGGCTTGGAAAAACCCAGTTTACAGTTTGGCAATCCCTGTTGCAGAAGAACAGTCTTGCTCCTGAGGCCAGTCTCACCAAAAATACTCCAGATCCCATTTTCTGTTCCCTGCTTAAGGATACAGCTTCAGTAAATCTTCCCTTTCACTCTTATATCCGCAGTGTGTCCCTCTGTATAGAACCATTCCCTGCAGCATACATCTGACACTGATTTCTCTCATCTTAAGAAAACTCTGGTCTCATTTAGCTACCACCTTGTTTCTTCTGTGATTTACATCAGAACTTCTCAAAATTGTGCATCTGTTATAACTGATTTCTGTACTCTCTAACCTGCTCTGATCAGGCTTTTATTCGTACTGCTGTGCTGTCATTGCTGTAGTCAAAGCTGCCAGAAACATCCACGCTGGAAAGCATCACTTTAGTCCTCATCTTATTTGACCTCAGAACAGCATTTGATTTCTTTTGATCTCTGTACTCCATCAGATTCTTTCTTTACTTGGTTACCAGCATACTTTACCTCTTGGTTTTCTTGGCTTTCTGTTACTTCATTATTTTCAGACTCTCTTACGGGTGTCTTGTTTTTGTTAAAATTTTTTTCTGAATGCCCAATTTTCAATTATTAAACCCTTTTTCTTTCTAGACACAGTCAATCTCTTGTTAAATACTTTAATCTTCATTTTTTATCTCCATCCTAGACCTTTTTCCTGATCTGTCTAAGCACCTATTTAGCATCTTTACCTCCACTACCTGGCTTTCCCCAAAACTTTCTACTTACTTTGTCTTCCCATCTCAGTTAATGTTATCTCCAGCCTTCTACATGCTTAGGCTCTCCAGCCTTCTACATGCTTAGGCTCCATTAAAATCATTGTGGACTACTGTTTTTCTGACACTCCATATCCAGGGACTCAAGAGATTGTGTCACCATTATTGAAAAAATATTTATTGTCATTTCTTACCATTTCTTTTACTGCCACTCTGGTATAAATAACATCTTTCACCTGTATTGTTTTAAAAACATTTTAATTGATCTTCCACTTCCACCATGTCTCGTTTCTGTTTAGACTGACAATAGGTAGCATCAGTAATGTTCTACTAAAATAAAAATTACATCATACAATTCCCCTCCTCAAAGAGCTCTATTGTCCCTTCATTTTAATCAGTTTAACCCTCAGTTACTCAGAGGTATAACCCTCTATAATCTAGCCCTCACATTTTCATCTCCGATCCTTCCCTCCAGCCATGCACCTCCAATGACACTAGCCTTTAGCATATTCCTGTCTAGAACACTTGCCCTTCATATTAGCGTAGCTTCTTCTATTACCTCCTTCAAGTCATTGCTCCAGTGTTATTTTCTTAGTGATTATATTATTTGAAATTGAACCTTCCTCTCTCAATACTTCATCCTTCTAACCTTTTTTTTAAGCACATAATATCTAACAATAAGTATAAAAAGCTATATATCATGGTACCCACTAGAATGTAACCTTTATAAAGGCAGAGATTTTAGTGTGTGTCCCTCGTTGATATATTCCATTACCTAGAACAATGGCTGATGTACAACAGGCCCTCAGTAAATATTTGTCAAATCATTGAATTCTAGCTATAAATCCATTAATTCCCTGGGCAACAAGATAAATGGATAATCTCCCTGGGCCTCTGTTTTTTCATCTGGAAATTAATAGATTGAAACAAAAATTTTTTTTGAAAACTCTGATTCTAAAAATGAGAGATGTAAATTATTTCCAGAAGCAAATATTTCTAATTATTTAGAGAATCACCATTTATAATATAATTTTGAAATATAGGTTAAAGAAGGTTTTGAAAATGTTGCAGCTGAGTTAGCCAAGAGCAAACATGCTCTTATTTGGGCTCAAAGAAAAGAAAACGAATCATCTTCTTTAATTAAAGATCTAACCTGTATGGTAAAGGAACAAAAAACAAAACTAGCAGAAGTTTCCAAATTGAAACAGGAAACGGCAGCAAATTTACAGGTAAGACTTTCTAACATTATATTTCCTTTGAATGTTTTTCATCATTTTTTCAAGTTTATTATGATTTTTAAGAGTACACAAAATGAACTTTTGAATGATGTTCATTATACATTGTATAGGAGAAAATTACAACTGAGATAAAACTTATTTCACAGATTTTCATTAAAATAGTTAAGTAAAATAAGTGTATTAATTTTAAGAAATGTTAAATAGGTGCTGCTTATATAGTGATACAACAAGAATTGAGAAAGTGATACTGAAAGATTTGAAATTTGAGAAACATGACTTACATTGCTGATACTAAGTTGTTATAGGTGGTGGTGGTAATGGTTTTTAGACATACTTAGGTATGATGTCCTTATTGTTGTCTCACTTTTAGAATTGTGCTGTTTGGTACAAGGTACCTCCCAGGAAGTAACTTTTAAACCATTAGTATAAATACTTTTTGAGAAATTTTCAATATTATACATATAGTTCACCTTTTTTTTGTTGTTTTGGTTTTGGTTTTGCGGGGGGAGGGGTTGATACCGGGAATTGAACCTCAGAACCTTGTGCTTGTGAGTCAGGTAGCAACATCACTGAGTAAAAAAATCCCTGGCCCTAATTCATCTTTTATAATTGTAGACAAAATTAACAGTGTTCAAAGGTGTGGCACCTAAAATTTGACTTTTTATTTCATAAACCTATATCATTAAAGTAAAATTTCTGATATAAAATTTAGCACATTTATTTTATTTACTTAATAATTTTCTCAAAATGCAAAAATAGAAAGTAAAAAAGCACTTAATATAATAATTATTTTGCTTTTTTTTTAATTTTGGGGACTATACAGAATCAAATCAACACTCTGGAAATTTTGATCGAAGATGACAAGGAGAAGAGTATTCAAATAGAACTTCTCAAGCATGAAAAAGACCAGCTTATTTCTGAGCTAGCAGCCAAGGAATCACTAATTTATGGTTTAAGGACAGAAAGAAAAGTGTGGGGACATGAGCTGGCACAACAGGGTAAAACTCTCAAATTTTCAGTGTAAATAGCCATTCTTAGACTCAAAACAATTTGGGTATTGGAGTGAAAAGGACCTAACTACTTAAGAGATGCCAAGAAAAGATAATTTTCTGTCTAGAAGAATAAATAGGCATTTGCTAGACAAACAGGAAAAAATGCCACTTAGGAAAAGGAAAAAGTTTATTGTACCAATTTAGAAGTTAGAGCTCTGAGGGCTAAGAATGTAGTTCACTGACGGAATGATAGCTTAGTGTACACAAACCCGAGTTCAGTCTTCTGCACTGCAAACAAAAAAGTTACAGCCCATGTGTTTTTAATTTTTTTATATAAATTTACATAGAAATCTCATTTATCTTTTTTGTGTAAACATTCAAAATGGTTTAGCTCTGATATATTTTATTGCTTTCTTGCTAATATAATTGGGCCACTTCATTATAATTTATGCAGAAATTTAAAATAGTACATGAGTGAAAACCACTTTAAGCTTAGGTAAGACCTTGGTCTCATTCTCTTCCCAATCACTGTAAAGCAATAGATAATACACTTCTTTATGACATTTATGGATATCTTAAATATCCTTATGAATACCTATATGTTTTTAACAGGATATTTCTCATTTACCTATTCCCTGTAGGAATTCTTTTTTCTTTTTTTCTTTTTTTTAATCTTCTCTTGGAATTCTTAATATGATTTGTTTGACATGACATGAATTAAATATCACGTCTGAGTTTCTTGTTCTTGATTTTATTTATTTAGAAAGCCTGTTTGTTTTGTCTCCTCTCTCTTCATAGAAGAAGTCTCCTTTATATGCCTTGGTTTTTTGTTTGTGTTTTTTTACTGGATCACACATCATTAAATTAGATTTTCATACTATACAAAACTTCCAAGGTATATTAAAGTTTCTAACTATGTTTGTTTCTTAGGATCATGTCTGGCTCAAAATCGTGGAAAATTAGAAGCCCAAATTGAAAGTTTATGTAAAGAAAATGAATCTCTGAGAAAAACAAATGAAAGTGAAAGTGATGCATTAAGAATAAAGTGCAAAATGATAGAAGACCAAACTGAAACAATTAGAAAATTAAAAGATGTAAGTTTGACATTTGGGGAAAAGAGTAAATGGCATGTTTAAAAATCTGGTGAGGTCAAAGTATCCAAAAATAACTTATCCCAACTGCTATAGAATTTAATATAGCAGGCTGAGGATTTAGCTTAATGGTTCCACTGCCCGCCTTGAAAGTGCAAGGTCCCAAGTTCAATAAAAAAAAAAAAAAAAAAAAAAAAAAAAGAATTTAATAAGGGAGGGCAGGGATAAGGGGAAAAAACAAGAACCAAGACCTGTACTGTATACCTAAAATGTACCAATAAACTAAAAAAAAAAAGAAGTAAAATGTGTTTTATACATGTTTCACTTTCCCATGATGAATGCCATCATTATGTACTAATGAATATAAAAACTTTAAATATATATGTGTATATATAAAGAGAGAGAAAAAGAGAGAGCGAGAGCAAGTATATTTCCTTTTGTAATATTTCTCATGTACTCTTAAAATGTTACCAGATACTTATTTGTGTTTTTGGAGGTGGTTTGGGGTTTTTTTTTGGTACCAGGAATCGAACTCGGGTCCTACACTTTTGAGGCTGGTGGCATAATCACTGAGCTAAATCCCCAGCTACCAGATATTTATTAACTTAAATTTTATTTCAAAATTTTATGTAAATTTTTATTACAACTTTGAAATAACTACAACTATTCAATGTCAATAAGAAAAAATAATATTTTATGTTTAAAATATCCTTTTAAATGTTAATTAAACCATATCTAATTGCTCAAAATGAGAATTTGTTGTTTAAGATTAACAAAAATGAATTTTTTTTCTTAAAGTGTCTACAAGAAAAAGATGAACAAATCAAAATATTACAAGAAAAGATGACTGAAATAGAAAAATGTGCTCAACAACAACTTGATGAAAAATCTTTACAGCTGGATAATATAATAGAAAAACTAGAAAGGCACAATGAAAGAAAGGAAAAATTGAAAGAACAGTTGAAAGCAAAGGAGGTAGAACTTGAAGAAATAAGAAAAGCTTACAGGTATTTTAAAATATTTTTCACAAAGAAAAATGTGGCTTAGTAACTTCATACAGCTAATTTACTTTTTAAATTACTTCTCATATTAGTACACTTAATCAGAAATGGCATGATAAAGGAGAACTTCTAAGCCATCTTGAAACACAAGTAAGAGAAGTGAAAGAAAAATTTGAAAACAAGGAAAGAAAACTTAAAGCAGAAAGGGACAAAAGTATTGAACTACAAAAGTAAGTATTAAGTCCTAAAGGATGTGAGAGCTATTTAAACACAAATGTTGAATTGTGATGGATGAAAATAGAGGTATCAAAAATATAAGGAACAGGGCTAGGAATGTAGCTCAGTGGCATCGCACCTACCTGGCAAGAGCAAGGTCCTGAGTTCAATTCCTGATACTGGAAAAAATATGTGCGACAAACTGTGCACGGTGGCACATACCTATAACCCCAGCACTTGGCAGGCTGTGGCAAGAGGATCACTGTGAGTTCAAGAGCAGCCTGAACTACAAAGAGAGATCCTGTCTCAAAATGCAAAACACAAACAAAAGAATATATGGTACATACTTTCTAATGTACTTGCCTAAAAACTTTATTTCCTATTTGCCTTCCATCTATAAAATTAAGATAATAATAGTCCCCACTTTAAATGTTGGATATAAAATTCACATTTATGTCAATAGTATATATTCATAAATATATATAAGAGTGTTTTATACATAGTACTTGTTTGTTGCTTTCCTTATATGATTATTGTTTTAAAACTGAATCAAAGTAGCTAGTGATATATTTGGTGAACTCCTGAAGGGGTCAGAGAATATTCGCATAGTAGCCTACACAAGCTGAAAAGGAGAACTGATTTTTAAAGAGATATTGCCATTCTTATGTACATTCTATAAGTACACAAGAGGAAATAAGCTTTTACTTTGTTGTATGAGTAAATAGACCTGTTAATATAATTTATAAAATTATAAGAAGTTCCTTGAAAATAGATAATATAGTTTAATGATCAGTTGTCATGTCAAGATACAGAGCGGTAAGCCAGGTGTGGTGGCACATACCTGTCATCCCACCACTCAGGAGGCCGAGACAGGACAATTGCCACAAAGTTGAGGCCAGCCTGGACTACATAGAGAGACCCCATCTCAAAAAGATATAGTAGTACCAATAACATAACATTATGGATATCCCCTCCTCTGTCCCCCATAAAACCCCTCATGTATTTGTTTTTTGTTTTGTTAATTTCTTATTTTGTTCTGCTTTTTAAAAGGGATGCAGTTGAAAAGCTTCATAGTATGGATGATGCCTTTAAAAAACAAGTAGATGCAATTATTGAAGCTCATCAAGCTGAAATAGTACAACTGGCAAGTGAAAAACAGAAATGCCTTGATTCTGCAAATTTAAAGGTATTGTAAATAAAATTCATTCCAATAATTAGTATTAATTGGTTATAGCTAAGTAAATTAAATCTTTAGAAATTACAAAGAAGAAGGCCAGCATGATTTTACAACCTAATAGATGAGGGATGTTGCAAATATCATGAAACCAGGCTTGGTAATACTTAGATTAGTGTGGAACATAATTCTGATGAAGCCAGAATTATGTTTGATTCTCCATGACCTGGAAAAAATATTTTCTTAGCTCTAACCAATCTCATACGGAAATTCTTTGGTTAGGCATAAGTGAGGTGAGAATGTGAACTTATTAAACATAATCTAAAATAACATAACCATCACTACTTTAGAAAAGTTCTCAAAGAGTTCTTTATTATTAGGGTTCAAGACCACCTTGAACTCTGTCACCTTGGTATTGTTGACAAATGAGTTTCAGATAATACAAGAGCAAGGGCAAATATCTGAATCACCTGTGAAGCTTTTTTAGTAATACACATTCATGAGCTTCCCCTAGAAACTTGAATACCTGGATGAAATCCAAGTATTTTTAAAATTTCACAGTTGATTCTGGTGTGACCCCTCTGTTGAGATCCACTAGATTCAGGCATAGTTGTGAATCTCCATTTTTCCTTGATTTTGAAGTGGCAGTAAGAAACTAAGGTATCTAAGCCAGAGATTCATAAATGAGCAACTGGAAAGGAATAAGCAACAGAAAGGCAAAGTAATGCTACATGTAGAATACAAAGTTCTGTGTTCTAGTGAAATTACCTTCAGGACTCTATGCAAAGAGAAAGAGTGAGTAGCATCTTTAGAAGTAATCACAATGAATAAAGAAGTATAACTTCCCCCAGAATTATTTTTAGTTTAAGTCAGTAGATATTTCAGGTATTTAATTTATCATCTACCAGCTGTTTAACAGGAGTACATTAGATAATACAAAATAGAATGTAAAATGAGGAAAATACTGGGTTCAGTGTTAGCCCCCTGCCAACATGAAATAATATTAAAGGGAAGAGTTTGTTAGAGTTAGAGAAATAGAACCGGAGTTTAAATGTGATAATCAGGTATTTAAAGGAGAATTATGGGCGTCACACAGAGGTGACAGTTTAAAAGTAGAAATAATAATTTTCTAAGAAAAAAAATCTTCGGAAACTAGTGTTAGGGATTAGAAAGAATAAAGAAGAAGAGGATGGTCATATTGATGGTATTGAGGTATTTATAAGCCAGAGATTTTTCTTTTCTTTTTTTCTTTGTTTTTTTTCCTCCAGTATCTGGGATTGAACTCAGGACTTTGCATTCAGCACTGCTGAGCTAAATCTCCAGCCCAAGAGATTTTCAAGCCAAAGTTAACTGTACCAAATACAGAGATCTTAAGGGAACATAAATCATAAAAGTAATATCTCAAAAAAAATGATGATATGTAATCACCAACAGCACTTTTAGAAATGCACAACCAGGGATTTAGCTTAGTGGTTCGGCTACCTGCCTTGCAAGCGTAAGGACCCAAGTTCAATTCCCGGTACCAAAAACAAAAACAAAAACCCAGAAATGCACAGCTGGGCATGATAATGTACACGTCTCCAGAGGCTAAGGCAGGAAGATTGCAAGTTAAGGCCAGCCTGGGCAACTTAGTGAGACTCTTTATCAAAAGATGTAGCTCAGTTGTTCTGTGGTTCAATTCTCAGTGGAATAAAGGAGGAAAGGAGTATAGTACAGACTACATCGAAGAGAAATCTGTAGAAATTGGAAAATCTGTAAGGATATTGATGTGTAAGATAAACTTACAACTCAGTGTTTCTACACAGCAAAGGATGGTAGGAAGATTAAGTCACAAACATGGGTTTGTTTCTTCACCCAGGTACCTAGAAATTGCATGACCTTCAGCAGTTTTTCTAAGCTTTAAAACAGAGTTAAAATATATTATCCTTGGGCTGGGGATGTAGCTCAGCACCGCCACACCTGCCTGGCAAGATCCTGAGTTTGATCCCTGGTACCAAAAAAACATTTGTGTATATTATCCTTTTTCACAAAAATTCTATGAGAACTAAATAGATAATATAAGTGAAAATACTTTAGTTTTTTCCCTATTAGCATTTGATAAAGTTATATTTTACTCACCTTACTGCATTAAATGAATCATAAAGCACAAAATGCCTAAGAGTCAATTGTTGTCTTCTTTCTTTCAGAATGTATTAAAAAATACATTTTATTATTAAACTAAAATTAATACTTATATATTGATTCAGGTTCATCGAGTTGAAGAAGAAATGCGTGAACTTTTGGAAGAAACATGCAAGAACAAAAAAGCGATGGAAGCAAAAATTAACCAACTTGCTTGTGCTCTAAATGATATTCAGCGAGAAATGTAATGGTTTTGAGAACAAATTTAATTGAAATGGACCAGCAGACCTCTTGTAAAAATAATTAAATACTGTAACAGTAGTAACTAATATGACTTTGAAATGTCTCTTTCTATACATTTCATATTGAATATTTTAAAAGATTTTTGATCAAGTATTTATTGTATATGTAGGTTTTTATAATACATTTTTAATTATGTATATGAGAAAAATACCTATGAAAATACCTAGACTTAGAACACTTTCTTGTTTTTGTGCTATACATTGTTTGGTAATTACACATTTGCCTACTGATTTGTAAACAAAGATTAATATTTTGCCTATTAGGCAAGTATTTTAATCATTGTTGTTAACCTTATTGTGTTGATAAAGAACTAATTATAATTATTGGTTGTCCTTTAGCTGATGTAGGTCTCCATTCTTTTAAAGCGCTTAAATGATATAGACAAAAAATATTTGAAATCTGTATGATAAAAGATGTGGCATTCTTAAGAAAGCAGATGTATGGGCTGGGGACTTAGCTCAGTGGCACTGCACCTGCCTCACAAGTGCAAGGTCCTGAGTTCGATTCCTGTTATGAAAAATAAAAGCACATGTAGCCCTCTCCACATCACGCATAATTATCCCTTTTTTATAATGCATATGACATTTCACTAAAGATTACATTTAAGGTCTTATAAATAATTGTCCTAGAAAAGGAGCACTACTATGTCATTCTCCCTTTTAATCACAATATATGAAAAAAACTGATTTTGCAATGGAAACACTCATTTCATATCAGATCATCTATTACCATTTTATTTTTGTCACTTCTTAATGCTGTGTATGTAGAATGGAAACCTATGTACTATTTCTCCCTAATGTTTCTGAGAGGAAGAAAATATGATTATCTCTTTTCCCTCAACCCAGTGGTGGGGATGAAACCCAAGGCTTTATGCATGCTGGGCAAGTGCTCTACCACTGAGCTACCTACATGCTAGCCCTAATACTGTTATTTTTTAAAAATTAATATCAATAATAAACTAAGTTTTATAAGTACACTTCATACTAAAAATCTGTGGAACATCAAGAGAAAAACAGAATCGTATCTAGCCATGTTATAGTTGTTGGGAAACTTAAAATCTTGAGAATAAGAAAATATGATTCATATTACAGAGGAACAACAGTACAGCAGCTGACTGCTCATCACAAACAGTGCAGGCCTGAAGGCACTGGATGATGTACTATAGTTGAAGTGGAATAAAAGGAATTGTTGACCAAAAATTCTCCATCTGGCAAAACTATTCTTTAAATTCAAAATAAAGACACTCTTAGAAAATACATTGCTAGCAAATAAATATGCTTTAAAAAACTTACTAAAGAAAATCTTAAAGACTGAAATTATATCAGACAATTCAAATCCACTGAAGGAAACTGAGTATTATAAAAGATAAAGTGGGTGGGTAAATTTATATATAAAATTAATTTTGACTGGAAGACAATTATATTTATAACACTGACAAGCATAAATTTGGAGGAAAAATACAGCTATATTGTAGCATAATTTATATGGATTTTTTTCAGATTAGTATTAAGTGAATGACCTACACTGAATTTAATGTGTATTATAATCATAAGCATAGCCTCTAACATAATAAGTTTAAAAATCAGCAATGGAGGTTCTACTTACAGAATTGCAACACAGGTTTGCAGACCTGCTTCCTAGCAAAACAAGCCTAACTGGGGAACAACTATTTAATTTAGAAACTGTCCTAGTGGCATAGAGCAAATGAGGAAACATTTATTCAACAAAAACAAATAAGTAGGAACAGAAAAATCCTGTGGCAGTGAACCAGGAACTTCTCCCCTTCCTGACCCTCATTTCAGCCTGATGAAAGCACACTGAATGGTTCTGGCCAGAAAGATATTTCCTATCCCTCTGCTCCCAGTCAAGAGATTCAGCATCTCACCAGGATGAAGAGCTTATCAACATCATCATCCCTTCCAAAACAAATTCCTTGTGACATCAGCCAAAAATAAGAAAACACTTCTTTTATCCTGCTGTCAGACATATGGCAGAAGTTCCATCTATCCTCGGAAGGACAGGCTCAAAATACTGGAAGCCCAGTTACCGTCGCTCTGGCTCACTCATTAGGTAGAAGTTTCCTACTGCAAGAGGCAAGCCTTGAAGACCAAGAGACAACTTAGGGCCCTACCTAGCACCTGGAGTAGTGGCTCATGAGATTTCTGACTAGGGGCAACCAGCTGGAAAGCGCTCCAAAAAAGGAACTGAGTGTATTTGAAGCAAAATGGAAAGTTCAAGCTATGAATACCCACCTAAAAAATGAGATTTTTTTTTTTTTAATGGAAAGCACTTAATAAGGGGCTGATAGCAAACAACCAGCCAGCTTACTGGACAAAAGCAATGGGAGACTAAGGAGCCTTTTTCTGAAGGCAAAAACCAAAAAAATGACCAGATTGCTTCTCAGCCTTTTGGCTAAGATCAAGTGCAAAAAAGTGACCAGATACAGTTTCTATTTGAGTTTAATTCATATTTAAGCAGTTGGTGTCCCAGGATTATGTAAAAAATACTAGAGCAAATAACCAGCAGGGAAAGGAAACTAAGCACTACAGAAATAAGAAGAGAGAAAAACCACAAAGTGCCTCTGGGCTGCCTTGTAATCTAGTGGTAGGATAGTTGGTTAACATGTGTTAGGCCCTGGGTTTTTTATCCCAGCAGTACAGAAAGGAAAAACTAATCCAAGGTAACTACATTCCTGATTCTGCACCAGTTAAACATAAGTATCAAAATTTTATTAATAGCCAGGGAAAGAAGCCTTGCCTGAAATACTGTGCCCAAATGGCTAACATATAAATAAAAAGCCTCACAGATGACAGAATTAATATTTGGAGTTGGTACAATATATTCCTTCAAATAAATGTCCAGTTTGCAAAGAGAAAAATACAAGACATGCAAAGAAACAGTGTGTGGGCTAATGAGGTAGGGGAAACAAAACTACCTGTCAGTGTACTCAAATGTTAGTTTGAAGTAAAACTCAAAGCAGCCAGTAAAAATATCTTTAAAGAACAAAAGGAAATCATGCTTTAAGACTGATTATACTGCTCATCAAATAAAAAGAATATCAAAGATAATCATATAGATAGTTTTTATTTTATGGGTGTTTTATTTTTTAATTTTGTTTGCAGTGCTGAGGATCAAACCCAGAGCCTTGTACACACTAGGTGGGGGCTATACCACCAAGCTACATCCCTAGCCCTGAAATAATTACATTTTTAAAAATGAAAAAGTTGAAAAGTATACAATAATGGAAATTTTAAATTACTATGAAGCTTATAGTATATTTGAACTACCAAATGAATCAGTGATTTGGAGATAGATTTATAGAGAGTATGCAATCTGAAGAAGGGAAAGATTGGAGAAAAATTAACACAACCTCAATGTGGATCACATTAAGCACATAGGCAGACTTAGAATAACAAAGAAGAAAGATTGGGAGCATGTGTGTGACTCTAAACTTCAAATGTGAGGGGAAAAAAACAAATATACATCTAAGAAACAACTTATTTCAAGGAGCAAAAGCACAAAGACAGACGAATCAAATTAAAATTATTCAAAGACAGCCCGGTGTTTAGCTCAGTGGTTCTGCTGCCTGCCTCTCAAGCACAAGGTCCTGAGTTTGATCCCAGGTACCAATAAATAAATAAATATATTTTTTTTTTCTGTTGGTAAAATTTTTTTCCTTTTATTGAGTTTATTGGTACATTTAAGGTATACAGTTCAATTCCATTCATTATTGGGATCTTGTACCTTTACATGACAGGTCTTCTCATTTTTTCCCCTTGTCTGTGCCCTCCCTTCACCCCCCTCCTCCCGTCCCCATTTACAAACACTTTATTTCCATTTTTTTTCATTTTGTCATATTTTTTTCTTTTCCCTTATTGCCCTTCCCCTACCCTTCCCATTTTCCCTACACCTTTATCCCTTTTCTTCCTATTTCACATTGTCAATTATATCATTAGGATCTTATGTACTATTATGGTTTTTCACACCAGAGAAACTATTCAGCACTTACACATGTGTGACTTATTTATTTCACTTAGGAGTATATCCTCAGTATGTATCCATTTTCCTATGAATGAATCTAATTTCTCATTCTTTATGGCTGAGTATAAAAGTACTCAAAGAGAAAGCTTAGAAAGCAAGAGTAGAACAATTCACCCAAGAAGTCCAATAAAAGCACTAAAATTTCTGAACAGGATTTAGCTCAGTGGTTCCGCCCCCTGCCTTGCAAGCACAAGGATCAGGGTTTGATCTCCGGCACCAAAAAAAAAAAAAAGAAGAACAAAGGAGGCTAGAGGAAGTGGGATGACATATTCAGGATGCTCAATAAAAAAAACTTTAACCAAGACTCATGCTGCAAAACTATCTTTGAAAAATAAACATACCTAAATTACATTTGGGAGAATGTGTTGCTACCAGACTGAACTTACAAAGTATACTGAAGGAAGTTAGTTTCAAGTCACTGTAATAGCAAATAACCCAAGATACTAATTTGAACCCGTATTTTTTTTAAAAAGTACTAGTAGTGGTAATTATGTTATTGTACCAGCATATTTATTTGCCTTTCTCCTTTTAAATGATTAAAATATAAAATGACATGCATATAAATGTGTTATTGAGAATATGACTTATCAAAATGTAACAGTTCACACCAATATAAAAGAAGTGGAAGCAAAGGTCGATTGAAGTAGAGAAATAACAGATGGCAACTTGAAACTGCAGAAACAAATGGAGAGAATGAAAAGGTAAAGCAAAGTTAATATAAGAAACTAAGGGCCTGGGACTTAGCTCAGTGGCACCGCACCTACCTAACAAGTGAAACATCCTGAGTTTGATCCCCAGTACTGAAAACAAAGAAACTGTATACTTGCTCTTCTTTTGTCAGCTTAGTACACAGAAAATTACACAAATTGCTATAAATATGTATAGTTGGGTTTGAATATGTATAATAACACAAAAAGAGGGTTTAGAGCTAATGAAGAGAACAGTTCTAGCAAGCTGAAGTTAGTATTAATCTGTTGTATATTCTGATAAGATGTATGGAAAGCCTTTGAGCAGTAAGAAATTAAAAGAATTAAAATGTTACACTAGAAAATGTCCATGTAACATGAAAGGAGAAATAGAACATTTTTTTTTAATTTGGCATATAGAAGACAGATTAAATGGCTGAATTAGGCAAATATAAATAATTGTGAATGGAATAATCCAACCATTTGGTAAACATAGGTGTAAAAGTAGTATCCAACTATATGTTGCCTACAGGAAACACATTCAATTTTACTATAGAAAAATGTTGAAAATAAAAAGGATGGAAAACATATATCATGCAAACAAAGCTGAGAACAATTACAAGTATATATGCACTAAATGTCAGTTCACTGATTTTATTAAGCAGAAAATATTTGACATAAAAGAACAAATAGATACAAATACAATCAGAGTGGAGGACTTTCATGCCCCACTCTCACAAGTCAATCAGGCTGAAATAAAAGAAATTAATATTAGAGTTAAACCACTGCATAGAGCAAATGGATTTAACAGATATCTATAGAATGTTTCATGCAATACAGCAGAATTTATATTTTCACCTGTCCATGGAACTTTTTCCAAACTAGACCCAATTTTAGCATAAAGCATGTCTCAGTAAATACAAAATAAATAACATCTCACACCTTCTAGGATCAAAAAGGTATGAAAATGGAAATCAACAGAAAAACACCCACAGAAACTACAAAAGCACATATAAATTGAATAGAACACTTTTAAATGATTGATGGCTCAGAAAAAAATCAGGGAAGAAATTTTAAAATCCATATAATCAAATGACAAAATACAACATTTCAGAATGTGAGAGACACAATGAAAGTAGTTCTAATGGGGAAGTCCATAACTGTGAGTGCCTACATTAGAAAAACAGAATGATCACAAATAAAAAACCTAATGATATATCTCATAAAACAAAACAAACCCAAAGCAAGTAGAATGAAAAAAATTATGAAGAGCAGAGCAGAAATCAATGAAACTCAGACCACAAGAATACATCAATGAGTCAGAGTTGATTCTTTGCAAAGATAAATAAGACTGATAAGATCTTAGTCAAACTCACCAAAAGAAATAGGAAAAAGACTCTCCTCAACATAACTATAAATGAAAAAGGCAAAATTTTAACAGACACCACTGAAATACAGAAAGCTTTAAGAAACTATTTTGAAGACATTTCAATAAATTGGAGATTCTGAGATAAACGGGTAACTTTCTAGGCACATATGACTTACCCAAATTGAACCTAGAAAATATAAATCCCTGAACCTACCAATAACAGGCATTTAAATAGATGAAGTAATAAGAATTCTACCAATTAAGTCCAGGACCCAATATATTTATAATGAATTTTACCAAAACTTCAGAGAACTAACATCAACATTTCTCAAACTCTATTGAATGTGAAAGGGAGGGAACACTGCCAAACTCATTCCATAAGGGTAGCATCACCCTTACATCAAAATGACAGTAGGGCTCAACAAATCAAAATGCAGATCAATTTATTTGATAAACATAAGTGCAAAAATCCTCAATAAGAGGGTCAGGGATTTAGCTCAGTGGTTCTGCTGCTTGTCTCACAAGTACAAGGTCCTGAGTTTGATCCCAAGTACCAAAAAAAAAAAAAAAAATTGCAAACAATTTAACAAATTATTAAATAGGTCACAAATCATAAACAAGTCAGCTTCTCAAGGATGCGAGAATGGTACATCATACACAAATTAATAATTGTAACACACAATGTAAATAGAATCAATACAAAACATAATGATATGATCATCTCAATACATGCAGAAAGAGCCTTTAACCAAATTAAACATTCTTTCACAATACAAATTCTGATGAAAACAGACATACAAGAACTTTACCTCAAATTGGTAGAGCCATATGTTACAAATCAATAGTCAATATCTTACTGAATGGGGGAAAACTTAAGGCATTCTGTGGGAGACCGCTGGCATTTGACATTGGAAAAGTAACTTCTTCTACGATTGAGGCATTGACACAATCTATGACTCTATTTGGCTTTTCTGAGATGAGGGTCTCAGCTATGCAGATGAGATTGACCTGGAGCTCACTGTGTAATCCAGGCTGGGTTTATGGGATTATCCAGGCTGGGTTTATGGGATTACCGGTGTTGACCTAGAGCTCACTGTAATCCAGACTAGTTTTATGGGATTACGGGCGTGCACCACCACGCCCGGCTCAAGGACTTTGTTAAATTTGACCTTTGATCTCCTCCCTAATATTGCTTGATGTTTCCTGTTGGCTTTCCTTTAAAAGGAGCTGTTTCTGTGTAATAAATTGGACCTCTTGTCTCCACACTATTGAGTGTGCTGTCCTTTCTCAATCCTCACTCCCCAACTCAGGTACGTTCGTGATGTACCGGACCGCCACAGCATTCCCTCTAAATTCACCAATGAAACAAGGGGGTCCAATCTCACCTCTCCTGTTCAAAATGGTATGACACTGCTCCTTTGATGACCAAGTTATGGTCCTGTGACTAGGTCATTATATGAATTGGTCACTGAGGAATTATAAATAGTATGTACATTACAATATTTGGAACAAAGAAATGGTCAAAGAAAACTCCAAATTGATGACTTTGCTTTTATTTGCATAACTCTTATATGCAGTGTTGTATAACAGAACATAAAACTACAGTATTATACTGTACAGTACAATAAGCAAAAATTATAGTACTGTATAAACAAGGTATATTTTACAAAAAAGACATTGATCCTTTATAAGTAAGATGTACAGAACTGTACAAAAAAAAAAGATGGACCATAAGTCTGAACAGGAGGTGATAAGTCCAAACAGTTGTTAAACTGATTGTTAAACAAGGCCTATCTATACTTGAAACATTAGCCCATCCAGAAAAGTAGAATAAGCCCAAATAAGTGTAAGTATGCACTTTAAGAGCCTAGTAAAACAAGAACAGTCCAAAACCAGAGCTTGTACAAGGAAGAAAATTATGAAAATCAGAGCAGAAGTCAATGATACAGAGACAAATACAATACAAAGAATCAATGACTCAAAGAGCTGGTTCTCTTAAAGAATAAACAAAATAGAAAAACCCTAGCCAATCTTACCAAAAAAGGAAAGAAGAGACACAAGTACAATTAGAAAGGAAAAAGATGACATCATGACACTGCCAAAATTAAAAAAAATATATTACCAACTCAAAAACCTTTATGTCAAAAACTTAGAGAATTTAGAAAAATGGAGACATTCCTCAAAACATATAAATTACCAAAACTGAACCGAGAAGACTTAAATATCTTGAACAATCCAATAACAGGCAAGGAATTTAAAGCAGTAATTTTTAAAATCTACTAAAAAGAAAGCTCAGGACCTGATGGATTCACAGCTGAATTCTACAAGAACTTCAAGGAAGAGCTACCACTAATGCTCCTTAAACTCTTTAATGAAATCAAGAAGGAAGGAGTATTCCCAAAATCATCCTACCCTGATCCCAACACCAGACAAAAATCCAACCAAAAAAGAGAATTATAGGCCTATCAATCTAATGAACATAGATGTAAAAATCCTCAGAGAGATACTGGCAAACAGAAAGCAACAAATCATCAAAAAGATCATGCATGGTGACCAAGTAGGCTACATTCCAGAGAGGCAAGGTTGATTCAACATATGTAAATCAATAAATGTAATTTATTCACATTCACAGAAGTGAGTACAAAAATCGCATGCTCATCTTAAAAAATTCAGAAAAAGTCCTTGACAAAATCCAACATCTATCCATCATAAAAATCTTGAAGAAAATAGGTGTAGTAGGATCTTATCTCAATCTGATAACAACCACTTATTACTAACCTACAGCAAACATCATATTAAATAGGGAAGAACTTAAAGTTCTCTCTCTCTAATTCAAGAACAAGATAAGTATGGTCATTATCACCACTCCTGTTCAACATAGTCCTAAAAATATAAATCAGAGCAGTCAGGAAAAATAAAGAATAGGAAAGGATGAAGTCAAAAGAATATTTGTAGATGACATGGTTCTTTACTTACAAGACCCAAAAAATTTCACCAAGAGACTCTTAGAGTTAATAACCAAATTCTGCAATGTAGCAGATAAACAAAATAAGCACAAAAAAATCAACAGTGTTCCTGTACTGTAATAATGAACTCGCTGAGCAAGATGTTAGAAAAACAATTCTATTCACAATCACATAAAGACAAATTAAATATTTAGAATTTAACCAAACTAAGGAAGTGAAAGACCTCTACACTAGAAATTACATCACTCTGAAAAGAAATCAAGGAGAATATTAGAAAATGGAACGATACCCCATTCCTGGATAGGTAGAACCAATATAATCAAAATGGCCACAGTTTGTAATAGCTAAAACTTGGAAACAGCCCAATTGCCTATCAACTGGAGACTGGATAAAGGTGTGCTTTGTTTTGTATGGTTTATAAAATGGAGTACTAATCAGCTATAAAAATGAGAAAATAGAGACATTTATAGCTAAATGGATGCACATTGAGGTCATACTCTTAAGTGAAATAAATAGCACACATGTGTAAATACCGAATAGTTTCTCTGGTATGAAAAACTAAGTGTAAATGAGGATCAAATTATACAATTAATAATGTGAAATAGGAAGAAAAGGGCTAAAGGCGTAGGGGAAGTGGGAGGGGTGGGGAAAGGAAAGAAGGGAAAAAATAAAAGAAAAGGAAAAAATGGAAACAAAGTCTTCATAAATAGGGAAGGGTGGAGGGAGTGAAGGGAGTGCAGGGGAATGGGGGAGAAAAGAACCAAGATACATCATGTAAATATCCCAATGATGAATGTAACTGTATTGTATACCTAAAATGTACCGATAAACTTAATGGAAAAAAATGGCCATATCTCCAAAATTGATGTACAGATTTAATGTAATCCCAATCAAAATGCCAACAGTAAAATTCATATAGAACCAGAGAGACTCAGAATAGCAAAAGCAATCCTACAAAAGCAAAGAAAGAGGCATCACAGTTCCATATCTGAAAGTTATATTACAAAGTTACTGTGATTAAAGCAAGATAAAACTGGAACAAAACAGGCCCATGTTAATCAATGCAGCAGAGTAGAAAAAAGAGAAATAGTCCTAGGGATGCTCAATTATTTGATCTTTCACAAAATGACCAAAAACATACACTAGAGGAAGATAGCCTCTTTAATGAACGGTGCTGGGAAAATTGTATATCCACATGCAGACAACTAAGTCTAGACTTATACATCTCATCATGTACTAAACTAAAATCAAAATGGTTGAACGATCTAAATATAAAAACAGAAACATTTTATCTGCTGTAAGATAACATAGGTAAAACTCTTGAAGATAGGCATAGGCAAGGACTTTCTAAATATAACCCCAATTGCATAAGAAATTGTACCAAGAATTAATAGATGGGATCATAACAAATTAAAAATCTTCTGAACCATAAAAGAAATAGCCAACAGAGTGCAGAGACAACCTACAGAATGGATAATATTTTTGCCCACTATTCCTTAGAAGACTACTATCTAGACTATATAAAGAACTAAAAAAGAAAAAAGAGAGACCATCCCCAACTAAAAGACCCAGTACAAAAAAAGGGCAACCAAAATGAATAAATATTTCTCTGAAGAAGTAAAGATGGCCAATAAATACACAAAAAAATGTTCAATATCTCTGGCCATTACAGAAAAGCTAATTAAAACAATACAACAAGGCTGGGGATTTAGCTCAGGCAAGAGCAAGGTCCTGAGTTCAATCCCCAGTACCAAATGGCTATCATCAAGAAACCAAATAAATGACAATGTGAAATAGGAAGAAAAGGGCTAAAGGTGTAGGGGAAGTGGGAAGGGTAGGGGAAAGAAAATAAGGGAAAAGAAAAAATATGAGAAAATGATAAAAATGGAAACAAAGATTTTTTTAAATAGGAAAGGGTAGAGGGGGTGAAGGGAGGGCAGGGATAAGGGGAAAAAAATGAGAACCAAGACCTGTCATGTAAAGGTACAATATCCTAATGATGAGTATAACTGTACTATATACCTAAAAAGTACCAACAAACTCAATGAGAAAAAAAAAAAAAAAAGAAACCAAATAACAAATGCTGGCAAGGCTGCAGGGGAAAAGGAACTCTTCTACATGTTGGTAGTCAATTTGGAGATTTCTTCAAAAACTAAGATTAGAAATTCAATTTCACTTAAAAGTCATCATAGTATAAGGATACGTTCATACCCATAGTTATAGCAGCACATAACATAATAGCCAAATCTTGAAAATGGCCTATATGTCTATCACCAGATGAATGGATAAAGAAAATGTGGCATTTATACACAATTGAGTAATATTCTGATTCATAATGAAGAATAAACTTGAGTCACGTATGGAAAAATGTATGCACCTTGAGGCTACAATATTAAGTGAAATAAATCAGACTCACAACTTAAATATTGCATTGTTTCTATGAGAAACCCAAACTATGAGTAAAGAACAAAATGAAAGATAATGGGAAAATGAAAGATAGGTCTTTTGCAAAAGGGAAGACTAAGGGATGGAGGAAGTATGGAGGGAAAAAAGGAAAAGGGGACATAAATAGAATCAAGATATGTTATGTACATATACCAACTCCCATGAAAAATGTAATCATTATGTACTACAAAGATATATCAATAAACAATAATAATATAATTATATAAACTGCCATCCCACTTAAAGAAAAATTATTTTATACCTTTGCATATGTATTTTGCTTCTCCTTCAATCTGCTTCTTACTTTCTCCTCTGTTATCTACTATGAGGAATTCTTTTTTATCATCTCCCTGCTATTCATAATGAAAAAAAAAAGATGCCTTGCATATATAGTCGTAAACAATATGTACGTTGATAGGTTTTCCTTGATCTTGTACGTTATGAAATCCTAACACTCTAAAAAAGAATCAGTCATCATATTTAATAACTAATATGATCGATAATATGACAGGCCCTTGTAAGTTTCCTACTTCCTTCATTTTCTACAAAACTTTCACTTTCATTGATTATCCCGGCCAATTTTCTGGGTGGACAGCAAGAGCATAGAAGCACCGGACACCATGCTATCCAGCAACACCCTCACCCCCACCTCTCAGTCCCACTTTGCTCCTGTAGTTGCCATGGGTTTCGCTGGATTATCTCATATCTGTTTGTCAGTTTTTCACTTTCATCTGCATATTACCGTATTTGTTGGTAATACACCCATCTGGCTTATAAATTCTATTTTCTTAGGACATCTCATGGAGAATACGCCATGGTAAGAAAGCAGATATTTTTTTTGTTGGACAGTGGTAAAGAGAACTTGATTTGTACTTTCAAACCCTGGAAGCCCTTCCTCACTTCAGGATTGGCAACACAGGCATACATCATCTATCATTTTGTAAACATCACTGAATTTTAGAAATCTGTGTGCTTTCTTTTTGAAAGAATATCATGCTCCACAAAAATTCTGTTTTTTTGTTTTTTTTTGGTACTGGGGACCGAACTCAGGTCCTTGTGCTTGTGAGGCAGGCGCCGGAAACAGAGCCAAATCCCCAGCCTGAAAATTCTGAACTTTCAGAGCAAATCCTTTGTGATGAACAGTTGGCACAAGTCTATAAGAATAATATGATTTCCTTTTACCAATTAAAAGATGAATAACTTATCAAATTTCAATTAAGGCTGTTGAATAAATCGATACATTTAAAAATCATCATATGATTAGTACTTTCATAATTTTTGCTATGTCTTCATACAACACAAATATGGGTTTCTTATATCAGATTTACTAAAATTAACCTATTTTTTAAAACTAAATAATTTTAGCTACAATTTAAAGAACATACATGAAATAATTTTCTGATTTTTATTTAACATTTTTCAAATTCACATTATGTTAATTATACTAATCTTTAAAAAAGACAAAAGCCTGCTTAACTATTATCAGCTCAAGTTGTCTTGTGTAACACTAGTGGTATGTGTACCAAACACTGGAGGAGACACATAAATTACTGAATGGTGTACTGATTGAGGAAAGATTCCAAGAGTCAAAGATAATATGCCTTTCTTCCCTTTATTTTTTTTTTAAATAGCATTTTCCCCCCTGAAGATTCTAAAAACACATATCATTTCATTTGGTAATGAATATCGCTAACATGGCTTAGTTGGTACACAACCTTGGTGAGCTTGAAATTTTGCTAAATAAATTACTTAACATTTATAAATATACATCATTATGTAAACATTTTTATATATAAAATTGTTTATGTTGCTCTACAGTGGAGCAAGACAGGATGATACTATCATCAAGGTTAGCTAATTATCAGATATCTCCTATCATTATCTTGTTTTATTTCTGTTGTAGGGATATAGCTTTCCTGCATAAAGTAAGAATGCTGTATATTAGTGACAATTTTTTTGTTTTGTTTACAAAGCTTTTGACTTAAAATTATACTCTTTGGTGACAAATCCAACATTTTTCAACTTTGAGTTGGCAAAAACAGATTGCCCCTGAAGTACAATATTTAAGTTTGTGATCCTAACTGGGAAATGTATACTATATCTGAGGTTTTTTTATGTGTTGGCTTATCATCTAGACAAGCTGTCATCTTATGCTTTGATGGTTTAATGATAAGCATTTTTATCTCACTAAACTTTCAAAGAAATGTTGGCAGTAGCATTGTTTCTAGAGGGAGAGTTGCCCAGCAACTTGGATTTTCACAAAGATCTTAATAGCTTCCAGCTTCAGTAAATGTTTGATCATAATTTGCCTTCCTGTTTTATCTACAACAGTAGACAGAGGGTTGTTGGGGGATAAGTAAATAGAAGCTTCTACTACATTCTAGTTCAATGTTTTAAATTATAATGAACTTGGATTTCTTGTTTTTATATTTGAATACATATGGTTTCTACATTTACTGAATTTCAAACTCTACACAGTCTATCAAGTGTTAATTTAATGAAGGTGAAAATTAAAATTTTGCATTCTGATTTTACAAGATTATGATAAATAATTTTGTTAACAAAAATTTTTTAAAAGATTCAGCAATATTAAAAAAGCTTCTGAAGCCAAGTGTGGTGGCACATACCTGTAATCCCAGCACGTGTGAGGCTGAAGCAGGATTGCAGCAAGTGCAAGGCCAGCCAGGGCTACACAGTGAGACCCTATCTCAAAACACACCCATACACACACACACACACACACACACACACACACACACAAATATTTTTGAATTATCAGTCTCTCTGATCTTCAGCAGTTTATAGGGAAAAGATGTATTTCATTCTCTTCAGTATTTCCCAAAGAGTAACTGTGTTCATAGGTATTACCTGAAATTGAAAAATGTAGATTCTCAGATCATATTTTCATACCAAGTGTTCATTTGTTCTCTAGGGTCTGAATTTAAGAATCCAATAGAAATGCCTGCTAAATTGTGAATATTTTCTCTT
Source organism: Fukomys damarensis (assembly GCF_012274545.1). NCBI lineage: Eukaryota > Metazoa > Chordata > Mammalia > Rodentia > Bathyergidae > Fukomys > Fukomys damarensis. The sequence continues at coordinate 28,040,748 of NW_022900917.1, read as the reverse complement.
TAAACCTCAGCTAATTTGAACAAATGAAAAATGTATTGTGAAAAGCACAAATACCAGTGCAGAATGATTTTTCAAGTGACCTGTTAGCACCATTAATTGTAAGGTAACTCCTTTACAGAAAAACCCTTTAAAAAGACATTAAAATATACTTCCAAAATTACTGAAATAGTTATAAAGTAAAACTATATGTTCTGATCAAGCATCCCCAAAATTCGTGTTGAAACTCTAACCCCAAAGTGACAGTATTAGGAGGTAGTATTTGGAGCCTTTGGGAAGTTATTAGGCTTAGATAAGGAACGAAGATGGGGCCCTTGCAAGAAGAGAACACTGAAAGCTGCTTCTGTCTCAGCCACATGAGAACAAAGTGTCAAAAGCCACTCTGCAGGACAGGAAGAGGCCCTCACCACAACGCAACATGTTGGTCCCCTAACTTGGTCTTGAAGCATCTAAAAGTACGAGAAAATAAATTTGTTATTAAAGCCATTCAGTTCACAATACTTAATTATAGCAGCCTGAGCAAACTAAGACACCAGACAAAAATTTTTTTTGGTATGGGGAATGGAACTCAGGGCCTCATGCTTGCCAGGCAGGCACTGCACTGCTGAATTATATATCCCAGCCCTAAAAATGTGATTTTAGATTTAGGGAGAAGAATTATTTCCAGAAAAATGATACTCATGGACAGGTAGAACAATAGGTATTTGTTATCTTAACAATTCCTTTTTGGAGAGCCACGCCTGCTCCTGACTCAGCCACCAACGCTCAAGTGCTGGGAGGAAGCCTGGGACCCGATCCACCGCAGGAAGGAGAACCACGCCAGCTCCCGACCCAGCCGCCATCTCTCAAGCACCGGGAAGGTAGCCGCGGGGGCGCCCCTGAACCCCCATAAACCCTCCCCCGCACTCTCAGACCTCCTGACTGTGCCAGTCTTTGGACCCACTCTGCAAAGACAGAGGTGGTCATCAAGGGTATTTTTCTGAGTTCCCAACTTTGAACATCTTTAAAGAAAGGGCGTGGGAAACCTGTAATAGAACATTGCGGAGTTCAGCCATTCAGAAGGATGGGGAACTCAATCTGGGCCTTACAGCCTGAGGTCAGTCAGCGTCAGGGGGTTCAGCCATCAGCTAACTGAGATCAGGGGTCTTGCATCCTTGCTCTGTCTGAGCCATTAAATGGTAAATACACTATATTGAAATTTTGTTCACTGCAGACATGTTCTGGATTGCTTCTTGATTTCAATTTAATTCAAATGATTTAGGGTGATAGACTACTGACTACCACAGGTGGTCAGTGTCCAAGTTGTGCTTGATCTTAATGTGTCGCTGATTGTATCACTTGGGGTAAAGCATTGCTGTTGATTTGATGAGCTGTTTTCTCTGATGTTATGAAGATGAGAATGTCTGTGGGTCGTTAGAGACACAGAAGCTAGGGCGCAACTATACCAGGAAGATTTGGGTGATAATCCAGAGATTAAACCAAGGACAGTCCGACAACAAAAATAAAAATGAGAAAACACTTAAGCAAGACACAAGGACAGACTTCCAGTTTACCAATGGCAAACAGTAGGGCAAATGAGCATGAAAAGGCCGATAGTGAACCACCAGGACACCCTGAACTCAAAGCACAGGAAGTAACCAAACAGATCAATCAGGATCTGGAAAAATTCAAAACAGAAATAATTTTCCAGACAACCATAGAGATAGTGAGCAAAATGGAAGTCATGATTCGAGACTCTAGAGCAGAAACTGACAAAAAAATAGATGAGCTCAGGACCATGATAGAAGCCATGAAGGCCCAGCATAAGAAAGAAATGGAAAAAATAAACGCCCAACATAGGAAAGAAATGGAATCCATAAAACAGATTCAAACAGATATCCAGGAGATTAAACACTCTATTGAAAGTGTACGCAACAGAATAAAAGAATGCGAAGATAGGCTCTCAGATATAGAAGATAAGATTGCAGTCAGTGACCATGAAAAGAGAGGTCTCTTAAAAACAGTAAGAGATCATGAGAAATCGATCCAACAACTCCTAGATGATGCAAAGAAGAATAACATAAGACTGATAGGAATACATGAAGTAGCAGGAGAAAATACAAATGACTTAAAAAAGCTGTTTGCAGAATTAATGACAGAAAACTTCCCAAACAGAGGGGAAGAATTTGACATTCAGATAACTGAGGCATATAGGACCCCAACTAGCTACAATCAAAAAAAATCTACACCTAGACATATAATAATCAAGATCCCAGAAACCCAACAGAAGAACAAAATACTACAAGCAGTAAGAGAAAAGAAACAAATCACATACAAAGGAAAGCCCATCAGAATCACAGCAGACTTTTCAACACAAACCCTTGGGGCAAGGAGAGCCTGGAATGAGATATTTCAAGTACTAAAAGAGAACAACCTCCAACCTAGACTGATGTATCCAGCAAAACTCTCTTTCAAAATGGATGGGGAAATAAGACACTTCCACGACAAAGAACACCTGAGAAACTACATGAATACCAAACCAGCACTACAAGCAATTCTAAACAAGATCCTAGAAAAAGACAATGAAGGCAACAACACCATGAGGCCCAACAGAGCAAATCAAATAGGCAAGGCAAGAAATTAAAAGGAGAAGGTGAAAAAGTAAAAAGAGTCAACAAAAGGCCAATAACATGTCAATAATAAGTCAGTACATATCAGTTATAACCAGCAATGTCAATGGCCTCAACTCACCAATCAAGAGAAATAGACTGGCAAAATGGAATAAGAAGCAAAATCCAACAATATGTTGTATACAAGAAACACACCTAGTGCAAAAAGAAGCCCATAGACTGAAAGTGAAAAGATAGAAAACAATTCTCCATGTGACAGGAGCCCAGAAAAAAACAGGGGTAGCAATCTTATTTGCAGACAAAGTAAATTTCAAACCAAAACTGAATCTAGTATTATTGATGTAGGACAGTACTGTATCATACCTCTATGAATGTAAAATATCTAGTACCTGCTTTATGATACATAGTAGGGACCGTGCTTTATCAGAGCTACATTTAATGATATTACTCTAGAATGTTCTCTTTCCAGATGATGATTAAGAGGCTAATAGAAAAAATGGTGCCAGGTACCACAACAGCAACAGAACTTTGCTGTTGTCTGGATATTATTCTTTTCTTTGTTTTTTTTTTTTTTTTTTTTTTGTTTTTATGGAATGTGCTGAATGTCTACAATTTTGTTCAGATGACCGCAGAACCTGGAAAAGCTGTTGCTGCTATCGATGCATAACATACTATTATTAGTCTTTATATATATAAATTGAATTTTGGGAAACTTTAACGGTGCTGCCAACTTTGGAAAAAGTCATCCCAATTTACTGTGTTGACTTGGCATTGTACAGAAATGGACAACCATATTGGTCTAGAAATGTTAATTTATTTTTATTTTTTATTTTTTTTCCATGTATACGGGGTAACACATGGTACTAAACATGTAAGGTTATATCTACATGGGTTTGATTACAGAAACTATTTAATAAAGTATTCGCTAAATAATGAAAAAAAGAATAACATAAGACTATAAGAGCGAGAAGCAATTTAAATATGTTCAGGGACTATATTCATGTCCAGAATTAAGGATTATTTTAATGTTACATCATTGCCTTTTCTCTTTTACTTTCCTTTTTAGTTTTATTTTAGGATTCCCTATTTTTAATGTTCATACAGAGATTTCTTTAACTGAAATACCGAATAGTTTCTTTGGTGTGAAAAACTATAATAGTACACAGGATCCTAATGAGATAATTAATAATGTGAAATAGGAAGTAAAGGGCTAAAGGCGTAGGGAAAGCGGGAAGGGTGGGGGAAAGGTAATAAGGGAGAGGGAAAAAATATGAGAAACTGAAAAAATGGAAATAGTGTTTGTAAATGGGGAGGGGAGGAGGGGGTGAAGGGAGGGCAGGGACAAGGGGAAAAATGAGAATCAAGACCTATTATGTAAAGGTACAGAATCCCAATGATGAATGTAACTGTATTGTATACCTAGATTGTACCAATAAACTCAATAAAAAGGAAAATAATGTGATTTTAATTAATTCCTGTCCTTGCATATTATAACAGAATACGCGTTCCTCAAATTAATTTAAATTACTTAAGAAACATTGGACAAGAACAAAAAAATTAATTAGCAAAATTGTTTCGGCTATCAGGTCATATAGGTATAACAACTAAATGCTCAGATTGTATTAATTTTTTTCATATTTTACTTCAGATTCTTAATTCCGTTTTGTTAATAGTGTTCTTTGATTAAAATAAAAGCTGCCTGGTCATTAATAAATTTGTCTGCCTGTGAATAGGAACTATTAGCATTTTTGCTAATACTTTGATGCTGCTGACTGTCAGTTTCCTCCAATTCAGAAACTGTTGTTAATTTTAAATTGCTCAAAATCTTATATGAAAGTTTCTTCACTAATTACTGTCTTATGGAGTTTTTATTTGTTTAATATTTGTTGAGTGCCATGTTCGAAGTGTCATGTGACATCAAGACATTAATTTGTCCTGATTGTCAAACTTCTGCAAATAAAATGAGAAGAAAGCACTTTTCTACTCAGATCTGTGTAATTTCATTTACCATCAATATTTTAGCATATCACGGAAGCGCAAAGAACCTGTCAGTGTCTAATATTCCAACGAATTCAGTGGTTTGGCTAAAAAAAAAAAAATTTTTTTTAAACTGTTTCAGGAGATCCGGATCAAACGGTGAGAATTTGAACAATTCACAATCTTTGCCTGCACGTCAGTTAATCCAAGAACGAAGGAAAAGCTTTGGAGATGACTATTAAAAAAACAAAAAAGAAAACACTCCATGATTTAGCTTTTCTCACCTTGTAATCTAAAGATGAACTACAGAATAAAAACTTGCATTTGGATCAAGTCACTGAAAAGCCTGCAAAGGAGCAGACAGCTGAAACAGCCGAAAGACCTAGTGACCGACCTCTAATCTTTGCAGCTCTACAACCAGAAAAGCCAACCAACTTCACAACTCAGACATTTCTGGCCGCTGTGTTTAGTGACCTTGTGCCCAGATTGAAGTCTTCTCTTCTATTTTTTTTCTTTCTGCAGCGGCTCGAGCTCGCCTCCGCTCTGGACTGCTCTGCACGCCGGGCACAGCCAGGGTGAAGCGCTCCCCCCCCCCGCCACACCCACGCCTCCCGGCGCGCGCCTCCTTCCCACAGAAAAACGCGTTTCCCGGCAACAGCGGGCCGTGGCGTCACTTCCGGCCATTTAAACTGGGTCCCAGCGCTCGCAGCCCCAGCTCCTCTTTTCCACTCCCCCTCCCCTCGGCCGAGGGTTTCCTTCCCGCGTCCCCGGGCTTGGGGAGGGGGCGTAGGCAAGGCGCGCGAGCGGCCGCGAGTTCCGGGCGCGGCGCACCTGTTGT
>NW_022900917.1:28016631-28034694 GCF_012274545.1 Fukomys damarensis | reverse complement strand
ACCTGTTGAAGAAAAAAAAAAAAAAAGTCCCGTGTCCCACCTCTTCCGGATTAAAAGCGAATTCCTTTCCACACACTTTCCCATTAATGAAATAATTGTTTATTTACCTATTTTTACTGGTACTGAGAATTGAATCCAAGGTCTTCGCACTGAGCCTCTTCCTCAATCCTATTTTTATTTATTTATTTTTTTTATTTTGAGACAGAATCTGGCTAAGTCTGTTAAATTTCCTGAAGTGGGCTCGAACTAGCTACCCTCCTGTCCTGTCTCAGCCTCTCAGAGGTTGGGATTATAGGTGTGCATTGCCAAGCCCAGCTTATAATAGGAATTTAAAAGAAAAAATTTCTTATTCATTTAACAGTTCATCATCCTCATGGCTGGATTTGATTTGTCATTTAAATTGGTATCTGTTACCGATTTTTAAAGTGAGATGTTTCGATCTCACAGAAAAGGTATGTTTTATAACTCAGTCAAGAGGTAGAAGCGCTCAGTAAACTTTCTCCTCTTTGAGGAGAACGTGTGTTTGTTTCTTTGCTATGGTTTATATTTTGCAAACAACAATATCCACCAAAAGCTGTTCGGTCATACAGAATGACTTAACCGTTTGAGGCAGGATTTGGAAGGATTTCACAGAGCTGAGAAAAAAAGAGAATGCGATCACTTTATATTTCAACTCGCACACCACAATAAGAATCAGAGCTTTAAAATAAAATTTAAAAAATACGATCACTGTATCACCGCAGATTCCTTCTTTTACTCGTAAATTGGGCCTTACTAGGAGTGATCCAATACCAGAACGTGTCCAAACCACCCAAGTGGCTTGTAGGTGTCACTTTTCCCCAGGTCTGAGCCTAAAGTAATGCAAGTAGCACCTGAGCCTGTGCTATCCGCCAGCACTACTCGGACATAGGGACCAAAGACTGCAGGGCATCTCTGTGCAGCCCAGGGAGACTCAAGTCTTTGAATGACCGTCCCCTTCCCCTTCCTTCTCCTGTTGTACATAGTAAGTGTTCAGTGACTCTTGGATGAATTACTGAAATTGTTCTACTTTATACCAGTAAATGATGGTACCCATATTTTGCATTTTGGGAAATAACTTCTATCTTCTTTTTGAAGAAGCGTTCTTGGAATTTTGAAGAAGTGTTCTTGGAATTTTTTCCCCCACCTTTGAAAATTCCTTACTTTTTTTTCTCTATACCCTCTTCCCTCCTTCCCTGAAAGTGCTTTATGACCTCTGTGGTATTTAAATTGTAATGAATTAAAGTGGATTCTTTTAAAATTTTATTAGAAGTCATGAGGTCATCAGTGAAAACCAAATTGAAAACTGCTGCTATTCAATGTCTGAAACTTCAGCTGTAGCCTGTGATTTTTGTCTAAAACGTTAGGAAAGTTTGGGAGTTTTCCAGATAAAACTGAACTCTAAAGACTTAACTTTGAGGGCTTCTCTGTTGAAGATACACTGTTAACTGTATGGTCCAGTAATTATGCTCCTTGGTATTTACTCAGAGGAATATGAATTTGGGGTGGATGTGGGTATTTATAGCAGTTTTATTCATAATTCATAGAACTACACACCCAACATTTTTCAGTAGGTGAACAAAGATAAGCTGTGGTATATCTAGACACTGACAAATTATTTTGTGCCTAAAAAAAAAACGCATGGGCTATTGAGCCATCAAAAGATAGAGGAAATTTAAATGCATATTCTGTAGAAGGCAGAAAACTGGGGACATTGAATATCCATCTTGACAGGAGATTAAGGGAAGGGGGAATAAATAGAAGGGCAGCAAGATTTTTAGGGTGTTTAGTGTGATACTAGAATGGTGGTTACATGTCATTATACATTTGTGCAGACCCATAGCAAGTAAGACACCAAGAGTGAAGCATGGACTTAGTTGATAATGATGTGTTAGTGAAGGCATACTGATGTTAACAAGTATGCTGTTGTTGATAGTGGTTCTCTACAGGCAATGACATACTATGCCATTTTTTTTTTCTTTTTGGTACCAGGGTTGAACTCGGGTCCTTGTGCTTGCAAGGCAGGCCACTGAACCACTGGGCTAAATCCCCAGGCCCCATACTACGTAATTTTTATTGTAGACTATATTAACCTTTTCCCAAGTTTCTACTATTTATATGTTAGTTGAATAGTTATATTTTAAATTTTAAGAGGGAGGGCTGGGGATTTAGCTCAGTGGTTCTGCCGCCTGCCATGCAAGCACAAGGACCTGAGTTTGATCCCCGGTACAAAAAAAAAAAAATTTTTTTTAAGAGGGAAATTTGAACATCCCTTCCTTTCTCTGTGTTAGCTCTGGTAGGGGATAGCAGGGAGCCCACACTAGTGCTTGGGAGAGAGGCATATGGGAACTTTCTGAACTTTCTGCACAATTTTGCTCTGAATCTAAAACTTTTTTTAAAGTAAAGTCATTTGTGTGTGTATATGTGTGTGTGCTAATTATTAATCATTTGTTAAGTATAAGATACTGGGCTCAGTCAGGCTAAATGGAAAAAAGTTCTCAGGAGACTAAAGCTTTATAACACGAAGAAAAAATGATCCTGATTGCTAATAGTAACTGACAGTGTACCAATGCCGTCTTTGAGTTAGCTCACTTACTTCTCATAACAAAACTGTTACGGAAATATTCTGTCTCTTTTTTGATGATAACAAGATTGAGGCTAAAAGTGGTTAAGTGACTTACTCAATATCCACTGTAAACAAAATAAGAACTTCTCTGGTCTCATGTCAGAACTGATGTAACTTAACCACTTGCAGCCTCAATCTTGTAATCAACAAAATGGAATAGAGTATTTCCATTATAGTTTTGTTATGAAAAGTAACTGATCTAACACAAAGGATGGTATTTTCATATTTCCTTTTTAAAACTTAAAATAGTTATTCGGGTAACATATATAAAGAATAGAAAATTATCTAGTATGTCATGGCCATGGAGAACCATTATCAACAGTTTTCAGTATTTGCCCAATTTCTTACACCAGTGTATAGTTAAAGTGAAGCTTTCATTTGCCCAAATTATAAAAATAATTTTAATGGCTTTACACTAAGGATCTATCCTAATACCCAGAACTGACCATTCATTTTAAAGATAGGTAGTTATATAACTTGTTTCTAGTTAGTTTGTTTTCCATGCCTCCAACAAGTATGAGTTAACTGATGTGTGCCTCATAGTTCTTGTAGTTTCCATTTTAGAGTTGTGGGGAAGAGTTAGGGAAACGGGCAGTTGCACACGTTTCACACTGTTAGAGGGGGTTTGGAAACACATGAGCTGTGAGGATTGGTGAGTGAAGGTTGTTGATGGCTTCTGGGAGCTGGGAGTTGAAATTTAGGAATTTGGGGCCATCTTGCTCCTCTACTTAGATCATCTGGATGCCTACAGGGTCCTACCTATTCTAGCCCTCTCTCCTCTACGTCTCCTAGAGCACCTTTTCCAGATATGGCTCCATTCCCTGTAGGCTCTCTCAGTAACTTGACAGGCATTTCTACCCATACACCCAGCACTTTTCTAAACTCTCTGGTCTTAAATATGAATATTTCCTCGTCCTGATTGCTTTGAAAGTGAAATAATGCCCTCTCAAGGACATCCATGCCCTAACCCCCAGGACTTGTGAATCTGTCCGGTTACACAACAAGATGAATTAAGGTTAGAGTAGCTGACTAGCTGATCTCAAGATGGGGAAATTTTCCTGTGTTGCCTGGGTCCTATGTAAGTGCAGGTCCTTTGATAGTGGAAGAGGCAGTCAGAAGAGCAAGAGATGGCCGCGTGAAAAGGACTTACTGCTTCCTGAGGCAGGGGGCCTACAGGCCAAGGGATGGGGGCAGCCCCAGGATGGAAAAGACAAAGAAATGAATTATTCCCCAAAGTAAAATTACGCAGTTTAGGTGTATTACACAAATTACAGGTGTATTCATTTATACTCTTAATAGCATAGGATCATGAGCAGCCACCTAAGTCACCAAAGTACCATGGCATATGAGCTAAAAGTGGACACTCTGAGTTCTTGTCCTGACCTTAGAAAGTTACTGAGCCTGTTTCCTCTTTTGCAGAAATAGGAGCACTAGTAACACCTACCTCATGTGATTATTATTGTCAAAGTTCCTGAAATGAATTTTTATTTTTATATACAATGTCCAGAACAGGTGTTTTTTTGTTGTTGTTTTGTTTTGTTTGTTTTGTTTGTTTTTTTTTGAGACAGGGTCTCACTATGTAGTTGAGACTGACATGGAACTCACTATAGCCCAGGCTGGTCTTGAATCCTCCTGCCTCAGCCTCCTAAGTGCTGGGATTACAGGTGTACACCACCATGCCTGGCCATGAGTTTTTAGTTTTTAAAGCAGTGGCTTTTAAACAGTGCCTAGAACATTGTGCATCAAAGTGTTTGTTGGATAAGTGATAACAGATCAATAGTTATTTTCTCTGATTTTTTTTTTTTCATGTTTTACAGATTTGAAAGATGCTCCATAATTTCTCCCCCCTCTGGTGGTACTGGGGTTTGAACCCAGGGTCTTTACACTGGGCTACATTCTAGTCTTTTTTTTTTAACATTGAGGCAGGGTCTGGCAAAGTTGCTTAAATGCCCAGGCTGGGCTTGAATTTAGTCTTCCCATCTCACACTCCTAAGAGTACTGGAATTGTAGGGTTGTGTCACCACATCCACAGCTAACCTCTGTTTTTAAAGAACAACTCTCTTTTTAAGTGAGCAGTTAAGTGAGTTGGCAAATACATATACCTGTGTAACTACCATCATAGCCAGATGTGGAACATTTCCATCACCCTGTTGCCTTCCTGCAGTCATTCCACAACCTCATCCTTAGCCCTAGCAACCATTTCTCTTGCTTTCTTTCCCAGGAGAAGTAGAATGTTCTTTTTTAGAGTATCACATCAGTGGAGTTATATGCTTACTAAGGTACATTCTGAGGTTGATCCAAGTTCATTCCTTTCTATCTGTGAGTAATAGTTTTTTTTATGATGTGCTGCACTTTGCCTGTCCATTTACCTACTGCTTCTAATTCTGTTATGAATACTGCTGCAAATATTCACGTACAAGTCTATGTGAATATATTTTTATTTTACTTTGCATTCTTTTGATTAGTATTCCTTGAACTCATTAAAAATTTGAATGTGTTTTCTGTTTTATAAATTTGGTGGTATGTCCTTAATTTATAGTCTTCATGATTTCTTTTATATATTTTAGCTATTGAGATAGTTAAATTGTTATTCTTTCTTTTCATTGCTTCTATGGAGTTGACATTTATAAGTTCTTAGTAAAGGGAATGGTTAATATTGTATGTGCGTGAGGGAAGGAGAGTTGGGAAGGGAGAGAGAAAGAGAGAGGAGATTCTGAGATTGAGAAGATGCCCTGGTAATTATGAAAGCAACTAACATGAAAATTGAGTTTCATTTTCAGAGCTCATGTTTACTATAATCCCTTTGAGATTTTTAGATTATTTTAAGATCAACACCTAGTTAATAGTCTCCTTGAATTTGACAAGCCTAGCTGTCCTGAAGTCATGTTTATCCTTTATATGAAGTTTTGTCCATAGTTTTCTGATAAGCTGAAGATTTGATTTTATTATTTTCTAAAAGATATTTAGCCATTTTCGTGTGAAATTTTTCTAATATGAATTACACATCTTTGTATTCATAAACTGAGAATACTGCACATTATTTTTCTTTTTGATAACTCAAGATAAGTCATTATGGATAATGTTTTATTAATACTGTATGTTGGACTACTAGCAACTACTACCATATTGAATTGCTTCAACTTGGCATTCTTTCTAAGGTGTATTTTGTTTTGTTTTTTACTTTATTTTAGTGGGGGATTTTTTGTTTTGTTTTGATTTGTATTTTTGTTCCTTGATCACTGCTCAGGTGCCTCCCTATTGTCCCAGATGATTCTTGTGAATCTCCTATTGAATTAAAATTAAATATCCTGAATAGTTAAGAACCATATAAAAATAGGAGTAAACAGGTTCCCGGTGGGGTGAACTCTTGGAATAGAAAAATACTTTTTATTTCAATTTTTGCTCCTCAGAAGCATTTTTTATATTTCTTTGAACTTGACTGTGTTCTGAATTTTCTTATTTAGTTATGCAGATACGTAAATGATGCTGGTCTGTTGTACTGTGATGTACCTTTCACGGAACAACTTTTCCTTATTCAGAGAAGTTGGATCAAAAATAGTGATAGCGATAATATAAATGTAGTGCTTACCATGTACTAGGGATTCTAAGTGTTTTCAAGTATTTACTGATTTAATTTAGCAACATACTAATAGTTATTTTTGCTGATTAGCTTATGTCAGCTTGATTGATGTGGGAGCTATCCAGGGGATGGTGGAGCACACTTCTGGGTGTGTCGGGGTGGGTGATGGAGGTGTGGCTTTGGGTGCTCTTCTGATCTTTCATCCTTTCTGTAGGGCTGTGCTTTGCTTTCGGAGTGCCATGAACTAAGCAGCTTTGCTCTGCTGCTACTCTGCCATGATGTTCCTGGCTTAGAGCCAGCTAACCACTAATTGAATCCTGTGAAGCCATTAGATAAATTAAACCTTTCTTCCTTTAAGTTGTGGGTGTTGGGTATTGTGTCCCAAGAACAGGAAAGCTACAGTTATCCTACATGAAAAAATTAAGATACAGAGAGGCTAAGTGACTCAGGACCATAAGTGTAGTTAGTTAGCAAGGCCTGTCCAAGATCCCACATTGCTAACTTTTATGCTGTAATGTCTTTTTTCTTTTGCTTACTCTGGTGAATTAAGACAGTAAAAATAAACTACCTTTTTAAAAGATGTATGTTTATTAAAAATAAAAATTAGAAATAAATCTAATGCTTAGGCATTTCAAAAATGCTGAGTGTAGCAGCAGTTAGTTTGAGGTAGCAAACTACAGATTTTTCTCTAGGATTCAGCATTGGGTATTGGTAGGGAATTGAAACACTCTGTTGCCTGGTTGCTTTTGGAGGGAGTCATTTGTTTATTCTAAGTTATTCATTCTTTGTATTTAATTTCCTTGTTGATTTAATGGCCCCTGCTGACCCTTCGAAAACACACCCTGACCCTCCAAGTTCCAGGAACTTGTCCCTTTTTGCGCTCACCTTAACTAGTCTTGTCTTTTCTCCACCTGTTATAACACTTTATAGTTCTACTTTTCATTAGACTATCGTTTTTTTAACCTCATACTATAAGATGTCAGCTACAGTCCCATAACCTTGGATATGTATACAGTTTTTTTTACTAACTGTTGAATAAATTGATATTAAGATCATTTTCCGACGCTTTTATGCACTCTTGTGTGAAACCTGTATATGACTCATACCTGAATTGTATATTCAGTCCAGTTGTATAACTTGGGAACTTTTGGTTGTGCACTAAATTTGCATAAATTCTTTGGAAATTATGTAAGCCTGTTTCAAAAGGGTATTGCCACAAATTTATTTTATGAACATGTAATTAACTTTAAACCCTGCCTTAAATAGCCATTTACTTTTCCTACTAAATAAGTAGAATACCTACTTTACAAAGCTGTAAGTTAGATAACATCTGTGTAAAATTGTGTTACACAATTAACCTGTTAACTGGCTTAGAAGAGATTCTTAATTGTGGATTGACATAAGATATCTTGAATAGTGTCTGAAATTATGCAGTATTCAGTCCAAACCTTATCGTGGACTAGATCAACACAAGATCTAGCACAATTGAAAGTGAATTCACTCAGTGCATTGTTTAGAAACATTCTCATAAAAATATTTTATGGACAATCTTGATGCATCACTTGGGGATCTTTTCACCATATTTTTAGTTGGGTGAATTAGTTTCATGTAGTGTTTCACATTTTTTATTTTGGATTCTGACCCTTCTTGCTCTAAAGCTAATTTCTGAAGTACAGGAGCTGAACTACTATTGACTGTTGTAATCCTGGAAGAGAATGAAGTTCCTGCTTTTCAGGCAGAGAACATGAAGGACACAATATTTTGTAGTTATTGTTTTCATGTTAGCATTTTTTAATTCATCTCCATGCTCCATGAGATGAACATCCTTGGCAAATGAGCCACAACTAATCCTACCTCAAAGCTACCACATAATCTTTCTATCCAAAATTACCACTGGGCCTTAGTGAACTCATCGTTCTGGTGAATAAAGGGCTATGGCCTCATGATTCTCCAAGCCTTTTTAAGCACATCTCCTTTACTGTCTCAACTATTGGCTTGCCCATCTCTTAGCAGCATCACAGGCTTTAATTTCATTCTGCCTGTAGATAGTGCTTTGTTCACCAGTGGTGAGACATCATATATTTAGGGGTTTTGGAGGGGAGACCTATCACTTTCAGAAGGTTATTTTTGTTTAAACTGAGTTGGTGTGCTACAACTACATGCTTCCTTTGTGGCTGAATGGGTCACATCCTTTTGTAATAAATGTAACCTTTCTATGTAAATTCGATTCTCATACATGTCCCAGCTCTAGAGACAAGCATGGAATGAAAATGACTCACTTTGATCTCCTCCTATCCTTTGTCTTTTCCTAGGCAGTTGTCCTGAACTAGAGAAAAACCGCACAATGATGTTGATAGATCAAACTTAAAATCATTATCACTACCTTCTAAAGAGCCATAATGTCCCTTTTCTACTGTCCACTGTCTTATTTGTATTTCACTTTCTTCTCTTTTTAACCATTAATTTTCCTATCCCCCCTTTCTCGAAGGCAATGAGGAAATAAAAAGCATCCAGAAGGAAATATCTAACCTATTTTGTATACTAATGTTCCTGTGTCTGCACTCAGTACTGGACTTCAGTTATTAATATGATATGTGATTATCTGAGCCCGGCCACCTATTTAATGACATCTCTTTTGCAACTGTCACTCTCTTTTCTGTTTTATTAATTATCCCTCTTCACTCTCTGCTAGTCATGTTATCTGCATATGCACATGTTGAAATAGCTCCCATTATTAAAAGAAAAGTATTTCTTGAAGACCCCACAGTTCCCTGCAGAATGAGATAACCACTCTAACTTTCCTTCAGCTCCTTAAAATTTCTGTTAAAGTTTTCACTTTGCTAAAATAGCTGTAGTCAAGATCACCAATGATCTTTCCAAAGACATCTCCTGATTACTTTTTAGTGACTTGCCTAGCAGCAGCGTAAGGCATGGTCATTCTCCTATACAGTCTTCTTCCCTTATAGTCTGTGAGTCCCCTCGTCATGCTTCCCCTCTTGTTTCAGTGATAGTTTGTTCATTTCCCACACTTTAAATTCTGGACTGCCCCAGAATCTGTCCTGGAGTACCCGGGTCTCCTTTGCTCCCTTTATGGATAAATCTGCTAGATAGATTCTATCTGTGGCCTAAAAGTTAGTCTGTTCACTAATGACTTCCAAATTGGTATCTGTAGCTCAGACCTCTCCCCCTAAGCTACGCAGCCTCATCTCCAGTGGTTGCCTTGATTTTTCCCCTTGGATATCATAGCATCCAAGGACCAGTTCCTGATTTCCAATGTACCTTTCAGGAACCACTTGCTACACCTTCAAAATATAACGAGAATCTCAGTCTCACCATCTCCACAGATACCCCTCCATCCAAGTACTGCCATCTCTCGAATGGATTTTAGCCACTGCCTTGTCATTGACTTCTTTCTTCTGCCTTTACACACCATAGATTCACAATACACTAGACAGAAAAAACCTTTTAAAATGTGAAGCTCAAAGCTTGCCAACAGTTTTCTATTACATGGAGAGTAAGAGCTGACATCTTTACAATGGCCTGGGAGTCGCCAGTGATCTACCCTTGCTATCTCTCTGACTTGATATTTTCTCTCATTCTCCCACCTACCCTTATTTTCCTCTCATACTTGGCTTTGTCTAAGGAGCCAAACACACTTCGCATCACAGAGTCTGTGTGCTTGCTGCTTCTTCCGCCAGGAATGCAGGATGTGCTTCCACCCTGTTTGCAGAGGTCACTTGTCCCACTTAGCTCAAATGTCTCTGATCCCTTCTTTGAAGTTCTTATTTAATAACACACCTTCCTCTTACCTGCATTAACAAACATAATTATTAGGTAACTATTGTATGTTTAAGACCCAGAATGGAGCCTGGAACTTTGCAGGTGTTAAATAAATGAATGATGGGGATAGGGGTGATTGTGGAAATACATTGTATCATACTTATAAGTGTGCAAGTCTCAATTTATTTGATAAAGCTCTTTAAGATTTCACACTTTTAAAAACAGAATAATACAAGGTAGATCTGTGTATATACAGTCTGATTCATACCCACGGTCCTGTTCCAGCCTTTGACCACGAAACTATTACTTCTGCAGCAGACACTATGCTAAGATTTTCCAGTTTAATCCCCACAATTCCGCTATTCCGTGTAGTGTCCTATTTTGTTTGTTTGCAGTACCTGGGATCGAACTCTGGACATTGTGTTTTGGAGGCAGGTGGCACCACCACTGAGCAATCCCTGACCCTGTTAGTGTCTTGTTTACAAAAAAGGAAATGAGGCTTAGTGAGCTTAAGAGATCAGCTGAAGTTAGAAAGTGGCAACGCTGAGACTGAATCTGGTGAGACCTAATTTTTTGTTGTTTTATGTTGAGACAAGACAGGGTCTCACTATGTACCCCCAGGCTAGCCTTGGTCTTTCAACCCTGCTGCCTCAGCTTCCAAGTGCTAGGATTACAGGTTTGCAACACCATGCCTGACTTTAGAACCTAACTTCTGAAGAGTAATGCAGCTTCTGAAAGAAAAACCTTTTGGAGGTCCTCTTAAATGATACGATATGTACCTACTTAAACAGAAAAGTATTTAAGAAGTAGTATTTAAATATTGTGACTGTTAAGCAATAATAGATTAAACACAAGATAGTTTAAAATTTTTTTTAGCTGGAAGTTCAGTGCAATGGCATTTTGCCTAATGACTTAGAAGAGTTCTTAAGGTCTGGTTCATGCAAACATCTGACACCACACTAAGTGAGCTCTTGCTCTGGATGTGATCTCTTCTGTGTGTGAGTACACAGATAGGAAGACAGGAAGGGCCAGAGTGGTCTGGGTCATCCCCAAGAGAGCCTCTTTAGAGGAAAAGAAGAGGTGGTTTCTCAACTTATAGTTAACACTTGAGTAGACTTGCTCTTCTTTAAGGAAAAATACTTCAAACTCTAAAAGTTCTGTGAAGGTAAACAGGAAGGGATTGCTAAGAACAACCACAGAAGATACCAATGGGCCATGATTGGTCCTGACCCTACTGTTAGCTGTCTACAAAAGATGGTGCCAAGTCAGTGCTGGGGACTCCAAAGCCCCACTTTCCAATTCTTTTTTCTCTTTGCCCCCTTCCTACTGTCCTGGTCCATTGTTCAAGGCATTGAGTGGGTAGACAGTAGTAAAAATGGATTGAGAGCACCTGCATTTCACTGAAGGTTTTAAATGTACCATGTGAGCTCTAGTGGTTAAGGACATTTGCTCCCTGTGGAAGCTGATCCACATTCATACAATACGCTGTCCTGGGGGTTCTGTAGGATTTTTTTTTTTTTCTTTACAGAATAAAGATAGTAATGGAGGAAGGGTTTAAAGGTGCAAATTATGTAAAGGCAAATTTCCAGTGATGAATGTCATTGTATTGTATACCTTAAATGTACCAATAAAATTAATTTTTAAAAAAGACATTAGTAATATCTGGGAGAGCTAGTAACAATTATGTGCAGCTAAATCCTAAATAATTTAGATACATATTGTGCTGAAAATTTTCAGTAGGGATATAAATGTACTTTTTCATTACTGCTATGAATGTTGCAATGTGGCTCCACATTCAAGATAATTTTTTTTTTTAAGAGCTGGAAAATTTATTGGGGAACAGGAGTGGGGAATAAGAAGAGCTCCTGGGAGACAGGAAGGGTCCCGAATGGGTTGCCCAGATAACCTCTTTTTTGAACTCCTCTTTGTACTATTGGGGGACAAACGTCAAGTGTGAATGGGAACTAATTAGAGAAACTATTTGGTGTTCTTGAGTTCATTCCTAACTGGCAATGTGTCATATTTCTGTTGATTTATCTAATGTGAATGAAAGCGCCAGACTTTTGTATAATTGTTAGTACCACAACTGTGCTATGGACTTTGATTTTGTGTTTTTATGCTTCCTGTTAAGGTGACATGAATCATTCCATTTTCACTGTTTTTAAAAATGCAGATAGTTATTAAAAGGTATTATAGGGTGTGTATAAATCTAAGTTTCTCCTTGTATCCCTATAGCTGAAAAACCTCAGATATAATTTTTTAATAAGGCTGCCTTTGGATGAAACTACTTATGAACAGAGAAGTAAGATAGGAAATGACAAAGATGATTAGTAGCTCCTCCTGATTGGTCCAAAAGGTGACACGAAGTATTCTCATTGTGTTTTTATTTTTGTGGGCTTTGTGTCTTGGCCTTATTTTTCCTCCTATTCCAACATCTGCTAGCTTTCAGGTGGAATAATTTCTTTGGTATCTGCAGTGTCTCCAACATACCTTGAACATATCTAGCTATTCTTTCCAGGCAAGTGACTGGGTCATTTTTGGGATTGGCTTCTCGTGCTGTGAATATAATAGTCCTATTTGGCTTTTAAATATGAATAGCCCTCTTTCATTGTTCATTTTCTGTTTTTTTTCTTAACAGGCTGCAGATACTTTGGCTGTGAGGCAAAAAAGAAGAATTTATGATATCACCAACGTCTTAGAAGGAATTGATTTGATTGAAAAAAAGTCAAAAAATAGTATCCAGTGGAAGTAAGTTATAGGCAGCACCCTATTCTAAAACTTTCATTTGCTCTGTGGAATTTGACCTTTCTAACATTTGTCTCCCAAATCCTGTATTTCAACATGTAATTATACCAGGACATTTTACCCAAGACATACCTCTGTGGGCCTCTGTATGCCCCTCCTGAGTTGAGATGTTTACTTGTTCTCACTCCTGTTTAATTTATAAACTTTTGCATGGTTGTATGTTTAAGACAAATAGTTTCTGTTCTTCAGTGCTTTGTTCCTTAGGGTTTTGTTTTGTTAGGCAAAATTTCATCAAAATGCTGAATGATTATAATTTATTTTACTGGCATCTCTGTCTATATCATGACACTGCCAAGTATGACTATTTAGCTTTAATATCCTTTTGGCAACTCTGTCACCAGATGGGCTATCTAGATGAAAACAAAAACAAAACAAAAACCTTGTTGAGTTTACTTAAAAGTTTCATAATTTGGTTGTTTCATCAATAAATTTTCCAAGCAATATGTTCAGAGCTTTGGTGTAAAGATTTTAATGTTTGATTTTTAGAAGCATGTAAACATCTATATTTTGACTACATTACTAAGTAAGTTAATTTTATAGCTACAGAAATGAAATGATGTTAACCTAAGTTTGGTATTGGCAATATTAATTCTTATATGTTTTTAAGAGGTGTAGGTGCTGGCTGTAATACTAAAGAAGTTATAGATAGATTAAGATTTCTTAAAGCTGAAATTGAAGATCTAGAACTGAAGGAAAGAGAACTTGATCAGCAGAAATTGTGGCTACAGCAAAGCATCAAAAATGTGATGGATGACTCCATTAATAATAGATATCCTTTTAAATACATTATACATACATATGCAGTTATAGAACATACATGTATATAAGACATTCTTCCATTCTGAAGGTCAGTTACTTTATTTTGGTATTTTAAAAATTCTTTAAGTGAATATAAAATTTTGTAATATTTTAATAATTTAACTAATATTTAAAAGATACTACCTTTTAAAGGTATACAGTATGCTGGGCTCAGTGGTGCATGCCTGTGATCCCAGCACTTAGGAGACTGAGGCAGGAGGATCACCATGAGTTCAAGGCCAGCCCAGGCTATACATAGTGAGTTCAAGGACAGCCTGAACTACATAGTAAGACCCTGTATCAAAGAAAAGAAAAGGTACAATAGGGCCGGTGGTGTAGCTCAATAGTAAAGTGCTTGCCTAACATTCAAAAGCCCTGGATTCCATCCCTAGCACTCTAGCATAGGAAAAGAAAAGGTTATATAGTACATCTGTTAACATTAGTGTTGCACTGAGGGGAAAAAATACTATTTTCTGCTTTTAGTCTACCAACTGATAAGATGTAATAAACTAGGCAAAGTGTGGTAGTGACAGGGGCCTGTATTACTGTTTAGTATAGAAGTTTGTGGTGGGGAGGGGGTTCCCTGTGAATTGAACCCAGGTAGCACTGAGCTATAGCCCCAGCCCTTTTTATTTTGAGACAGAGTCTCATTAAATTGCCCAGGCTTATCTTGAACTTAACAATCCTTGTACCAAAGTTTCCTGTGTTACTCAGATTACAAGCCTATACCACCATGCCTACCAGTTTCTTTGTTTTGAGACAGGGTCTCAGTATGTAGTCCAGGCAGACCTTGAACTCATTATGTAGTTTCAGCTGCCCTCAAACTCAAGATCCTCCTGCCTCAGCTTTCTGAGTGCTAGGATCACAAGTGTATGCCATCATACCCAAGCCAGAGAAGTATTTTTAAATAATTATGTATTTTGAAGTGGCAAAAATTTAGTGACTCTTAAGAGTTTTGAAAAATTAATTTTAAATTTGAAGATGAAATTTCACAGGCCCACAATTAACCTGTGATGTTTTCTTCCTAGTATTAACCCAAAGATAGTTCATACTAGAGAGCAAGGGTCCAAAGCTTGTGTATTTATCCTATTATAGTAGGAGAACAAAACATTAGTAATGTACTCCACGTGTTTTTTACAAACCACTGCCAACACTTGGATACCTGTTTCTCTTGATTTGCAACTTTACCTATATTCTTACGGAAACTTTAGCCTTTGTTTTGTACCACCTCTCATGAATTTTTTACTAATATACACCACATGGTTTATTTTTCATATCTTGTTTTTGGTGAACGAGTTCATGACCTTATTTCCTTTTCATGGAGCAGTGCTCTCCATAATAGTATGAGAACAATGGGAGTTTTCAAGTCTAACGAGGTAGAGACCCCAAGATTAAAAAACAATTGAAGTAAGAGATCTTGGACTTTACACCCTGCTTTAAAGAATCTCAGCTATCCACAGTTCTCCAAGCCACGACTGATCAGGGCCATTCCTCCTGTGTGGTCCATGTACTTCTGGAGGCAAATAGTCCTCTGCCTTGATCATCCCAGAGCCAGGAAACAGACAACTGGGGGTTATCCCTATAACCCCCAAATTAACCCAAATAACTAGCCCTAAAGTGTTCACCCTTTGCCACCCTGCTGGTCCCATGGAAACCCAAACGAAGGTTCTGGCCTAATGTTTTCCCGTCTTTTCTGTCTTCTGCCTCCTGACCACCCTATAATAAACTTTGTTTTCTTTCCTAAGCTTGTCACCTTCTGTGTTTCTTTTTGCAGTGCTAGAGATTGATTCCAGGGCCTTTGTACTGCCCTATATTCCCAGTCTTTTCTGTTTTTAAGACAGGGTCTCCCTAAATCACATAGGCTAGGCTCAAACTTGTGATCCTCCTGCCTTAGGTGCTGGGATTCAGGCTTGTGACACCATGCCTGGCTCTCTCCTGTTATAGCCATACCTGATTCATAAAAGAACACAAAGCAGTGACCAATAAGATTCTCTCTGTGCAGGCTTATTTGGCTTCCCTCCTTTCCTGCTGATGGTCTCCTTTCCCCTGTCCATTCCCTTTCCCCAGGAGGTCCTAGATAGGTAGTTTTCAATCTCCTTCCCAGCAGTCTTCAGATGTCAGTCTTCAGAATGACCTCTTTTCAGAGCAAAGGATGGGAACTCCTCTTATAGACCTGTATTTGATTGTCTTTGCCTTTCCAGACTAAAGACTGGGTTTCTTTTTTACCTATGTGTGGCAACTCCTTCATACATTTGGTCATTTTGGCCTTCAGTTGTATTATTTTAAATGTATAGAATATCTTGATATAAATGCTGTTCCTTAACTCTATGACAGTACATTTTCCTATGTAACTCATGAAGATGTCTGCAATTGCTTTAATGGTAAGTTCTGTTATACTTTTCCTTACATTCTTCCTCTGACAGCTCAGCTGTAGAGCAATTAAGAATTCACCATACACACAGCCCAAGTCATTATTTTCAGGAGTTGTATGCATTTTGTCTCACTCCATAGTGTTTGTTGGTAGACTGCTTTTGTTTCTGTTTTCATGGCAATAACTGCTCTTCACAGCTCTTATTTCACTGACTCCATTGCCAGGCATAAACCCAGTGTGGAAAGGGAGGCGGGGAAAGGGCAGGGAGGAAGCCAAATCTGAATGGGATTGGGCAACACTTTCAAATCACAGAGTCAGTGACCAAACTTCAAATACAACGGGATTTTCATCAGCAGTGTTTATGAAACTATACAACAGGTGTGCTGCTCACAAATGGAAACCACACAAAACAGGAGAGTTAGGTGAATCTTTATCAGGAAGATTACTCCTATTCCATCCTGTCCTCATATTTTCCCCTTGAAATGACAATATCATGTATTAATAAACTAAAATGGTAGATGTGCTTGCATATTATAACACAAGTAAAATGAAATTCTGCATATTTGTTTATATTTAATCATGCATGCATATTAAAAAGATGGCCATGTATATTACCCACTGCTTAAATCTGCCAAAGTACTTTATCAAGTAGAATTTGACTTCCCATGTTAAGTCTACACTGGAAATAGGTCTGGAAATAGTTCTTAAGCTTTCTAAGAAAGTTTGGGTAAAAGTTGTAAGTCTAAAACTCAGCAAAGATCTGTGGTAGAATTTGGCATAAAAAATAATGTAAGGTCAAGATTTTGGTCTGTCATACCTCATCTCTATATCCTTAATCATTTAGGTAGTTAAAATACTTCAAGTAAAGTGTACAAGTAAAATTGAGCTGCAGTTGTTAATAAGAACAGAGCTGATACTTAGTATTCTGTTCTAAAAGCTAATACATTTATTGTCATACTTGACCCTTAGAACAAACCTGTGCAGTTACATGTCCCCTTGGTTTTATAGAAAGCGAGGGTCATCTAGTCTGGGATTTAAGCCCAAGCTTTTCACTCCACAGCCTGCACCCTTGCCACTGCATTGTGTAATCAGTGGTGTTTTTTACCATTTTTCTTTTTTTTGACTAGGCGATACACTTTTGGCCATTCAGGCACCTTCTGGTACACAGCTGGAGGTACCTATTCCAGAAATGGTAGGTAGTATATGTTTAGGAAAAATAGATGTACTGTCTCAAGAGGGACAGATGTATTTTCTTAATTTTATACGGGTACAATTTTGAGTTACTTCTTTCAAGTTTTATATCAGAAAGCATTGTTTGCTGAATTTGAATGTCTTCAGTACTTTGATAAAATGATATATGTGACTGATTCATTAACATTTTAATAAGTTTTTTAAAAAATTGGGATAGGTATCAATAAATTAATAATAATAGTTAAAACGGGCACATCTGTAAAGTAACAGTGTGTTGAGATGACCATAGTCATGATGGATAACTCCAGGAGATGGAGTTTATGCATGTGGAGAATGAACCCAGCACTGGCATAGGTACTATGGAGCACTCAAAGATGCGATTTTACATGCATTAAAAATGCATAGTTGCCAGAATTCTACAGCTGACAATTTTTTATGATCAGTATTTAAGAAAAGTAGCGTAGAACCTTCAGTGTCCCATTCTAAGTCTTTACTCATTGTTTAACTTAATACCTTTATTTTGCTGTATGAATTTAGTCCCTAATAGCTTTGCCTGTCTCATTTTTAATGTTTAAAGGTAGTGAGAAATGTTAATACTAATACTGTTTATGCCCAATAAATTTCAAAGGGTCAGAATGGACAAAAGAAATACCAGATCAATTTAAAGAGTCATTCAGGACCTATCCACGTGCTGCTTATAAATAAAGAATCCAGTTCATCTAAGCCTGTGGTTTTTCCTGTCCCTCCACCTGATGATCTCACACAGCCTTCTTCTCAGTCCTCCACTCCAGTGACTCCACAGAAATCCAGCATGCTGGCTCAGAACCCTCCTGAGCAACACATATCTGAAAGAAGCCAGAATCTTCAGCAGATACCAGCTACAGAAATAGCTTC
>NW_022900917.1:27988755-28016344 GCF_012274545.1 Fukomys damarensis | reverse complement strand
ATCTGAAAGAAGCCAGAATCTTCAGCAGATACCAGCTACAGAAATAGCTTCTGGTGGGTTCAGAGCCTTTTTTAAAAAAAAAAAAAGTAAATGAAAAAATATGAATATTATATTAAACAAGTGGAAGTTTTTCTGAATGTCAGTTTGTGATATTATCCTATTATCTAATGTGGAAAGCAAATAAGCTTAATTTAAACAAGTATTTATTGTCTTCTGTGTGCCCAGCATTGAAATAAGTATTAGGAAATTTTAAAACTGATCTTGGTTTTATCTTGGTTGTACATGTAAGTACACATCCAGTTCAGAAATATTAGATACAATTTAATGTAGTTAAGACTGTATTTAGAACTATGACTGCTAAGCATGAGAAAGGTATTTGTGGACCAAGGTAAGATTTCACTTTTGGGATTAGGCCAGATTTATTCTTTTTTCTTCTGTTTACTGTTTTTGTTTGTTTATTTGTTTGAGACAGGATCTCACAATGTAGTTGAGACTGACCTGGAACTTACTATGTAGCTCAGGCTGGTCTCGAACTCACAGCGATCCTCCTGCCTCAGCCTCCCGAATGCTGGGATTACAGGCAATGCACCACCATGCCTGGCCCTTCTGTTTACTGTTTATATATGTCAACTTCTATCTGGTTTACTTTTTTTTAATCTCTTAGTCTAGGAAAAGCTACTGAATATGTCCCACCTTTAGAAAAAAAATCAAGCTACAGAACATGACTTATGCCTCCTGTTTCTCCATATTCTTTGTAAACTTTATTTGGGAAGCTTATTTTATACAGTTGATAAATGATCTCAATTTGTTATCTAGGAAATCTTGCCTTTCTAAATTGTTTTATCTGTGAAATGATAAATAGCTAAAAGGTTGGAACTGCAACTCAAATTTATAAAACCTGTGGCACCCAGTCTTCCTTAGTTTCGGGGCTATGTCTATAGCAACTCCTAACCAGTTTCAAATAAATTGTATAGCAGGGAATCTTTCAAAGTTTGCTGAATGCATGACTTGTGCCAATATTGCAGATTTAAAATGGCACTGTACAAAATCCAAATCCTTTATTAGATATGTCTGTGGGAGTTCGCAATATTTAAAAGGGCCATGGATTTGTTCAGTGGCACCACCCTTGTCTTGCAAGTGTAGGGTCCTTTTCTATTTCATTTTCTATTATTTCTATACTATAGGCCACAAGGATGCACAATAGGATTAGTCTTTAAAAACCTTATAATTATAATCTACCTGGGATTAGTAAAGCAAGCAAGCTGTATATATTTTAGTGTCAACACAACTGGTACACTGGATTCCAGAAAGCGTTAAATGTAGAATCTAATTTCTGTATATGGTTTTGTATTGTGAAATAGTGAGTAAAGTAATTTTGGGCTTGTTAGAGAAAACCTTAAACAGCTGATAAACACTTAAACCGTGACCAGGGTAGTAATAGAATTTGAGCTGTACAGTGGTGAGCTGTATAGTGGTGATACGATTGGGAAAGAGGACACTTTGGGGAAGCAAACTAATCAGAAGCTGTAAAGATGGAAGATGTATTTAGAGACTGTCAAGGGTAAGAAGGGGATGCCAGTGGGATTGCAGAGAGAAATTACGAGCAGATTGAGGTAAAATAACAGTATCAGTCTTTACATGAAAGCTGGAGATACAATTAACAGGTAGAATAGAAAAATGTTTAGTTTTAAGGTTGAGAGACTAGGAGAATAACAATACCATAAACTGTAAAACTGAGTCTGCCTTGGAAGAATGACTCTTGGTCCAACACTGTGAGTCGGGGAGTTTAAAAGTAATACCAGACATGGAGTATTTTGAAAACAATCTTTCTACAAAGTTCTAATACATTTAATTTTGCTTTGTCAATGAAGTTGATGTAACTACCTGTGCCTAAATGTAACATAATTTTGTAACTTTTTCCAGCAGGATCTATTAGTGGAGATATTATTGATGAGTTAATGTCTTCTGATGGTAAGTAGTTTAAACTTTTACTACTTTATACATCAATAATGCCTTCCTAGAATTTATAAGTGACATAAGATTTAAAATAAACCAAAAAAAATTTTTTTAACTGCTTCACTATGTCTCATGAGGATTCTCCTTTAATACTACTTTATAATAAAGCACAAGCATCCTTGTTTTTGTTTCTTTTTATTCACATTTTGAGGAGAAAGAATCCATAAGGAGATTCTTAGCACTTGCACTGCGTAAACTGTTGGAAAACTAGCACTTTGCACTCCTGAAGACTCTGGTTCAAGATGAATAATAAAATAATATATCAACATCAACAGGTGACAGGAAAACCCAGTTTTATAAATACTCCCACCATCGCTAATTTCAAGTTGCCACTGCAAATCACCAAACTATTACTAACATCAGCCACGTCATCACCTAATATGAAATGGTTTAAAAATCAATCAGCTACAACATTACATTAATAATTTCCCTTTGGGCTTTGCCTTTGGTCATGTATTCAGCATCCTTGTTCCTAACAAATGCAGCAGAGACCTAAGAAGTGGTAGTTAAATTAGCAAATGTTAACAGTAATGATTTAAGAGATTTACTAAACATTTAGGTACAGAACATCAGCAAACAGTAAATCTGCATACATATTTGTGTTTTCCAAGTGGGAGACAAACAGTACAATCTAATACCAATAACCAATGTATAAATTGTCTTTACCTGTTTATACTTTCATCAAAGTATAAACATCGGTCATTAACAGGATAATTACTATGTGTGCGTTGTGTACCTTTTTAATCCATATGTAACCTAGGAAACAGTTTGGTTGAGGTATTTGAGAATAGCTCGTTAAACCTCATCACCCGTATGTAGAAACCATCTTTAACCTTGACTCTGTTTGTTTGCAGTGTTTCCGCTCTTACGGCTTTCTCCTACCCCTGCAGATGACTACAACTTTAATTTAGATGATAATGAAGGAGTTTGTGATCTGTTTGATGTCCAGATACTAAATTATTAGATTCCATGGAAACTTGGGACTGTTATCTACCTCTAACTGTGTAACATTTTAGATTTCTTGATAACCTAAGTATTTAAAAATAATGAATGTAACATCTTTTTAGTTCACTGATTCTGAAGTGTTCTTCCCTAATACTTTCTTTTTTTACTTCACAAAACTTCAACCATAAAAACAAAGGGCTCTGACTGTTTCCGGGGAAAGAGGGTTTAATATCTATCAGCCTTCCCAATCCCCAAATAATAACATTCTGGGATTTCAAGTTCCAATTCTGAATCCTTCTGTTTCCTTTTATGAAAGGAAGGTTAAAGTAGACTTCAGGTTATCAAAAACAAAGTTGGCCAAGGGCTAATCACTTATTTGCCTTGTATTTTTACTGCCATGAATCTATTTCTGCATGTGTGTCAGTCCAAGGAGACATTCACTGCCACTTAAAAAGTGAAGGATGTAATTGAGGATATGTAACTGTTTCAGTGAACAGATTTTGTGAAGTGCCTTCTGTTTTAGCACTTTAAGTTTTTAATTTTGTTGACTTCTGACATTCCACTTTCCTAGAGTACAGGAAAGATCTGTTTATGTAGTTTGTTTTTAAAATGTGCCAATGCCTGTACATTAACAAGATTTTAAAAAATAAAGTTGTATAAAATACTTATTTTATTGAGTTTTTTGGGGGGAATTTGATAAATCTTCATTGTACTACAGTTGAGCCATTAATCTTGCAGCTTCATCAACATTAACTGGTTCATTTTCATGACGCTGCTGATTATTCTGAAGGGAGAAAAGTATATTTAAACATTTAGTAACAATAAACAAAAATGACTTTTACATAATCTTTTTATCATACCTTGAAAAGTAAAACAAATTCTTATTCACACAAAATATTTTTGAGTCTGAAAATACTAAAACATACTATAAAGCCAAGTACTAAAAAATTTCATTTGATTCATCATTTTACAAAAGTCTTATTATCCATCAATGTGTCAGCCATAACAACAAAAAAAATCTACTTACCAACTTTTTCTCCAGCGGTTCAAGAGTAAGCCTTTTTGAGAAGTTTGCAAGTTCCTTCTGAATGTTTATAAAAGCATTATTCATTCTACGAACTTTTTCAGCATTTACAATGTTTATCTGTTAAAAAATATTAATCCACAATTTTACAACTATTAAAGATAAAATGTGAGGCTGGGGATTTAGCTCAGCAGTGCCGCCACCTGCCTCACAAGCGCAAGGTCCAAAGTTTGATCTTTGGTACCCCCCCAAAAAAAAGATAAAATGTATTAATTTACTCTGTTAAACCTAAAAATCTGCAAACTTTCAACTCTACCAATTGTGGAGAAATTTCATGCTAAAGCTATCATTAGAAAATTTTAGATTTTAGGTTTTTCAAAATAACAATTATGTGGACATGCCTCATACCTAGACTTTAGCAGGCCAAAACACATGACTATAGTCCTTCGAGGTTACTGTTATCATCCCTCATCTTTAAAACCAGAAACCTGTGTCAAATGCTTTTAGTCTCTTCTAATAGTACATCCTAAATCCTTCCTTTACCTTAATGTAAAAGTCCCAGGTGGGCCTTCCTCTTGAGTCTTAGGAGGTAGAGATGGTGATTTATATTCACTGCTACTACCAAGCAATTTTTTTCACTAATAAAACATCTTCAGCAGATATTATTTTGTATATATAGAGAACCTTAAATGCTTTACAGACATTATTTCGGATTAACCCCCACAGCAACGCTGTGAGGTAGGTTATTCTGCCCATTTTACAAGACAGGCTGAAGTATAAACATGGGGAAAGCGAGAACAATAGAAGTGCTTGTATTTTGATAGCTTAAACCAAACTGTGGAATTTAAAGCTGTTTTTTACACTTTTATACAGCGGAAAGGAGTACAATGAAGCTGAGTTAGTTTTAACAAATCAGCTGGGCAACAGCATGTATACAACCAAATTTCCTCATATGGTCAGCAATGAACCTAACCACTAAATTTGATTTAGTTCTTATCCAACTAGGTTTGCAACCTGAACTGTGGAAAGAATCAAGTTCTTGAACCAACCAACATACCACTGTAAATTTAAGTCCTACTTTTAAAGTAACATTTCTGTCTTAGAACTTTGACCAATTACAGGAGTAAGGAGGCTTAGAAAAGGTGAGGAAAGGAGAGCTGTATGGGTTTTGTGATTTACAACCATCAATATAGGATGTTTTCTTTCTTTGATGGCAGTAAAAGATCTCACTTTCATAACCACATTTGTAGTTGTGACTCTGTGCAATGCTGGAAGATCAGGCAGGCTGTGTAATTTGTACAAAACAACTCAGCAGGCTGAGAAGCTACCTGGGATAGAACTTGGAACCTTGCACTTGCGAGGCAGGCAGCAGTACCACTGGGCTAAATCCCTGGCAAAACTGTATCTTAAAAGTGAATTTGTCAAAATATTTTTGATATTTACTATATATATACAAAATGTAATTTTCTCCCAGCACATATGTCTAATCTGCCCAATTAGCTAAGTGACATTATTAAAATCTGTTTATGTTAACAAAGAGGTGCAGTTGTCTCCTGAGCTCAAAGATGTGGGTAATACAGTACTCATAATTAGTAGCCTGGATCATAGCTTAAAAAAAAAACTCTGAAGATTACATTTTGATGAAGTAAACCCCCACCCAAGTCCTTTTTCCCTCTTTGACTTTACAAATTGATTAGAAGAACATTCAGAAATTTGTGTTTATTTCATTTTGCTGGGGGTTTTCAAAAGTAATATATGTAATGTAAAATATTTGCAAACCATTGCAGTTAATATTCCACACATTGGTAGATTGTATGATAGTGGACAAATGTCACTTTCAGAAAATACTGAAAATTACATTAAACATAATAGCAATCATCAAACATCATTGGATATTTCTCATCAAAAGGCATTCTAGTTTTCTAATTCTCTAATTTTCTAGTTATTTTACTAAAATTTGACAATAAAAAAGTATGTTTCTCAGACCAAACAATTTCTCCTTCAAAACCTTCAGCTCCTTT
This sequence comes from Fukomys damarensis, assembly GCF_012274545.1. Classification (NCBI taxonomy): domain Eukaryota; kingdom Metazoa; phylum Chordata; class Mammalia; order Rodentia; family Bathyergidae; genus Fukomys; species Fukomys damarensis. The sequence goes on along the minus strand of NW_022900917.1, from coordinate 28,010,338 downwards.
GCACAGTATGCATGAGAACATTCTGGTTCTCCCTCATTGCTGTCACTCACCAATATCATGATTATTTGCTGCTTCATTAAAGATTTCAAACCTTAGCTCACTAACTTCGTGCCTAGTGTCACTACTTAGTGACTTCAAAAATCTAAGCCCCCTTAATCTCCTGAGGTCCTCATGACCTGGGATCTTCTCCATTATGTCCTCAGCCAACTATGAAGTACATTCTGCACCATTGCCGCTCCTTGTTCACTTAGTTCAACAATTTTTGAATCTCACTGAAACCAGTTTCACTATTTTCCATATCTTTACATCCCACTTTTCCCTGTAGCCAGCACAGATTTCATAGCCATCATTTAATCGCTTCTTTACACTCTTAACTTTCTTTCTGTTCTTTTCCTTAATCAAACTTGCCTGACAATGTGGTTACACCCGGCTATCTCTTTTCTGAGCCCAGAACTGAAACTGGAGAGTTGTAGCTGGCTGAAAATCTTATGACCTTCTGCTGCTAAGCTCACTTTATGAGAAAGGTACAATATTTGATACTTTATTCAACTATGCTACCTATTCAGATCCCTCAACATCTCTCTCTCCCTCTCCCCCGCCCCATAAGCATATATAAAGTTTCTAATACCTCAAATGCATCAAGCTTTCCCTATTTTGAGGCCTCTGCACTTGCTACTCTTGTCTTCCTAGAATATGTTGCTCCCAACTCATCTCTGCATTACTAGCTCAAATTTGCCATCTCAGCCTATGTCACACACAAAGACAATCTTATGTGAAAGTCAATTCCAAACTCCTATCATAACACCTAGCTCTTTTCCTTTGTGGCATTTACAAAGTCTTAGGCATCAAAACTTAGCTAGTTGGTAAGTTAAAGCTGAAATGTCACTTTTCCATGGATTATAATAAGAGTCCTGGAAAGCTGGTTCCACCCACTATATCAGTTTGAAAACATTTTCTTTCTGGCTTTTTTTTTTTTTTTTCTTTTTTTGGTATGGGGAGCAAACTCAGGACCTCGTGCTTTCAAGGAAGGCAGCAGAACCACTGAGCTAAATCCTGCCCCTAAAAACATTTTCTTAAAGAATGTTAAAAGAACCTACTTAAAGAATTTTCTTAAATATTTTGAAATAGATAATATATTTCAAATTCTGCTTTTCAGGAAACAGTATTCCATCTTCAATTTGCAGACTTTTATTTGAGTTCCAGGACAAGAATGAGAGAAAAAGAATTGGTGCTGGCTGACATTCCATGTCTTGGCTCTGTTAATAGGTTCTTGAATATATTTGAGTTCAGAGAAAAGAACTGTTTTTCATACTATGAGGTCTTTCTTTAATGCTTTCCATGCTCTAATAAAGCTGTTAAACTATTATATGGTACCTTACACATTTGCGCTTAAATACTTTTTTCTTACCTTTTAAGAAAGGGAGATTTTTTTTTTTCCAACTTAAAAAAAGTTTAAAATCATCTTGTTTTGTAGGAAAGGCTAATAACTTTTTGGTTAAACAACTTATGTTAAACAATCTATTGGATCAAATGATCTAATGATTCTAATCCATTTATACAGTAGCTTTACCTCTATGCTTCACTTGTGCTTAATAAAACTCACCTTTTTAAGATTAGTAGTGACTGGTTTTGCTTTGTTTTTGGATTTAAAGTTTTTTTGGCTGGCTATGTGAAATACATTCCTGGACTTCTGCCCTCTTAATTTATTCTTGGCCATTGTCTAGAAAAGAAAAGGAGAATCAATTAAGTTGCCTATATTTAAGAACTAAAATCAATTTAAGTTTTTTCTTTTTCTTTTTTTGGGGGGGTACCAGGGATTGAACTCAGGACGTTCCGCTTATGTAACTAAACAATACTAATTATGTAACATCGGGCTGGGAATTTAGCTCCGTGATTATGCTGCCTGCCTCAAAAGCCCAAGGATCCGAGTTTGATTCCTGGTATCCCCCTCCCCCCAAAAAATCATGTAACATCTACATTAGAAATCTCCCAGATCAGTTTTTAATAATGCATGTGAGAAAAATTCCATTTTACTGGAAAAAATAACTGATTTAGAAAAATGAATGCCTAGTATCACACTCAGTAATCACAGATGCCATGATTTCAAGGCATGTCAACTAGATCAGAGCTCACGTTATGTGATATGCCTCTTATGTATAAAGAAAAAAAAAATCAATTCCAAACCATGGTGTAAAGTATTGCCTAGTTCAGGACTGGGTTACTACTGCAGTCCTTGAATCTATTTGTTTAGATCAAGGATTGGCAAACTATGTCGCATGAACCAAATTAGACAGGTGTCTTTCTCTTAGTATTCACTGCATACTCAATTATGCATTGTCAGTAGCTGCTTTTCTGTTAAAAATATGGCCTACACAGTCCAAAATATTTATTGTCTGACCATTTACAGAAAGCTTGCCAACCCCTTGTTTGAGCCACTGCACAATGGCTATCTTGTATGGTGCTACGTGAACCTTCCCAATGTTAAAAACCTTTCATGGCCCTAATACATAAAAGGGCAATATAACTTGGCCCAGCATATTACTAGTACCCTGAACAGCCTGTCAGTCAAACGTCATCTCCTACCTCTACACCCAGTACTATCCGGTCTAACTGTTCTCTGAAAGCATCTTGCAAGTATCTCCATAGCTTTTACGTTGTACTTCCATTGAAATTTATACCCTCCGTTAATTTGGCCTCAGAAAACTAAGAGAATAACACTTTTGAACCCTAAAAGTACTACTTTAAAAAAGTGACGCAGTAGAAAATAATTACAGAAGCAGAAACATTAAAACCATTTAAATTAATCCAAAATCTCTCCAATAGTAACCAAAATTCAGTCTTCTAGTTAAGACTGCTTATAGTACAGAACTCATGTGTTGGAACATACACAAACATACACGACAGATATTAGTACAAAAAATACTACATAAAACATGTTGCAGGCAGCATACCAGTGAGGGTACAAAACTGGGAACATAAGGAAGGAATGCTCTAAGTGGGGAGAGGGGTTAGGAAAATTCCCACAACAACGTGGTAACTGATCTTAACTGACACAGCCCCAAACTGGTAACGTGCAAAGGGGATGGCACCGGGGTTTCGGACCTGGCCGGGAGGCCAGGGGCCCATGAGGGCTGGGTGAGGCAGAGCACAGGGGAACCGACCCCTGCAGGCCACAGCACCACGCGGCCGGCCCAGTTCTACCTCAGTCCCCGCGAATTCACGCCAGGTCACCGAAAAGTTTCATCAACCGTTCACCAGACCTTTGATATCCGCGTGCTGCTACTCAAGCTACAGTGACACCATCTGCACGCACAGGGTCCCGGAAGTTCCGGGGAAAGCGATCCGGGGGAGTCAGCTCCCGCGCTATAGTCCCGCCCGCCGAACTAAGCTCCGCCCACTGAACAGAATCTGGCCCTCCCCGCCAGGCTCGCCCTCAGCGAGAAGCTCCTCCCACCGAACCCGGCTACTCTCCAACGGTGGAGTCCCACCCCCTCCTGCAGGGGCAACGCAGAGCAAAGCCCCACTCACCAAGCTAAGCCACGCCTCTGGGCGGAGCCCCAGCCCGTCCAGCTCACTGAATGATGCCCCCGCCCACCATGCGGCCCTACCCACCCAGCTGGGACGTACTCCGCGCCCCGCCTACCGAGCGTACTTCCGTTCCCAGGAGCGGGTTTCCACCCACCAGGCGTAATCCCGCCCACAGGGCCAATGGTTTTCCGCGAGACCGAGTGTCATAAACTAGAGGAAGCCCGGCCCTCAGGGCAGCCTCGCCCTCAGCATCCTTCCCTTTAGGTGGAATTGCCGAGGTGCGCTGGCCTTTACCAAGCTGCCGCCACTTCTCGACTGGCCCTGGTGAGTGGGTGTGCACAAGACGCTCCGCAGCGTTTGAGTCACGTGAGCCGTGAAGACTGTCGCCCGAGTCCCTACGCTCGGTCGCGGCTGCAGCCCGTCTGCGACCGCGCTCCCAGGAGGTGGCGCTGCGCACCTCGGCGGCGTCGGGCCTCGGCTGCTGAGGGAGGGCACCGCGTCTTCTTGCGCGACGTTTGTAATGAGCGAGAAGTTCAAATGCTTTTCTCTTTATAACATTTTTGCTGCAAAAAGCGGATTTCGGCAGAGGTACAAGTAACCAGGCCCAAGATAAAATATGAAAATAGAACACGTGCCGGGGAACTTAGGCGAACTTAGAAGAAACTTTCTTGCCTTTCCAGCGTATCTCTCTGTATATTGCCATATCTGTATGTATTCCCAGTTAGGTCGTTCTGGGTTGAGTTTTTTAGAAAATCGAATTCTTTCAAGAGGACATCGCCGTTAAATCTAACAATTTTCACGTATCTATAGTTTATTTAAATCATAGGAAAAGCCAGCTTTAAAAAATGTCAGTAGAAAAGTACTGACATTTTGTGTATATGCTGCCTACAAATATTTAGTGAGATTTTTGTCACTGACAACAGTTCAGCCTACACTCTGCCCAAAGTAGCAAAATAAGGCGATAATCCCACCCCCTTTTTCAAAGTGAGGATAATAAAAAGGCTTGGATTTTAACCATTTCTTGACAGTCTTACAAGTAGTAATTGACAAAGACTAGATTCCTTCTCAGCTGGCACTTGTTCAAGTCTTTTTTACACCTGATGAGCCATGTACCTACTTATAAAAAGATGAGTCACTTTTACAATAAATTGTTTTATTATGTTTATACTTAAAAAAATTAAGGCATATATTAAGGAGAGAGACATAATTACCTCTTCGTGTGTTTATTCATATTTTGTATTCTTTTTAAAGGCCAATCTTGTAAAAACTCTTTTAAAAACGGGCATAAAATGCCAGTAATGTGTGGGAGCAAAACCAGACCTTCAGAAAATCAGTAGGGTATTTTTCAAGAACAGTTATTTATTCACACTCAAAAACAAAACAAAACAAAAACAAACAAAAATCTAGCTGGGCATGGTGGCACAGGCTTATAATCCCAGCACTCGGGAGGCTGAGGCAGGAGGATTGCTGTGAGTTCAAGACTAGCCTGGGCTAAACAGTGAGTTCCAGGTCAGTTTCAACTACATAGTGAGACCCTGCCTCAAAACAAAACAAAACAAAACAGTTATTCACAAATACAGAAGCAAATAATACATATAATTATGGTTCCTTGAATGTGAGTTGTTGATAATATATGCAGAAGATGTAGAGGAATGATAGAGCAGTGTTAAGAGCTGTGGGGACTAGCTTTTATTATGAAATTCTCAAATATCTATAATACATCAAGGAACTAGCAGGGTTATATGGGTACAAGCAGAGACTTATGTAAGGTGAGGAAACATGGATGTCCATTTTACCTGTCCCGCCAACCAATAGTGTGGTCTTGGAAAAATTACTTCATTTCTGTATGCTTTTTAAAAAATATACATTACATGAAAATTATAGCTACTTCAAAGAACATTCATCTGCTCAGTTTCCCTCTCTGGGTAACTACTCTTCCCTGGTTAACTGGTCCTGGTTGAGCTAGTTGTTGCAGTCTTCCTCTAAGGAATTTCCAACTGGAGTCAGTGGGAATGTGACCTCTTGTATGTGCTGGAGTTGTGCTGGGAAGAAATGAAAATGAAGCTCTCAGTGGCCATCTCTTCCAGCAACCCACAGGAGCCTTATCTACTGTGGGAGAAAATACGGGCAGTGGAGAACAGAACTGAACAATACCGTGGAAGAGTCTGATATCATTTGAGTCCTTAAATTCTGCCATAGATAGAAGACAGATCTTTCCCTGTACTTCTCAGTTACCTGAGCTAAAACATGGCTTTGGGGGGATTTAAACATGGTTATTTTTAAGATTTTCTTGTACCTGAAAGAGTCTTGACTATTTCTGTCTTACTACACAGAATTATTGTACAGAGTTAATGAAATTTAAAAGACAAGAAAGCAGCCAGGCATGGGGATGCATGCCTGTAATCATTACACTTAGAAGGAAAGTCAAGAAAATCCCAAATTCAAGGCCAGCCTGCTTTACAAAGAGTTCAAGTGGAGCTTGACTCACAAGACCCTTGTCTCAAAATATTTAAAAAAAAAATCAGGAAAGCCCAAGATATTACTAAGAAAAAAGAAAGCATTTTATCTTTCCAAGAACACATGTTCCTAAATTAACCATTTACATGGACAGAAAAAAATTCCTTGAAAAAAATTTTAAGTCTTTAAAAATACATGCATAAGTCATATTTCCAGTTTTTCTTAAAACTTCCATAAGAGCTAAATAAGTAGGGAGAAGTTGAAATATTTCCCCATAGTTGTCTTGTTAAGACTCAATGATACAGTTCTTCATATAGACCCAGCCCTAAATGAACTGTCTTGGGAGTAATTCTAGGAGTAAGCAAAGGTAATTAGGGAGAAAAAGAGAATGAGAGCACATATAAATGATTGTAAGGCCTCTATAACAAAACTCGTTTCATCATCCTCTACCTGAACAAAGTCAACCTTGTGGAAATGATACTCCATAATAAATTTTTTTCGTCTGCTTAATCTTATTCTCCCACTACTCAATACCATATTGTTCAGTCAAAATAACGAACAGCTAGGCAGTGTGGGAGCTCAAAGGAGCTCTTTCTCTTAAAGAAGGGGCAGTAATCTATATTATGCACATGAAATGACTAGTAAGGATTCTGATGAATGCACAAAACATGTCATTTATGGAAAGAAATAACTTTGAAAACTGGAAACATTCATGTTAAAATTCTCTTGTCTTCAGGCAGAAATTGGCTATCTACAGCCCTAAAATCAGATCTGGCCCTTTGCTTATTTTTATATAGCCCACAGTGAATTTGCATTTCTAAATGAGGAAAAAGTTAAAATAAGAGCATTCTATTAAATTCTATGTCATTGTTCATAAAGTTTCATTGGCACCCAGTCGTGCTTGTTGTAGATATACTATCTACATGTGCCTTCGTGCTATAGTAACAGAGCTGAGTAGTTGCAGCAGACACTGCATAGAGTGCACAGCTTACAATATTTTGTTATGTGGCCCTTGGCCAACTTGAAAACTTTTGAAACTTTACCAGCCTCCATATTGGAGAATGAGCAGCATGGTGGTATAATTGATTGAAGCTTTAGTGTCTTATATGCAAAATATAAAAATCTGAAGAGAACGAAGGCATTTTTTTCTTCCCAGCAATCCAAGAAGGTAGACAAACTGATAACATTATGAATTTGGATGCCCATGTCTCTCGGTACCAGTGAAGTTCATGCTTCCCAGCTGAAAAATGGAAGACTCAGATATACGGAAGACACTCTTACATGGATCTCTCTCAGAGTCGGCAAAGAAAATGGATTTAAATTAGGGGAGAAGTTGACTGAAGAAATTACTGGGAAAGAGGGGTTAAAGGCTTTCTGTAAGTGCTTCAGATTCACATCTCTGGGACATGCTACTATGGTCTTAGGAAAGCAGCACAGTATCTCTGCACCCATTATTGCTACCGGGGTATGAAGCCATCTTCCTTCAAGTGAATATGGACTTTGGGTGGTTAATTACTATGATATCAGCTTACAATTTTTATATTTCCATCATTTTTCTGCAGTCATCAGTTAACATTCCACTGCAAGTAAAAGGTCTCTACCCGTTTACTTATATCAGTATGGGCTCATAGGTTACTATCTTCTTTAACAGATGATAGCATCTTATTATCATAATTTATTTTGATCTTCATATCACTCAGTTTTGGCCAGTGAATGTTCTTTTAAGACTCACTTGCCCCCACCATTTTAGCCAATTCCCACCAGTCTTTGACCACTTTCATGCTTATGGGCATGACAAGCATTCCAGGCTCATCTGGGGCCTGTGTTTTCACAACCCAGAATCAGTCATGGTTCCATTTTAGTGAACAGTGTTATTTAGAAAGCAAGATCAGAAGCAAAGCTAAGCAGTAATGCATGGATAAAATTGTGTACATGCTTTTTATAAACTGTCTATAAACAGTCACATACAATTGTATTTATTCTATATGTACAAACCATGAGTTCATGCTATTTGCAATTCCAATTAAATGCCATAGGGTTTGTTTTACCTTTCTGCCCTTCTTACCTACTTGCTTTGAGAGAGCTGACTTCCATTATTCTAAATATACTCAATAAGCTTATCTTTCTTCATTGCTGCCACCTACTACCTCTTCTGTCCCACCCTATCCTCATCACTACTGGGCTCCTATCTACCATGAAGGCTGCTACCATCTGGGTAGGCTGCCACCTGCATAGTTGGTTTCTTGGCCCTACTGCAGCTCAGACTTTCCTTGGGCTTTTCCAGGGATAACTGATGATGGCTTATTTTGGAGACTAATTCCAGAAGTAGCTGAGATCAAGAAATAGTTGCAGGCAAGGATGCAGAAGGTCAGGCAATAAATGATGAGGTCTATGAAGGGTTGTAAGCCCTTGGATGATTGTGTATATACTCTGCTTCCTCTGAGTATCCACTGCATGAAGAGCATTCAAAACAAACATTCTCCATTTCCATGTAGCTTCTTTGTGGGCCAAATAAATAATAAACTACCCTTCAAAAAAACCTACATTTCTTGTGAGAAGCCGGTTAGATCATGATGATTAATTGTGCAAATGAAGAGTTCTGTTTTAACCCCTCAGTGATAGAAGGATTTATTTCTGGACTAAGAATGAATATTTATAACACAGTCTATATAAGAAAACTGAGCAGGATCCTCCACCTTTATATCTAGGTCAAATTCGTGGAAATATCTGGAGGTTAAGAGCCAGTTAGTAAAAAGGGTTGGTTACCTCTTATATGAAGAAATGGCTCACCTCTTCAGATTCATATGAAGCTGCAGTTTGATCACAGGCTTTTGCTTTTCACTGAAGATTTTCTATAATCAAGCATCATATTGGATGTATGTTGTCTTTTCTGTACCATCAAGTCCCAGGTCCATGACTCACCCTTGGAGTCCTATTCAGGATTGTATATTTCCATCATATGTGAGGTATTACAGAAATAAAATAAAATTTCCTTAATTATAAAAAAACAGGCCAAGGATGAGACCCAGTACAATTAAAAATATGTTAAAGTACTATCATCTTAAATGTGACAGCCCTAGCTAGAATATTTCTTTTCTTCTTGTAGTACTGTTCTCTGGAAATAATAGGTGCAATTATGTTTTCAATTTGAACAAGTTTTATTCTGAGCAATCTCCTGACTTTAGATCTTGAACTGGAACTAATTAAAGTCACAAAGAAGGACTTACATATGAAATATTTGAAGGTTAAGAATGGCCAGATACATAGCACAAAGGCAATGAAAATATCCAAAAGGTGCATGAAACCCTTTCACATTTATAATGCTTGGTTAAAATGCAAGTAATGGTTAAAAATTAGAAGAATCATGGAAGGTTTAGTATGGGTATGTTTTTCAAACAAAATTGGCAAAAGAAAAGATACAGAGTGCTGTTAAATTATAATTTGGTACTAAATTTCAGCAATACTTCAAAGAAAGGAATCAGGAAGGACAAAGGAAGGGTGAGAAAAAAGAAAAGGATGCAGTGCTTTATAATTGCAAAGTGGATAATGTAGATTTGCAGGCTATCTAAAGCTCAATAATGATTTTGTTTTTCAGTTGAAATCATGTTCAGAAACTATACGACTGAAACAGTTTTTGACCTTCCACTTTTGTGTTGTTTTACAGCAATTATGCTGATATCCTACTAAGAATGACCTGGGCATCTGTTTTATAATTAGCAAAAAATTGTGAGGACTTAAGGTATTTCACAAATACCTGTCTCTTTAAGAGCTTTTTTTTCTTTTTCCTTTTGAATTAGAAAAATCATATCATTGAAAAAAATTTGGAAAAGCATTTTTAAAAATGAACAACCAGTGAGCATTGCATTCTGACCAAACCTTCCATCATTTTTCTCTCATTCGGATTCTTATAATAGCTTCCTAACTAGTCAGTCCTCTGCTTTCATCTCTACTCAACCAAGCAGCCAGCAGGATCAATGCTAAAATGCTGATCAGACCCTGTCATTCCTCAACCCCAAACCCTCCAAATGTTCTCACATCCCTCAATGTAAAAGCAAAGTGAAGCCTTTCAGGAACCCCCTTAGTCCTTGACACTTCCTTTTGACCACACATGTATTAATAAACTAAAATAATGAAAAAGGAAAAAAACTAAAACAGCAATCATCATTTGCTATCTCCTGAGTTCAGTGGGTCTGGTGCTTAGGAGAGGCTCAGGTTGCTGGCTCTGGCTTAGGTTTTTTGAGATGTTTCAGTCAGATGAGGCTGCAGATAAAGGCCTGGCGGTGCTGGGACGCCTGCTGCCAAAGTGGCTCACTCACATGGCTGCAAGCTGGTGCCAGTCACAGCCATGATGCCTCAAGTGCTTCCCAACTGTACCTCCTCACAGAGCTATTCCAGTGTCCTCATGATGTGCAGCCGGCTTCCCTCAGACTGAATGTTCAAGAGAGTAAGGGAGAAGCCAGTGTTTTTTATGACTGAGCCTAGAAAACACACACCAATGCTGTAGTATTTTATTAATCACATGCCAGTCCTGATTCAGTGAGGAAGGCGATATACAAGTAAGTGAATACCAGGTGAGGATCACAGACCTTCCTGGAAAGCAGGCTAAGTCTAGTGGCATCTGCCCATACTGAAACAATGCCTGACACATAGAAACGCAGTAAACACTTTTACCCAAATAAGTGAGTTCTATCTCTTTGCCTCACCCCCAAACTGGGAATTGAACACAGGGACTTCACACTGAGCTCCATCACCAGCTATTGATTGATTGATTGATTGATGGAGACAGTGTCTTGTTGTGTAGTACAAGCTGGTCTTGAACTTGCTGCGTAGCCCAGGTTGCCCTCGAACTCATTGTGATCCTCCTGTCTCAGCCTCCTGACTGCTGGGATTATAGGCATGTGCTTCCACACCCAGCTTTAATTTTTTTTATTTTGAGAAAGGTTTCATTAAATTGTCCAGGGTGGGCTTGAACTTGTAGTACTGTCTCAGCCTCCCATCAGCTCATTTTGATATATTTCTTTAGGGTCTTTTTTTTTCCCTAGATAGATGCTATATTCCTTATTAAAAATTGGAACTTCCCTCTAGGCAAAATTTTTAAATGTACACCTACACATATGTTAATAAATACAGTTTAAAAATACGATATCGAATATTCTTCAAAGAGTATGTCATATTGATATACTTAACTTGTTTTGACCCTCATTATTACTAGCATATCTATTGTTTCAAGATTACATTTTGTTCTTATGTTTACACTGTGGGGAATATCTTTTGGACAGGAACATTGACAAAATATCAATATTATTATGGATAGCGTACTTAGGAATAGAGTCTAAAATTAGAACTTTGGAAATTCTTGATTTAAATGCCCAAATGGTATCTAAATGATAGATTTTTACCAATAGTGCATTAGCATGCGTATTTTACCACATCTTCATTGATATGGATTACTGATAGTTTTTTTTGAAGCTGACAATTTTTGGTAAGGAAAAATTGGCAACCCATTCAAAAACTATTTTTACATTTTGTTTTAGGTTTACAGTACAGTTTTCTTTTTCGGAAATTAATTGATGGAGTTAAAATTTAGAAATGAGAAAAACACAAAGCAGTAGTTTATATAATTACTGTTTTAACATATACCACTGGATGGATGGTGGTGCCATTTAATAAGGTAGAGAAAACCATGAGAGGGAGGTTAAAACGGAAGAAGTCTGTCACTCCACTTCGAGCACCTAAAGTTGGAGCAATTGGATATAATTTAGTGAATCTAGAACTATGCAGCCCAGTTGCTGGTACTGTGTCTTGCTAGTCTAAATTGAAATATCATTAGAATAAAATACACTCAAAATTTGAAATATTTTATAAGAAAAATATCTAAAAGATATGATGGTACTATTAAGGTCCAACAGGAGACAGAAATCATTCAGTAATTTGAACAAAGCAAATTTATTGTAAAGAATTATTAGCCATATCAGGGATTATTCTAAAGATGTAAAAGGAATTTTAAAGACTACCCCAAGGCTAAGGGAGGGCCCAGTCAGGAACATACTTAGAAGTCAGCCTTCTCTTCAAATGTGGGACTCAGACCATTGAAGGTATAGCTGCAGCCCAACAGGCGACCGCTAAGTATTCTGGGTTTCCCAGGCCAAAGCTGGCCGGCAGCTTCCAGGCAAATAGCAAGTACTGCTGGAGGGCACTGGTGAGCTAAGGCGGGAGTGTGGGCAGTCAGGTGCACCAAGGGACCACACCGGGAGCCCTCTCTAGGCCTCACATCAAAATTAATTTTGACAGTTTCTTGCTAAGTTGCTTAGGCTAGGCTGGTTTACAACTTGTGATCCTCCTGCCTCAGCTTCCCAAGTAGCTGGGATTATAAGTGGGTACTACCCTGCTTGCCTCTGAAACTCCTAAATGTGAAGGTTGGTGTAATAATTAATTTTATTTATTTGTTTCTTTCTTTTTTTTTTTTTTTTTTGGTACTGGGGATTGAACTTGGGGCCTTGTGCTTGCAAGACAGGTGGCAGAACCACTGAGCTAAACCCTCGGCCCTAATGTTTAATTTTATTTGTCAATTTGATTGAACTATGAGGTGCTCAGTTGCCTAGTCAGATATCACTTTAAGTGTTAATATGAGAATATATTGGGTTGAGGTTAACATTTAATTCAATAGAGTGAGTGAAGACATTGCTTCTGCGGGCTTGGGTAGGCTCTATCCAATCAGCTGAATAAAAAGGCTGACTTTCTGAGTTAAGGAGAAGTCCTTATGCCTGATTGTCTTCAACCTGGGACATTGGCACTTCCTACCATGGGACTCAAAGTAAAATACTGATTCTCCCTGAGTCTTTAGACTGCCAACTTGTGGACTGAAAATGTGTTTGCACAGCTTTCCTGTGTTTCTAGCCTTCAGCTGATGGAGTTACCCTGCACATCTTGGGACTTGTTGGTCTCCTTAATAAGATAAGCCAATTTCTTGTAATTTCTATCTCTATCTTCCTCCCCCCATATATATATATATGAAATGTGATCAAAAATATGAAAATTGTCTCCATTTAAAAATATTTATTACAGTAAAAGTCACATTACCACTAAAGCCCCTCAAATAGTCTCATTCACTTTGAACATATTTTTACTATTGTTCTTGTCACTTTCTGAAGCAATTCTGGAAGCCCTTTTTCATGAGTGTCTTTAGTTGTGTTGTTGTAGCTGCCTTAATTTCCTGAATCAATTTAAAGTGTTTACATTTCACAGTCATTTTGACTTTGAGGAAGAGTCAGAAGTCACACAGTGACAAATCTAGTTAATAAGATGGATGAGGACACACCATGCTGTTATAATGAGTCTGCTTTTCCAGCAGATGACATTCAGCAGCAGCATTCATCATATGTACACACACACACACACATATATATATATGTCATATATATATATATATGTATACACACACACACATATATATATATCATATATATATGATATATACATATATCATACCTTGTAAAGACACTCATAAAAGGACTACCAGAATTGCTTCAGAAAGCGGCAATTATGATGATATACATATGTTTGAAGCAAGGGTATTTTTAGGGAATTAATGGCAATAAGTCTTTTACTATAATAAAATTTTAAAACATTTACCTTGTATATAGCCTGTATTTCTCTAGAGAACATTAATGAATACAACTGAGTACAGAAGGAAAAACCTGAGTAGAGCCAGAGAATGGGTGGGCAGCCATGTCTTTCACCATGCACTAAACTAAAAGCAAAGTGGATAAAAGATCTAAATATTAAAACAGAAACACCAAACTTACTAGAAGATAAGTTAGGTAGAAATCTTGAAGACATTGGCATAGGAGAAGACTTTATGAACAAGACCTCAGTAGCCCAGGAACTAGCACAGAGAATCAACACCTGGTATCTCATCCTATTAGAGAGCTCTGCCCCAGAAGAGAAACCACCAACAGAGCTAAGAGACAACCTACAATGTGGGAAAAAAATTTATCAGCTGTCCCTCAGACAAAGGACTACTATCTAGAATATATAAGGAACCTAAAAAATCAGACACCCCCAAATATAAAGACCCAGTTCAAAAATGGGCATCTGAAATGAACAGACATTCCTCAGGCAAAGAAGTAAAAGCAGCAAATAAACATATGAAAAAATGTTCAACATCACTGGTCATTCAAGAAATGTAGATGAAAACAGCAGAGATTCCATCTCACTTCAGAAAGAATGGCTGCTATCAAGAAATTAACCAATAGCAAATGCTGGCAGGGTTGTGGGGAGAAAGGAACCCTTCTCCATTGTTGGTGAGAGTGCAGACTGGTGCAACCACTGTGGAAATCAATATGGAGATAACTCAAAAACTAGGACTAGAGGTTCCGTTTGACCCAAGTATTCCTTTGCTGGGTATCTTTCCAAAAGAATTAAAAGAATCATACTAGAGTGATAGAGGCACACACATATTTATAGCGGCACTGTTTGTAATAGCTAAAACTTGAAAATAGGCCAAGTGCCCATCCACTAGAGATTGGATAAAGAAGATTAAAACAAAACAAAACAGAGTACTACTCAGCCATAAAGAATGAGAAACTAGAGACATTTATAGCTAAGTGGATGCACATTGAGGCCATACTCTTAAGTGAAGTAAATAGGACACACGATTAAATACTGAATAGTTTCTCTGGTGTGAGAAACTGAAAGTATAAATAAGGATCAGAATGTATAATTGATAATGTGAAATCGGAAGAAAATGTCTAAAGGGGTAGGGGAAGTGGGAGGGGTAGGGGAAGGAAAGAAGGAAAAGAAACAAATATGAGAAAACGAAAAATGGAAATAAAGTCTTCGTAAATATGGAGTGGTGGAGGGATTGAAGGGAGGCCAGGGGAATGGGGAGAAAATAAGAACCAAGATACTTCATGTTAAGGTACGAGATCCCAATGATGAATGTATACCTAAAATGCACTAATAAACTGAATGAAAAAGAAAATGAGTGGGTAGCACATGGGACATGTATGTGTATTAAGCAAGGGATTTTCCCCCTAAAGA
Source organism: Fukomys damarensis (assembly GCF_012274545.1). Taxonomy (NCBI): domain Eukaryota; kingdom Metazoa; phylum Chordata; class Mammalia; order Rodentia; family Bathyergidae; genus Fukomys; species Fukomys damarensis. The sequence goes on along the minus strand of NW_022900917.1, from coordinate 27,995,311 downwards.
GAAAAACTTAGAACATATTAGTTTGCTGCTGACAACAATGACGAAGAGGGGTGGAGCTAGGGATTCAGGATATAGGAGATACAATGGGGGAATGGGGGCTGGGGACTTAGCTCAGTGGCGCTGCTGCCTACCTTGCAAAGGCAATGTATTGAGTGCTATCCCTGGTACAAAAAAAAAAAGTGAGAGAGATGCAGTGGTATGTTTGGTGGGAGTAGGAGGTCTTGCTGCATGGGTGGGGCTCAGGCAGCAAGCCTTTGGCAGTAGAATGGTGGGGAGCTTTTTGAAGTGAGGGCAAATCTCACCTTTTCTTGTAGTGAAATGGGACAAGGGGCCTGGTCTTGACAAAACAGACTCCCCTTTCATAGAGGACAAAAAAGAGTAGACAAACCTTGTAAGAGCTTCTAATAGAATGCCTTAACATCCCTAATTCCTGTCATTATATTTCAAAGAGTTGATAACATTAACTAAATATTGTGATAGCCAAATCATTTTGGCCTGATTTATCTGGACTTTCAGCGTTAACCTGATGTTTATACAAGTTCATTTCCTTCATTAGCTTCTTTCTTTTTCTATTTCATACTCTACCTACTTCTGTAGCATGCTCAAATAAGATATGAAACATTACAAAATAGAAACAGGTCTATGTTTCTATTAGAAAAATGTGAAAGGTTAAACAAAAGAACAAGAAAAAATACAGAAGGGGTTTTAGCAATGTGTTTCTGTCTGATAGTATAGGATCCCCCCCAAAAAACCAAAAAAACAAAAAAACTTTTTTTTTTTTTTTTTGCCTCTGAAAGCCACAGTCTGAAAATTGCCTTGAGAGTGATTCATTGAAGTTACTCTTTTAAATTTCAACTGTAAATCCTCATATTTGCATGAAATCTAGGTCACTTGAACAAGTCCTCTAAATTTTTCAGAACTCAGTTTCTTACTTGGGAGGTTGCAATAAGTAATCCTAACCAGACAGGGTCTGAGGAGGTTCCTGAAGCCGAGAAAAGGAATTTAACCCATTCCTTTTGTAAAATAAATTTGCCAGTTCTCTGACTTCTGTTACACAAAAAGAATTTTCCACTAGTAAGTATGAGCCATGGGAAGGATTTTATTACATATTAAGCAGTCCACACTCAAAGAAGTAGAGTACAGGCTCAAGAAAGAGTCACTTATTTCCTAGAACAGGAAAAATTTATGCTTCTCTTGAGAGAGTGGAAACCCTGGGAAAATGTAGCCTACATGCCGGGGATTTAGCTTGGTGGCACTGCACCTGCCTGGCAAGTGCAAGGTCCCAAGTTCAATCCCCGGTTAAAAAAAAAAAAGAAAAGAAAAAAGAAAAAAAAAAGTAGCCTACACCCTAGAAGGGTAGTAGTCATTGTATAGATATGAGCCCAGTTTGTTGTGGTTTTTGTTTTTTGAGCAGGTAATTTAGACATTCTTTGGATTCTCTTAACCTGTTCCTTTATCTCAGGATTTTACTTTATCTTAGCATTTTACTTTCTGAATGAAGCCAATTTATGACTTTCAGTATTTCTGATGAATTTTGGGTGTTATGGGTCTGGAAAGGAGCCTAAATTTAACCAAGGAAATGTTGCTATGGGTTGCTTTGGATTACTTCAACTGAGACCCCCAAATAGCAGTCTTTTTAAAAGTACATTTTTTAGTTGTGGTTTACTTGTCTCCTTCCTAATTACCTTTTAATTCTTCTGTTTACCTCATCCTACCCCCAGACTTTGATCCCTTATTCTTAAGAGGGTGAGAGCACAAGTGGTAGTACATGCCTATAATCCTAGCAGGAGGATCACCAAGAGTTCCAGGCCAGTTTGCGCTACATAATGAGTTCAAGGCCAGTCTGAACTGCATAGCAAGACCCTGTCCAAAAAAACCAAAAAATAGCACAGTGCAGAAGCCCTGATGGTTTTTGTTTTGTTTTGTTTTGTTTTTTTCCCCTTGTAACTGTTTTAGGCTGAGGAGGGGCATTGATCTGGCCTAGCCAGGACTCAAAAGACTCACCCTGACTGATTGTTTAATAAATGGTCATCTTTGTAGTCCAGGCTATACTTGTACTCACTATGTAGCTCAGGCTGGCCTCGAACTCATGGCGATCCTCCTGCCTCAGCATCCCAAGTGTTGGGATTATAGGCCTGAACCACTAGGCTGTGCTTTGCAATCATTTTAAGAGTACAGTTTTAAGTTATTATTCCATGGGCTGGGGATTTAGCTCAGTGGTTTCACTGTCTGCCCTGCAAGTGCAGGGACCCAAGTTCCATCCCCAGTACCAAAAAAAAAAAAAAAAAAAAAGTTATTATTCTTTGTCTGCTTTCTACCTATCTTACTTCTATCTCAAGATAACTTTAGGAATGGGAAATAAAAGAAATTGAAACTCCATGTAATAAAAGCATCATAAAGTAATACTCTCCACAAGATAACAAAGGACAAGCTATTTCTGTGGTTAATAAGTCTCAATCGCACTAATCACAGGACTTGAGTGAAGGAAACTGGAGAGCCCTTTGGACTTAGGACTTTTGCAAGCAGGGCCATGTCCCTGTTGGTGTGGCTCGCTGCTTTAAGTAACTGGGCAGCCTCACTCACCTCTGTTTCCTGTTTGGTAAGAGTCAGAAGACAATAGCTGATGAGATTCACATTTGGAATTTCTAAAAAAGTAAAAAATAAAAAGCTGGAAAAATGTGCATCTCAGAAAAAGTCTAATGTACATGTGCTGATAAGACAGTATAGTATTAATGCATACTTTGGTATTGGTACTCACTATACTAGCTAAATATTTTTATGGCTGCATTTGCCATTTGCAAATGCTTCCCATTCTGATACCGCGTGTGATTCCCTGAAGAGGGGAGCTGATTTAAGCATATTTTGTTGGACAGGAAGCTTAAGCAGGATTTAACTGGTACGAAGTGGAGTGGAGATCACCTGATCCACCGTCGGATCCCTAAGTCCCCATTGAGACAGTCGCTCTCCCTTTGCTCTTTTACACTTAGTGGTTGTGAGGTTGGATTCAGAGGCTCTTTGTTAAAGAGAAACCGCACCATTCTGAAGGGCTGTTTAGCAAGTCAGTGGATTCATGGACTTGAGGAAGTAGAAGGGTTTTGTCCTCCCGAACTTTTTGGGTTTTTTTAAAATTCAAATCTACAGAGCAATGTTAAGAATATTTGTAAAAGCTCCTAAATACCCTGCAGTCGGACTCACCAGTGTTTGACTGAGATCTGAAAGTCAGTTTTGCAGATCAGTGTACTTTAGCCTATTGCTGCAGCATTCATCCGCTGTGGCAATTCCCTGTGCCATTGCCATACCTGGAAAATTAGCATCAGTTAAGAATTCCACTATATGCTGTTCATATTTAAATTTTCTCAACTGACCTGAAAGAAAAACTATTATAGCTCTGTTTTTCAACTCAGGATCTAACTGAAGCTCTGCCTACATAATATGAATATCTTATTAACCAATAACCTTCCCCCCGGAGGGTTTTTTTTGTTTGGTTGGTTGGTAGGCTTTTTTTGAGACAGGCTGTCCTCCCCAGTGCTACCACAACTGGTTTCACTTGAAAGTTTTAGCGTCCATAAATAATGTAATCTTTGCTGGAGCCATATATTACAAGGATGTTGCAGAAGTGGTGGTTTAAAAAAATTATCTGTATGCTGGGTGTGGTGGCACATGCCTGTAGTCCTGGCATGTGGGAGGCTGAGGCAGGAGGATTGCTGCAAGTTTGAGGCCAGCCCAAACTACATAGCAAGACCTTGTCTCAAAAAAGAAAAAAGCCAATAAGTAAATAAATAAAAATTTATCTGTATTTGTGATTGCTATAAAGCCCCACGCCACCCTGCCTTCACCTCACTCTTATTCTATCTCACTGTGAACATTACTGTAAACTCGTGGATATTGGGTGTGGGAGGCTGTAATTATGATAATCATTTTTCTTTTTTTGATGGTCAAATTGTCCCAAACTTGGCAGTGATACTTCCTTCAAGCTAGCTCATTTGTGTGCATGTGAATGTGAGTTTCACAACCTTATTAGTTTCTAGATTTCTGACATAAAAATGTATGTTCTAGGCTCATCTTGACTTCTTCCTGCCTTAGACCTGAAAGCAGTTACTTTTCCCAGGAGCTCTGGTTCCTAATGGGAAATGGTGTTTAGAAACCAAGATCCTGGTGCTAGGTGTCTCACAGCAAGGGATACATCTAGATTTGTGGTGTCTGAAGCTAATACAATTTTGGAACATTTTTTAAAAAGGAAACAAAATTCCAAATATGAAATTAGGTACAGGGTCTTGAAAGAGGCCCTTATGGGGCTGTAATTAAGTTTTGAGCATCCTTACAATCGGACTGTTATTGCTGTTAGTATCTTCAGTGAACAGAACAGTCAAATCCAACAGGATGAGGTTCTTTCTTAGCTTCTGTCATTTGACAGTTTTATATAAATTAGAATCAAAATCATGATTCTGAAGATCATTCATATATTTCCTCATGTATTCTATTTTATCATACAAGGAAAAATGGTTTCACATCATAACACTAATATTCATATAAAAACAAATAAGGGAAAAGAAAAAATGTGAACAAATGAAAAGATGGAGATAAAGTGTTTGTAAGTGGGGAGGGGAGGAGGGGGTGAAGGGAGGGCAGGGACAAGGGGAAAAAATGAGAACCAAGACCTGTCATGTAGAGGTACAAGATCCCAATGATGAATGTAACTGTACTATATCCCTAAAATGTACCAATAAACTGAATTAAAAAAAACAAACTAGTAACATTCAAGATTTTCATGGAGTTCTTAATATAATATATACTCCCCCAAGGATATATAGTCAGAGTTAAAATTTCAAATGTTACTTATTTTTTTCTATATGGTTATATTATTAATTCAAAATACAGCTAATTTTGTTACTGTCTGAATTTAATTTTAGGGCTTAAAAATCTTTGATTTAATTGATTTAAAAAGGAAAATGTATGGGCTGGGGATTTAGCTCAGTGGCACCACGCTTGCCTTGAAAATGCAAGGTCCTGAGTTCGATTCCCAGTACTAAAATAAACAACAAACATGTAACCATCATGATTAAGGGGCAAAAAGAGACACTGAGAATTTTCACTTTCATACTTCGTCCCTCCACTCATTCTTACCCTTCTCCTATAAGGAACCATTTTTGTCAATTTCTGATTTACTTACCACTTTTTTTCAAAAAGTTGCAAATATATACACATAAATTCTCGTTTCTTTTTTCCTCAAGTAAATGTGAAATATGTATTTTTTTCCCCACTTTCTGTGTCCCAGACTCATTTGGCATCTGCTCAGGGAGATCTTTCTCTTCAGAGTTGGGTAATAGCTCACTGTGCGAATGTGCTACAGATTATCTAATCACTCTCCTAAGAGTGGTAATTTGATTGTTTCGATTACTTAAAATGCTGTTTTAGAAAAGTGGATAGACGGCATTCGAATTCAAACCAAAGGGGACATTGTACTTAAAAAGTAAAAGTAATGGTTTGGGAAGAATTTTAAGTCCACCAGTCAGAATTCCTGAAAAAATCTGGTTCATCCATTCATTGATCCACTTTTTCAACAACTACTAATGGGTATTGGCAACTGGCATTTACTTAGAGCACTATTCACCTCAATGTGTTACATTATCTGAGTTAATAGCAATTAGCTTACTAGGTTCCTTACAGAGACTGCTTGGATTTATAAAACCTGAGACAAGAACACGCAGAGAAAGGGGATCCTGGAATGTTGAGCTTCTGTTACTTCTTTTATTCCATACATACCATAGATAGGTCCCAAGACTTGAATCTATGTTTATAGATTTGATGTAGGCTTAAATTTTCAAGGCAATATTCTTAAATACATATAACAGATAAATATAAAATAAACACAAAATGAATCTACATCAGTATCTTAGCTGTATATGTATCTATACCTTCTTGTGGAGGAGGAAGAACAGTAGAATTTGGGGACTAAGCACCAGAAAGGGTTAAGTTTCCTCCCACAGGCCTGGGATTCTAAGAGAGCCGAGGAACCAGAGATGGAAGCCAGCCCAGGCCTGGGATGTTTCTGGGCCCCACGTCCTCAACTCTGTGGCCTGGGCAGGTTTAACCTCTCCCAAGCCTCATTTCCTCGTCTCCTAGGTAGAAGACATGAATAATATTTTCCCAAGGAAACACTGAAGCGATCTCGTGGAAAAAGTGTGGGTAACAGGCTTAGCCAAGCCCCTGGCCCATGGTGAGCCTTTAAATAAATAGTGGCTGTTGTTTTTAAGCGGTGGTTATTACCACTGTCATTACTGTTTGGTGCGCATCTGTAATCACCACCGCCTAGCCCCCCGACCTCTTCCCGGATCCCCCAGCATGCCTCCTCCCATCCCGCCTCTCCAGCCGGGTGGCTCATTCCCAGGACAGCCTTCTGGGCAGCTTTCCTTTCCAGGGTGACTACTTTCCAGAGGGCAGGAGATCCCTCAGGAAACCCTTTTCCGCGTGTCTCCCATTCCCAAGCTCCACACCTCGGCGCGCAGGACCGTGCCCAGAGACTCGGGACACCGGCCCCGCTCGCCACTGCCCCCCG
>NW_022900917.1:27946639-27988622 GCF_012274545.1 Fukomys damarensis | reverse complement strand
ACTGGCTCCAGCCCGCCCCGCTTCCTCCCGCCTCTTTGCCGGCCACCCCGTGCACGGCGTGCCACCCCGAAGGACCATGTCGCGGCTCAGCTGGGGATACGGCGAACACAACGGTGAGCGCCCTTCCCCGCTCTGGAGCGGCTCTGTGGGGGACCGGGTGGGGCGGGGACTGGCCACGCGCGGCTCCAACTTGCAGGAAACTTTTTGGTTCCTTTCGGAGCCGCGCGCAGGAAGGGGGGTGGGGGTGGGGGCTCGGTCCGGTGGATCCGGAAAGCGTCTTTGACGGGGCGTGGGTCGTAGTGGGGCTGGGTTTCCATGTGTATTAGCCGGGTCAGGAGTCCCGGGCCCCAGATCTTCCTGGGCACTCATCACCTTCTCTGGAAAAGCCAAGAGCTTTCCGTGCTAGCAGCCACTTCAGAAGACAGTTTGGGGACGAGAAGGCAGATGACAAATGAGGACAGATTCGCTTTCAGCCCTGTGAGGTCACACTGTTCACTTCGGAGAAACAAATCATGGAAATCATCGAAAAGGTCTTTGCGAAATTTTAATGAGTTGCACATGAACACTGAACATTAAGTTGGCTGCTTGGCAACCAAAATAGTGCCGAAAATTTCTCAATGGCTGTTGTAACGAGGCTTTCGGTTCTTTCTGGGAAATGAAGTTATATGTTGGGCTTCACTTTTCTCTTCTCTTACATTCATCCTTGCAGAGACTGAGGGCTAACAAAGGATTATTGAAATTACAATACAATGATTAAAATATATTTATCGATTGGAGTGACAATATGATTGGCAATATGATTTATATATCCTAAAGTAAAATATTTGTTCTTGTTTATATGTTCAGTTGAACTGATTATTTCAAATGATGTTGTTCAAAATAATTCCAAACTGACGCCAAGAAAATGTTATGTTGCATGACTGTCAAAACGAGGGCTGTGAAAAGTAATAGTTATAAACCTTCAACTAGAATGCTTATTATTGAACAGTATTATATATTAAAATTGTATAAACAGTTTGTTTTTACAAAGAAACAATTTCCTTTTTGTTGGTTTTACGTCATGCCAGCCTGACCTAGAATTTGAGATCTTCCTGCCTCAGCCTCCTGAGATCTGGGAGAAAAGTTCCCTTTCTAATCAAAGTTTAAAATTATGAATTTAAACTTGTTAATTTAAAAGTGAAAGCAGATGAAATTTAAAACTTTAATAATGAAAGATCATTTAGAAGAATTTTCGACAGAAGCTGTGGTTTTAATCTTGCATTTTGTTAATTTCTAATTCATGCTTTGGAAAAATGGACTTAACAACTTTCATTCCCTTCTCTGCAGGAATCATTTCATTTGTTTATTTGATTATATTGTACTGTGGATTAAACTCAGGGGTGCTTTACCGTTGATCTACTTACGCAGCATTTTTTGTTTTGTTTTGTTTTTTTTGAGACAGGGTCTTATCAGCATGCCTATGCTGGCCTTGAACTTGTGGTCATCCTGCCTCAGCCTCCCCAGCACTGTGATTACACTACCAAATATCTGCACTACCAAATCTGGCTTGGAATATTTTTATTATTGTTATTTAAGTATTAGGAGTCAATAGTGTCTTCACTGTGGTTAGCAAAAAGGGTATTACAATCAGTAGGTATTGTTTGTTAGAATTGGCCACGATGAAAATCATCTTCAGAAATTTAAAAAGTTTATCTCAGAAAAGACATTAACAAGAAGTGATTTTGCATTTCAACTAGGACTTAGAGGGTCATTCCTTTCTGTTAGATTCAGTAGTTTTCTCATGACCACACCTTTAAGTAGATTAATGTTAGCAAAATCCTATTGAAAATATGTTGTATCCTGATGAGTCGTTTTGTTGCTTTTTATCTCTTTAGACATTAGCAAAACCAATGTTTAGACTGGGTTTTTCGGCTCTGATCGAAAGGAATTTCATGAGGCAAAGCCTTCGAAGGCTACCACCTTCACAGACAGCTTGAGATGTCTTCCACTAACCTTTGATCTTTGTATTGGTTTGGATTAGGCAGTGTGACATCACACACACACACACACACACACACGTGCACGCGTGCACATATACCACTATGGGCTTAAGAACTATGAATATTAAATAAGTTTAAACCTGGTTATTTTAGGTTAGATAATATTGGGCATTTGAAATGAACTAGTTTTGTTTTAATTTGGTTTGCCACTTCAAAAACAATTATATTTATAAATTATATAGCAATGGAAAGGCATTAGGAAAGCTCTTTGCTGACTGTAAAAAAGGCAGCAACATGTTATGATGTGTGCTTTGCATATTTAAAATCTGGTTCTGATTAGGTTAACTCATACTTGGTGGCAATGAAATAGAAAGTTTGAGATTATAAAAAGAGAATACTTAAAAAAAGTAAATGAAAACAGAAATAGGGAAATGTAGTGCCTTTTCTGCAATATTTCCTAAGGACTTCTGAATACTCAAGTTGCTTTGATCCAAAATGTCAAGTTAACAAATGGACAACTGTTAAAGTTGAACACACAGTTATATATTCATGCTACGACTTTTTGTAGCTCAAGCATATGTGAAACAGTGTATGCTTTCTAATTTTCAAGAGCAAAGAGTTAAAAAGCATCTTTAGATTTAGGGATTGAAGCTGTTGATAATTGTGATATATTTGTTTTTGTTAGTAACATGTTTAACAGTTGTTTTCCGCTGTTTTAATTAGTACTTAAGTTAGAAAAAGTGGTAATCGAAGTAGGGAAAAGCTTAGTCAGCCACCTTCTGCACTACTCACCTGGCGATGGTCATGTAAATTGTGGACGTAACAGAGAGGAGAATTTAAGAGTCTCACATCTGTAGCAAGACCTGCAGTTTACATGCAGGTGCAACCTTGCTGGCTGTTGATTTTGAGAGGCAGAATATGAATAGAAACTCCCAGAGAAACAAAGAGGGTAGTCCAAGGAATTGTCAGCTTATCGTCTTATTTCATTTTGCCTAAGAGACTCTGGTTGGTGAACTTGATGCAATTTTATCTTGAAGAGAGGATCAAGATGACAGTCGTCCCTTGTATTGGAATCCAAATGTGGCACTAATAAAAATCCCTGAAGGACCTTCTGAAATGTAGAAAGAGAGAAGGCTATACTTCCCGGGATCATTTCCATAGTTGATGAAATGTAGAAAGAGAAATACGTTGGCACCAATTCCACTGTAAATAACTGACAATATTACCTATCTTGACATGGCACAGCCATTTTATTTGGATTATCTTATGTGAAAGATGTATATATGACCTTGGCATGTTGATTGCACATTACAGGTAGTGAAGTTGAGGTCCGAGTGACACCAGAAAATTGCAGTGAATAGTAGAATAAAGAAGAAAGAAACACAGAGGACAGTATCTTAGGACTGACACCCTTTCTCTGATACTTAGCTTTCTCAGCTCCTTTGACTCTCCCAACACTGTCAACTTGACCTCTAAAGCAACCAGGGCACATTCTTGGTCTGAGACTGAATCCCTTTGTTTTCAGTGATGAACTGTACTGTTGTTTTTTTTTTGCTAAGTGGGTACCTCTAGAAAGTACTTTATAACAATTTATGTTCTCTTTTGTTTTTGTGGGTTATTTAATTCTGACCATGATTTAAGACAAAACAGGTGGTTGCTATACCCATAAAGAAAAAAACAACACAAAACAACATGTAGGCTTTTTCAAAAAAAAAATAAATGGGAAGGTCCTGAGAATGAGGATTTTATTTTATTAATCATTGTTTTTTTTTTTCAGTCTTAGACACAGTGCAGTACAGTGCACTTAGTAAGTTTTTCTTGAGTGAAATAACTTGGTCCTTTTTTCTTGGTCTTATGCTTTCAAGGTCCCATTCACTGGAATAAATTTTTCCCTGTTGCCGATGGTGATCAACAATCTCCCATTGAGATTAAAACCAAAGAAGTGAAATACGACTCTTCCCTCGGACCTCTTAGTATCAAGTATGACCCCAGCTCAGCTAAAATCATCAGGAACAGTGGCCATTCCTTCAGTGTTGACTTTGATGACACACAGGACAAATCAGGTTAGCATTTCTTTCTTTTGATCTTTGTGTGTGTGTGTGTGTTTGTGTGTGTCTCGGACAAGGAAGTTGGATGATTAGACTTTACTCTCTTATTTATATTTTATTAATGCTAGACTTGGAATTTGCTGAGTTGAAATATTTGTTTTCTTCATGTGAATTGAGATGGCTAGTTACATATCTGGAACTTTAAATAGGTTACTTCAAAGTGATGCAAAGGAGTAGTTGCAAAAGGACATGGTAAATAAAATTTTATTTTATATTTTCATTTTATTTATTTATTTATTTATTTTTTGATACCAGTTTGAACTCAGGTCCTTGCAAAGCAGGCAGCAGAACCGCTGAGCTAAATCCCCAGCCCTATTTTTCATTTTAAATAAGAAGTTTATTTAAACAACAAGACACTTGACTTAAAGGGAAAATTATCTAAGATTCTTTTCCTTTTAAAGAGTAATTTACTCCTACATAAAGACAGATTGCCCTACATGCAACAGCTATGTACAAAAAGGTTATAAAATTGTCCTTGGTTTTACAATGATAAATGAAAAACATTAAAATTCTCCAATCAAACAAGGTAGGTAAATAATATTTTAAAATTAATCTTAACTTACTATAACTTCATTTGGCACTTGTCTTTATGAAAATATTGAAGTTTAATAGTAATTATTTGTTTTGGGAAAGTTTTAAGTCGTAATTATTTTAATATTTATTTACATATCTATAATGCCAGTTACCATGTGGTTTAGTAGAAAAATGTTTGTTTTTTTAGATATTGTAATCCCTTATTTTAATTGCAAAGGTAATATATATTTATATACATATAAAAAATAAAGAAATGTATGATAAAAATTAAGTTTCCTTATAATCTCTCCCCATTAACTAATGCTATATTCATTCATAATATATAAATGTTTAGCTATGGGTGCCTACATGTATATCATGTTTTGAATTTCATTTTTAAAAATAAATTTGTACCAATTCTTTATTACTCTGAAATTTTTTTTCCTATTTGAAAATCTATACATGGACATTTTTCCAGGTTAAAATATGCAGATCTAACACTTTTTAAAATAAAAATAAATTATATCAGCTATCCCTGTATCAAAAACAACATTCTCCTAACAATGGACATTTAAGAAGGAAGAAGACATGCTTAATTTTTTAAAAAAGGAATATTTGAAACATCTATCCTTATTAATTTGTTAGACCTGTAATAAAAGTTGTTTGATTTTTCTTCCATGGGATAGGGTGAAAAATTAATGTAAATAGATAATGAACCCATCAAATAAAACTTTAGTTCATTTGTTAATTTTTTTTAATGGTGCCAAAAGTTTTTTTGAAAAGTGAGGGGTGAAGGGAAGAACTAGCTCTGTAGAGTGAACTTGGGCTGAACAAAGAGAGGAAAAGACAAAAGTAAAAATAAGAGACACAGATTGGGCCACTGTGAGGAGTCACAGTAGCCCATTTGTTAATTTCCTAACTGATTTGAAGAAGACAACAATATTTTCTTAAAACAAACATTTACTGTTTCTTTGAGCATACTTACTGCCCAGGTATAGATACTGCCCAAGATATCATGTTTGGAAATAAGATGAGAAAAAAGATTATACAGAATCATAGTTTGGAAGATTTTTTTAAGGCTTCTCACAAATGATTTATTTTTATCTGATATTAGGATATTGCTCTATGCATGAAAAAATGTAGTTAAATTTTTAAAATCCATCACTGGAGGGAAGTTTTAGTATATTCCTTAAGCTCATAATATTCTACATTTATGTAAAACTATTGTCAGCTAAAATTATAACCTACATAAATTTTTCCTGGTATTTGTCAAATTCATAAAGAGTGATCCATTTTTAAAACATTATAAAAAAATCCACAAGGAGAAATTAACACATAGTATTTTCAACTTTTTCGGGAAAAAAGTAGGAACCTGTCCTTTAACATATATTGAATTATATTTCCTCTGGGTCTTTAGATGTAGTTGATGTCATGGGTACTTTGTAAAAGTAGTCAAAAGCTTCTAAATATAAAATTTATGCCACTCACAACTATCGTTTGATACTATGTGTAGTATCTCAAACATTAAAAATATGACACTACTCACTTCTAGTTTTAGGGTAAGAAATGTCCTTCATCTAAAACTTTAAATCTTTTCTTTAAAATTGTAGGCATTTCTGGTGGAAAAAAAAAAATCTTAGTCTAACTTGATCTGTGATCTGTGATTTCTCTCTTTCTCCTCCCACCCCCTCCATTTTTAGCTTTCTTCCTTTGATTTTCACTCTACTTTGGGCTAATCAGTGAAATAATTTTGCAAGTGTTTCCAGATTTGACATTTAGTTTTTGATCACTAGTGTGTGACTTTTGTTTACATGAAGACATCATTCTTATTTGAATCACAATGAAATTACCAGGATTATTTGAAAATGTTCATAGAGTATGCACTTTGTACTCCTCTGAGACAGAAGTTATATAAATATAGGTCATGATGGTCATTCTTTTTTCTTAGGATGGAGCAAGATATTGTTTCATTATGATTTTAGGGATTAAATCAATCAAAAAGAAAAACCATCATAGTCAACGTAAATTGTTGCTGATTTTTCTTTTGTGTTGGTAAACTACAAAAAGCACAGAGATACTTTTTGTAGCAAACTAATTTGAACAGAACAGTCTTCATTTTGTAAAGAAGTCATTCCTGTTTAGAACAAATTGTTATCAGTGTATGTTTTGTTTGTGATCCATAATAAATACTGTTTGTTCTTTCTGGAGTATTCGTACATATGTGCGTCACATCTTAATCTTCTTAACTTTACCTTCCCCTCCCCTCCTCCCATCTTCCCCCTTTCCCAGATGCACTTTCCATTTCCACAAACTCTGTCTCTCTGTTCGTGACCAGAAGTAACTACTATATACGCCCATCAACAGACTGCAGTGAAATCTTTCTCCTAGTTCTTCAAGGGTTTGCTTGTCTTGGCAAGGGCCCATCTCATGGTTAACCAAAAGATAACCACCCTTCAGAACTTGAACAGTCCTGTAAAAAGGGACATGTGGATATGACATTCTTTAGGCAGATACAGCAAATTCTTTACTGAATACTGTGTACGAATAATTTGATGAGGGAAATCATGATCCTATGAGGAAAGACAAGGCAGTTCATGCTCAGCTACTGGTATTTCTGGATCTAGGATGTCACATATCCCAGAACCTCGCCTGACAGGTTGTGCCACCCCTTCTGTGGTTCCCAAGGCATCCTGAGCTCGTCCTGTCTTAGGACTTTCCTTGTCTTATAACTGCCAGGTAGGCTTCTCTGTCTTTCCACTGAGCTACTGGCTCCTTGTCGATAATAGCTGTGTCTGGATTTTTGTGGCATTTCACTCTGCTTTCTTACTCTCTGTAGAAGTCTTATACAAAATAATCATTTTGAATAACCTTTTAAAAATATTGTAAATGAAAGAATAAATGGATTATATATGCCAAGTGTGACTTTGGAGAAATGATTACTTCTTTTTAAGCATAAAATGAAGACAATAATACTAACTAGGTTGGGAAGTAGATTGCCTAATTTGACATTTGAAAACATGAAATCATGTTCATTAAAAGTAATTTTTCTTGCCATTATTAACTTTGTACTGTAGCTTAGTTGTTTTGTTATAGGCCATCTCAAAGTCCATGTTAAACTTTGATATATTAACTCAGTTTTCCCCACCACGCTTCTTTGAAAAAGCACTGCTCCAAGCAAATGGTTGACTCTACTTTTAATCATGATTATGATCCCAAAGGGTACATTTTATTTGAAGCCCTTAAAAGTGGAGTCTACATATGCAACATGTGAGGTAATCTGTTGCTTAGCTACGCAGGACATATGTGCTAACGTGACTTTAAGGCCTGCGCTCCGAGCAGCTTTCCAGAGATCCCCCATTGTTCTTATCATTGTGTTCTTCATATCTCTTTCTTTCTCTGGAGCCAGCTTGTTTCCATCTTCTTCCAAAGTCAACTCTGCATAGATTATTCAAGCTTTCTAATCTGCTTTTTGTCCAAGAAGGAACAACTTTATCATTCAGCTCAGGTTTTATTACACAATAGCGAGGAAAAAAATGATAAGCCGTTGATTTGTTTTCCTTTGGAATTTCATTCCATCATCAATCAATACAGACTGTGTAATGTACACAGATTATGGGTGTCAGGGAAATGTGCCTTTTAAATTAACTTATCTGATAATCACATTGAAACTGAACACATTTGTTCATCTTCTCTAGTAGTTACTGTGCTAACTGGTGGACATAGTAGGGGACCCAGCTCTGCCCTCATGAGCACCGCCTGGTGGGAGAAGATATAATAAAATTATTCTGTTTTAACAGAATAGCTTAAGAGTAAGTCCTATAACTGATCTAAGTGGCTCTCTCTTTTTATTTTTCAGAATGCTTTGGAAATAGCCACTTTTATGTATAAGGATATCTGGATCCAAATTCTTATGTGAGGTGGATGATTCTTGACAAATGTTGAGACCATATATAATAGTTTAATTTTTCTTCATTTTCATTACAGTGTTAGAGAGAATACCATCACTAGTTCCAGTTTGTAGACATGGAAGCTGAAACTTGGAAGTTAGAGTTTGTCCAAGATCATGCAGTTGGTGGAAAATGGGAGCGCCAGTCTGTTTTGGGGGTGGTAGTAGTAATTGAACTCAGGGCCTTTGCACTGAACTATATCCCCAGTAAGAGAAGATCTCACTAAGTCACTACCTTTCTCAGGCTGATGTTGAACTTGTGATCCTTCTGCTTCAGCCTCCCAGAGTGCTGGAACCATACCTGATTAAGCTCTGGCCTTCTACTGATACCTGTGCCCTAGCTATGAAGCAGTGACCTGCTCTACCAAGATCCTCTTGGCATGGTTTTTCCTTTTTCAGAGAGGCTGTCTTGCCCTCAATAAAACAGAGAAATTCAGAGGAATTTGGATCCAGAATTCCCAGTCTCTTCTACTAGTAATTTTCCAGAGTAAATGCAGATAAAAATCTGCATCATGGACCCTCTAAACTCTAGAAGTGTTTTGGATCTACTTCTCTTATATTTAAAATTGTACTACTGTCAGCAAGTTAGATATCACATTTGTAAAAAATTCTCTGGAGGACACGAACAGGTTGAGTAATACTGGGAATGTGGTAGGGTATGGCAGGATGTCTAATTTTTTTCTCACTAACCATTAAAAACGTGTTGATGTTTAGTTCTATGTGGGGGTCCTCTCACTGGAAGCTACAGGTTACGACAGTTCCACCTTCACTGGGGGTCATCTGATGACCACGGCTCTGAGCACATGGTGGACGGAGTGAGGTATGCTGCGGAGGTAAGCCACCAGATGCTTCTTGGTGACTCGGGGTTTTCTTGTTTTGTTTTGTTTTTGAGACAGGGTCTCACTATGTAGTTGAGACTGACCTGGAACTTGCTATGTAGCCCAGGCTGGTCTCGAACTCACAGCGATCCTCCTGCCTCAGACTCCCTAGTGCTGGGATAACAGGCGTGCAACACTATGCCCGGCGACTCGGGGTTTTCTTAAGTGGTGAGATTTAAGGGACACAGAAGATAGCTTTCCTGACCCCAAGTAGATTCTGAGCCAGTTAAGTATTTCAGTATCTGGAAGAGTTGTATTCATTCAGTATCATAGTTATTGATATGAGGGCTTCAAATATGGCCCTGCTGAGCCTTAAAGCAAGTCCGAGAGTTGCCACTTGTATGTTCCCATTTTAGGAATGAGTAAACTGGAGACTTGGAACAATTAAGTAATCTACCCAGGTAGGAAGCAATGAAATGGATTTAGACCTAGGTCTGTCTGACAGCAAATTACAGATTCTGCTTTTATCCATTTTATCTCTGAAAGGCCAGTGAGAAGGGAGGTAAATAAATACTTGTTTTAGATCGGACTATGTATGTATTTGATCTAGACAAAAGTCTAAAAAGCCCATATTAAAAAAATGATACTAAATGGCAAAGTTCTACTGAGGAAAACTTTGCTAAACTCCAGGACCTTTACATTTATACATATAAAATGGAATCTCTGTTAATTATTCAGATCACTGGTAAAGCATAACATAAAATAAAGCTTTCATTGACTTGTTTCGTTTCAACTGGTAACTTATTCTATTTTTGGTATTATATTCATTTACAGTAATGCTCTACTTTTTCTAACCCTCTGGTGAAAGGACAAAGCATAATATGCCTCAAATTTTAATCTGATTAAATATTGCTAATATTCAGCTTATCGTGAGATGAAAGTCAGTTTTTGCATGACTCAATCGAAATTATTCAGGTGAAATGAGTTTGTCTTTTGAGGCATCTAGGCAAGACAGAGCAGTGTTCCCAGGTGAGGACAGACTTTCATTTTCTCATGCACCATGCTGTTCAGCAGAATCCAGCAAACAGAGCTTTTTTCCAGTTTCTTTTTCCATTACCATGTATGTACACCTGCCCTTTGAAGCTATCCCTCTTGTATACCTTAGCGTGTGGGATCTGCTCTGTCTTCAGGGTGGAGGATGAAATGGATATACACAGTTGTTCTATGGTGGTGGCTAGAAGATGCCAAGAACATAGAAAGTGAGACTCCTGAACCTGTATGGTGTTTCAGTTATGTCATCTATTGAACAGTTTTCATGTTTGCTTCCTAAACGTTTGCATTCTAAATTTAAATGTTCTACATTTTGGAAGGTCTGCAGAGATTAAGAGCTGACTGCTTTGGATCACTGGTCTCTCATTTTCTTTAGCAATGAAGGAAGATTGATCCCAAGCTTTATGGTTATACTTTGTATTTTCATAAACTTGAAAGCATACTATTAGGGAGATTTACTGCCAGTTGACAAGTAGTTTTCTGAAAAGGACCTCACATCCTGAAATTTTCCGAGATGCTCAAAGCCCTAAACTGCAGATCAGGAACAATTTTCTGATTTGTGATAAAACTTTGACTGGAATTTCATACTGTGATGATGTCTGTAAGGCAACTTATTATTTCAGTGGCTCATACATTCATTCCTTCTTTCACTCTAAGAATTAATGGAAACCCGGCTGTGTCCCTCATCTTTGTATAGTCTTTTGTACTTATCCTGAAGGCAGTGCTGGAAAGAAGTAAGGATGCCACAAATCTCATAAGCATGCAGCCTAACCCAGACCTGGGTCATACAGTGCTTCTCCATGGAACAGGGCTTTCAATCTGAAACCTGAAGCATGGACAGGAGTGAACCAGGCAAGGGCAAGAAACAGCAGTGGTCCTGCAGAGGATCCATTTTGAGGACTGAGGATGAAGGAATATTGAATATTTGAAGAACGCAGTGGCCTATGTGGCCAGAACATGGAGAGTGAAGGCAAGAGGGTGAGATGGACCTGAGTTCGTTGCCTTAAGCCATTGAAAGGGTCATTAATATCATTCTAAATGCAATGGCAAGCCACTGAAAGGCTTTGAATTGGGAATTGATCATCTGTAAATTTCAAAAATACATCATTCAAACTCTAGCTATATCTTGGATTGAAGCAAGAGTGGCTAAAGGGAACCCTGAAGAGGCTTTAGGATAAGTTACAGATACAGATAGTGCCGGGAAAAGGCTGGAATACTGGAAGTGGCAGCTCTAGTGGGATTTGTTTGTTGATTGGGTTTGAGGGTGAGGAAGGGAGGAGTCCATGTTCTGGGTTGGAGGTAGGAACTGTGGATAGAGACAGCAGAAATCACAGCCGGTGGGTGGCAGAGGTAAACAACAAACAAAGAAATGGCACATATACAAATATGTGATACATGGTAAATTCTTTGACAGAAATAATACCATGTGTTCTGGTAGAGTAGAAAGCCTTTTGGAAATAATATATAGATTGAGATTGAAAGACAACAAGGAAGCTCTATGAGGAAATCTAGAGAGAGCTTTCCAGGAAGTGGGAACAGCGAGGACACATGCTGTAAGACAGGAATGAAGTTGGGTCTTCAAAAAGAGAAAAGCATTGGCCTATAGGATTGAAACTAATGAGAGAGACAAAGCTATGGACTGTGTCCTGGAGAGGCCAGCAGAGGCCACATCACATCAGGTGTTGTTGGGCATGGTAAGCAGTTTGGAGTTTATTAATGCCGTGGGGAGAAGACAATGGAACTTTCTGATGTGGGCAAAATATTACCAGCTGTCACATGGAGAAGAGGTTGCTGTGGGGCAGATGTTGAAGCAGAGAGAAAACCAGAAGGTTATGAAAGCAGCTCAAGTGAGTAGTGGCAGTGATTTGGACAGTGGAGTGGTGGAGACGAAGGGAGCTGGACGGATGATTATATTTGTGAAAGTCAAGTGAACAGGACCTGCCCATGAAAAGGATGTCAGTATAGAAGGAAGAAAAGAGAGGAGACCAAAAACATTTGTTCCCAAGGACTTGACTTGAGCCACCTGGAGGATGATTAGGGCCATTTATTGAGATTGGGTGAATCCAGGGAGCAGCAGGTTGCAGAGAAGAATTAGGTGTCTGTTTTGGACGTGTTAGGTTTGTGATGCCTGTTCGGCATTCTAGGCTTATGTCAAAATGAACCATTGGATACACAGCCAGGTTTAAAGCATAGGTCAGGGCTGGAGATCGTGGCAATTGGGAGTCTTGTGCATTTGGTTTCAGCTTCAAAAGAGTCCCTTGGGCTGCAGTTCTAGAAAGGGTCCCAAGACATTAGTTTGTCCCGGCACCCTGTATTACTTAAATTTGTAACTGTCTTCAAATTATGTCCTCTTATAAAACAAACAGACCAAGAAGAAGAGAAAAGGAGGAGAAAAGGAAGGAGGGGAAATGAAGGGAAGAAAAAAATCATTTAAAGCTGCATCACATAAAAATTTAATTTAGGACTTAATGATTTGTGACATTACAAAGAGAGATCAAAATGGTCTAAAGGATAAAATTTGTTATCCCAAGAGTTGTGCGTCTACGTAAACTAGGCTAATAGACCACATAAAGCCCAAAGTTTGGAACTTTATCTATAGTTTATCTATAATTGCTCTTTTTGGGGGTTTGAATGTCAGCCAAGACCCATGAAGGGAGTGCTCGGTCCCCAGTGAGGTGTTATTGGAGAGGTGGGGCCTTGTGGGAGGTCCTGAGGTCTTTGGGGTCTGCCCTTGAACAGGATAGAGGGACACTGGCCCCTTTCTCTTCCTCTTTTCTGCTGCCCGGTGATGTGGTGGGTGGGCAGTTTCACTCCATCACATGTTCCTTCTGTGATGTGTTCCGTCACCACAGATCCAAAATCAGAAGGACCAAGCAACCAAGGACTGGAAGCTCAAAAAACATGAACCAAATAAGCCTATTCTCTTTATAAGTTGTTTATCCTAGGTCAAAAAGAAGGCTAACACAATGACATGTAAAAAGGATATTAAATATGTAGTTAATAGTGAAACATATCATTTCTATAGTCATGGCAAATTTTTGGCATAGCATTCGGTGGTGTATTTTTTATGTCACTAATATGCAGTTATAAACAATAAAGTTGAATAATACTATCATTTAGAAATTATTTTCCAATAGAGAAGAATCTTATTTCTATCTTTGCAGTGGCTACAATACCTTTTTGTCTCTCAGCTCAAAATCATTGCTGCTGGGCCGGGGATTTAGGTCAGTGGTTCTGCTGCCTGCCTCTCAAGCGCAAGGTCCCGAGTTCATTCCCCTGTACCAAAACAAACAAACAAACAAACAAACAAAATAAAACAAAACAAAAACAATTGCTGCTGTCATTGTTAGCCAGGAAATCTGCCTTTGCTGATTGTTTGAGTTTTAATTAAAATATAAACACTGAATTCTTCTTTGAAGGTATTTCTGCCATTTAAGCAAGGGAGAGAGGAAGACTTTCTGTTGCTGTTGTTGTTTTTTTGTTTGTTGTTGTTGTTGTTTTTGGTACTGGGGATCAAACTTGGGTCTTAGTGCTTGCGAGGAAGGCGGTGGGACCACTGAGCTAAATCTCTGGCCCTTTTGAGATTAAAAAAAAATATTTGTTTTGCTCTTTGAAATATGCTGCCATCATATTTCAAATAGTTGCTGATTTTAGCCAGCAGAAGGATGGTGACATGCAGTGGGTAGAATGCTCTCTCTCCTTACACATTTTCTAATCCGGTGTTATCGGGGCCCTTTGATATCATTTCCTACTAAGTGAGCTGAGTGTTGGTGTGGAGCCATTTTAAACAACTCCAGTGCCCTTATCAGCCCTTCCGTGACAGCGGACTGTCACCTGTCTCACATGAGCCGAATGGATCCGTTTCATCCTCCAGTATTTTCAGGCTTGTTTCCTTCCCCAGCTATCTCACACCAACTTGATTGTGCAGCATTTTATGGTTTCATTGTTGACTGCTTCTGATAATTCTCACCTGTCCAGAATCCCTTTCTATTAATTACCGATAACATACAAAGTTTTATTTTAAAAGGGGTGATACAATATTTATTTGAATATTCAAAATTTTCTCACAGCTAGAGGGGCAATTTTGGCATGGAGGCCTGTATAACTGTTCCCTTCCTGAAGTGCCAAAACAATTCATCAGGATTTCTTATCTGAAGGTAGTATCTCATATCAGGTCCTTGGACAGCATGGCCTGGCCTTCGGCATTTATGACCAGAGCTAATCTTTTGGGTGTGTCATCCTGCCCTTTGGCTTCTCTCTAGATTTTTTTTCTCTGAACCAAGACCGAAGAATCTCCAAAGTGGTTTTCTGCTTTATTGGTTCTCTGCAGTCTACATGTTTGTGATGCTGTATTGCTTACATGGCAGAACGTTTAGCTCTCTTTTGAAACTCGCATGAGGCCACTTGCACAAGAGTAGGTTGTAGAATAAGGAAGTCTGTTTGCTAGAGTTCCAGGTTCCTCTTTTGCCCACCAGTATCATCAGCTGCCTCTGTCGTCATCGTCAGACACCACTGGTTTCTGGACCCAAAGCGTCTTTTTCGCTATTACAACTTGCTCTTAGCAAACAGTCTGAACATATCTACAGAAGGCAGTAAATGCATTGAAAAAATAAGTAAGTGAAATGGTGGATATGTCAGTTAGCTTGGCTTCATTTTTCTACGTTGTATACCTTCATCCAGACATCACATTGTGCCCCACGAATGTACATAGTTATCATTTGTCATTAAAATGATCTAATAAGAAAACATGAGTATTTCTTAATATAGTTTTTTGTAAGGAGAATTTGCATTTTCAAGCCATGAGAAGTGTTAAGCTACAGCAGTAAACATCTCCCTGTAGGGCGGGGGATTTAGCTCAGCGGTTCCGCCGCCTGCCTTGCAAGCACAAGGACCCGAGTTCGATCTCAGGTACCAAAAAACCAAAACAAAACAAAATTCCCTGTACATTTTCAGGAGAAATCACAGTCCTTGCTCAAACTTGTCCCAGAAAACCTGGCCTTGACTTCTCTACTTGCTTACTTCTCTATCCATCTGTGGAGCTTGAGCTTCCTCTGGAGAGTCTGCTAGCATCTGGGGTCTGATGTCAGGTTGCAATCTCAGCAGTGGAAAGCACAGAGGCTGGACTTTGCTAGCATGCTCAGGGCATGGTAAATAGTCTTTAAAGTGGTGCCCCGCTGACTGGCTATGCGACCATGATCTGTCACTGCTCGACCTTTATCTTTCTTGAATAAAAGTAAATAGGATTCTTTCCAGGAATTTCATGAGAAACACATTATACATATGAGTATACAGCATCAGAGCATGTACTTCAACATTTTGTTTGCATTTAGGTTTTTGGGATCTTTACAAGATGTTTGAACTATGTTCTGTACCTCCCTTTCAGCTCCATGTAGTGCACTGGAATTCAGACAAATACCCCGGCTTTGTAGAGGCAGCTCACGAGCCAGATGGACTAGCTGTCTTGGGAATATTTTTACAGGTGAGAATTCATTGACCTCATTTTAAATGATAAGGCTTGTTAGATTCAGTCATGGCATATACATTCAACTGGTTTAATAGTAAACTAGTTTTAGATTAGTATTTTCATTTTAAAGCGAATATTAAAAATACTAGTTTAGGAACATTGTCTTATGATTCTTCTAATTATCCATTGATGGATAATTTTTTTGTGACTAGCAACAACGTCATCCACAATAAGAAGAACAGCAGCAGAAATAACAACAGATCCCAAGAAGAAAATGTTTATTCTAAGCTCATTCTTATCCCTGATTTCAATATTTAGAGACAGAGTCCGGAGAAAAGTTCAAGCTCACGATTCTTGAATCTCTTGTTTGACCACAATGGCGTGTTGGCTCAGACATACTGACAAAATAAGAAAAACATTTTTGTTTTATTTCCCTTTGTCTAGTATTCACATCTGGACAGACAAGTGTTGTCATCATGCCTGAGGACAGGTTGGGCCTCTCACCTCCCACTGCTCCCACATTCTTGCAGGGTGTGCAGTTTTGCCAAGCCACATTCTCTGTGTGTGAGGTTGCAATTTGTGGAACTGGGGCTCAGGGTGAGGCATGGGGCAGAGGCAGGGCATTTCATGAAGAGCAGAAGATCCTTATCCTTGGCCACCAAGGCTGGTTGGTGGCAGCAGGGTCCAAATGGGGCCAGAGAATATACTTTAATCATGAAAAGTATAGAAACTTCAGGTACATTTACAACACCCCTGATAATGAAAAGATATATAAAAATTCATATTTTTATATTTATGATGCATTTGCACATGAGAGCTTATCCCTTTGATATGGGACCCCAAATCATTTTAAGCTGCAAGTAAGAGATTTTTTCATCTATTGTTTGGATACCATAAAATTTCTGTTACTATCATAATCAATTGGAATCCAGGGTTTGAATGTCACTGCTTGCTTAATATTGCAGGTATTTTGTTAGTTTCCTAAGGAAGGTTTCTCTCAAGTTTACTTATACCTTGAACAATCATAAAGCTTAACTAATTTTTAAGTTGTTACCATCAGTTTTGGAGCTAAACTGAAAGTTCAGTACAGGAATCTTGTAATATTATCTTGTTCAAATTCTTCTGGCAAGATAAGGCTATTAGGTAGAAGAGAATCTTTATTCCTGAACAATCATTCTACTGTCCTGGATTAGGTTTTTAGAAAATAATTTTAAAATACTGATTGAAATGGAAATTGTTATTAATTTTATAGACTTGATTTGCCAACATAACTATTTCTTTTAAAATTTTATGTCTTTAGACTGGTGAACACAATCCCCAGCTGCAAAAGATTACTGACATTTTGGATTCTATTAAAGAAAAGGTAATATAAAATATTATTTGCTAATGACTAGCATCTTCTTTATTCCTGAAGTTTTTGTCTTCCTTTAAAGACTTAAACCTTAGATGTAGCACATGCTGCTATTTTGAAACAAGTGCAACATACGTGACCAAAAATGCAACTTCTTAGTAATTTATCATTTATCTGTTAAAAATTATGAAGGGTTTTGCATTATCTAAGATAGTCACTAATCTATTTATGCAAAGTTAGTTTCTGGTATTGCAGTTTTGCAGAATAAGCCTTTAATTATAACACATTTTAAGGATCACCTATGTAAAAACAAATCTTAAATAAATCCACATGGTATGGTACTTTTTTATTATTTATTTATTTTGGGGTTTTTTTTGTTTGTTTGTTTGTTTTTTGTTTTGTTTTGTTTTGTTTTGTTTTTTGAGACAGGGTCTCACTATGTAGTTGAGACTGACCTGGAACTCACTATGTAGTTCAGGCTGGTCTCGAACTCACAGTGATTCTCCTGCCTCAGCCTCCCAAGTGCTGGGCTTACAGGTGTGTGCCACCACGCCCAGCCTTGATATGGTACCTTTTTAGATGAAGGTAGATATTCTTAATACACTAAAGGAAGATACTGTATAATTCCATTGTATTTCAGTGGATGTACGTTTTCTTTCTGTGTAATGCTATCCCATTGTAATTTATGGGAATTTTCTTTGTTTTTTTCAGGGGAGACAAACCCGATTCACAAATTTTGACCCATTATCTCTGCTTCCCCCATCCTGGGAATACTGGACATACCCTGGTTCTCTGACAGTTCCACCTCTTCTTGAGAGTGTCACATGGATTGTTTTAAAACAGCCTATAAATATCAGCTCTCAGCAGGTATGTCTCTTCTTCCTGGTTGATTTTGATTCACTCAGGGGAAACTGAACAAAAGTGTGTGTGTGTGTGTGTGTGTGTGTGTGTGTGTGTTGCGAGGGATTGAACCTAAGGCCTCACACATGCTAGGCAAGAGCTGAGCTACACTCCCAGCTTTCAAATCTTTTTTTGTTTTGTAGTTGGTCTGGCTTTGTAGTTCAGGCTGAGATTACAGGTGTGTGTTACCCCAACTGGCTCTCTCGAATCATTTTTTAAAATCTTGTGCAATTTCTGCCATTTTCCCTTCATTAGTCAGTTAGGTAGTTGGATTAGATTATTTTCTGTGCTTTCTTGTTTAACCTTCTCTGATTTTTGACCTATTATCTCTGCTTGGTTAGATGATTTCTTTCTCACTTCCTAGAAATGTAAAATACATAAAGACAACCAAGGGAGTGAAACACCATTTTGAATACCCTAACCATTTGCTTTTGTTTTCTTTTGTTTGGCTTGAAATATAAGCGGCTGGAAAATCAGGAGAGGCCACGCATAGAAGGTGATATTCTCTTTTCTGAGGTCAGTCTCTAGACTGCCTCTTCCACCGATTTTGAGGTGAACTTTGAGAACAGTAATAGGTGCAGTACATTCAGAAATGTCTGTGCCCGTTAAGTTTAAGAAGATGTCATAATGTATGTTTAAAAATTTTAAGAGAGTAAATGTCATGTTGCTTTCAAAGTTGTTTTTGGCTTTGGTTGGCAGAATTTTTGTAGGGCTGACCTGAGGTGCTTTTAAGCATTTGGTATGAGTCTGTGGGGGTGGCCACCTGTGCCCATCCTCTGAAGACATTTACTCAATTTTTTTTTCTTTAATAATTTTTTACAGTGCTAAGTATCAAACCCCGCCTTGTGCATGCTAGTCAAGAACTTGATCACTGAGCTACATCCCAGCCCTTCATTTTCTTTTGTTGATCGCTTACTGACCTCCATAGTAGGCCAAGCAGTCTGCCAGATTGAGAGGTGTCTTTACCACCCAGAACTCTACTTGAAGCTCTGAATTGTGCGACTGGCCTGTATGTTCTGTTGGCTGTGATCCTTAGTGCATTTCATGTATGGGCTTTTTGTTCTTGAATTAAGTGCTGCTTTGTCTTAACAGTAACATAGTTTAATAATTTTTGCAACTAATAAAGTACACCCTCCTGCTCGTGAATGTGCCACCACCCCAACCTAATCATACCAAAACTGGTTCACCTTTACCAAGACCATTTCAGGCAACATTTCTCCTTGGGGTGAACACATTGATTTTCTGTTGGGCATTTTTTTTCATTGACCTTGCCTTTAGGGTTACAGATGGATTTCAGATTGGTGTGTACTTATTAAAACATTCTATGAAAGTCTCTATTGAATCTAGAGCTTTACTCACATAAAACTCCTGTTTTGTTTTTTCCCCCCATCACTGTATCATGAGAAAAATGACCCACAACAGCTTCAGTGGTTTAGGAATAGAGCTTGTTTTCCTTTCTTCACAAGCTAAACTTTTACTTTTTACTTTTAGCTTCCTGTATTAAATTTAAAGAGCTTAGTAATAAATGTTAATTACATCAAAGTAGTAATGAGGGGATCATGTTTTCCTCCTATTCTAAGGGTGTCTTTATTCCTCAAAGCCATTTAGGAAATAACTTTTTTTGTTTTTGTTGTTGAATTTTTCTTCCAACCTATTTCAGAATGTATTATGTAATTTTTAAAAAAGAATAAACTTTATTAAATATAACTCCTTGCAAGTTTAGGAATTATAACTACCTAGCTGTGAATGCATTACTATATGTTATTTAAGGCTCTTTGAATGAATATTATTGATGTGCTTTTTATGCAGTAAAGTATATAACACAAAACTTCATTTTAGAGCACTGGTGGAATGGGTAATTCACTTTGAAATATTAACCTAAATATACTATAGCAGGAAGCTTTAAGACATTTTAATTTTTAACTAGACTGAGAAAGTTATTTAATAATAATTTGAATTATTATAATATTATGGTGGTTTTGAGAGTTAAAAATAAAGCCAAAGAATATTTTAAAAATCCAAACCCAGTCTAAGAGAAAATGAGAGAAACATCAGACAAAGCCCACTCAAGGAACATTCTATAAAATACCTAATCAGGATTCCTCAAAACTGTCATTGTTTGTCAAAAGCAAAATAAGTCTAAGAAAGCGTCACAATCAAGAAATGCCGAAGGAGATGTGATTATTAAATGTAATGTTTCCTGCCGTGGGACTGTGAAACAGAAGAAGATATTTGGTAAAAACACAAAAAATTGAATAAAAGTTCTGATAAAGATAGCATATTAATATTGGTTCATTAGTTATGGAAAATATACTATTCTAATGTAGGATGTGAATAGTAGGGGAAGCTGAATGTGAGAGACCTGGCAAATATGTGTGATATCTGCAGTAATTCTGTACATCTAAAATTGTTCTAAAATAAGAAGTTTACTTTAAAATCATGCAAATTAGTAAAATTAGCTCTTTCAATAAATTAAAAGGAAAATCTTGTATCACTGATTTAAAGAATTACTTTATAAAAGATAATGTTTAATCTCAGTTTTTGGCAGCCCTTGTTTAAGGCCATTGAGAAATATTTTTATTCATTATCCAGTTTCGTCACTGAATGTCACCAGATGTGAAGAATAAATCCTTATAAGATGGTGTCAGATTTTTTTCTCTGGAATTTTCTATTGCTATTTCTTGCTAAGTAACTGTTTGACCTAAAAGGGAAATTAGATTTTTAAATTTTCTTTTTCTTGATTCAGTTCCATTTTTCTCCCTCAGAATTTAACTTCCACACCAACAAGCAGACGGAGTATTTTATAATGCTTTTAATAATAGGTCTGTCTTTTTCTTTTCTTTTTGAGACAGAGCCTCGGAGTGTAGTTTAGGCTGGCCCTGAACTCACTCTGTACCCCAGGCCAGCCTTGAATTTGCAGCGATCCTCCTACCTCAACCTCCCAAGTGCTGGGATTACAGGCATGCACCACCATGCCCTGCTTGTCATTTTCTTTTAAAGCCTAGCTTTTCTTGCCAGGCCCCTTTGGATTATTCTAAGTCATCTGAATTGACTTACTCAACTGATGAAAATCAAGTACTTCGCTTTAATTCTATTCCCCTTGTAAAGAAATGTATTAGTCCACATTAATATTACAGAACACTGGGTGTCATTGTGACATTTTTGTACATGCATATAATGTATTTTGACCATACCCATGCCCGTTACCTTCCTTTCGCCTTCTTTTGTTCACTCCCTTCCTCTTGTCTAATAGTCTTCCTTCTACTTAAATGTCTTTTTTTAGATTCCATAAATTAGGGAAAATAAAACACGGTATCTTTTTGAGGGCCAACATGATCTTCAGTTCCATCCATTTTCCTGCAAATGACCTAATTTTGTTCTTTTTATGTCTGGGTGATGCTCCATTGTACATATGTACCACATATGCTTCATCCATTCATCTGTGTGGGCGCCTGGACTGCATTCATATCTCCATTATGGATCATGCCGTAATAAACATGGGCACAAAACTGGCTCCAAGTGGGGCCTGCATGCGGAAGTGACAGGTAGATCTAGAAAGGTGAGTTGTAAGGTTCAGAAGCCATGCTGACAGATTTATCTAGGGTGCCTGGAGTGTTAAAATGTTATATATTTTAAAGCTACATTTTTGCAATGTTTGTGCTACAATGAATGATGCTCAGAGTTTGATTCCAAGTAATCTGGATTGGGCAGGAAAAGGAGGCAGTGAGAATGGGTAGGAATGTGGGTGGAAAAGTTGGGCGTGTGTTGAAGGTGAAGCTCAGGGATGCATTTGTGGTGGTTTATTATGCTGCTCTGTATTTGTGTGTGTGTTTACTGTCCTACAACTGAAAGAAGCTGGGGGAAATGAGGAAAATAGTGATGAAATTTGCTTGTGCAGTTAGCTCCTGGCTTATTTGCCAGCCAACTTATTCACTGAAACTTCACAGCTATCTCTTAAGATCTTTGTGTGTCAGATGAGCTAATAGAACACCACCAATGGGGTTATTTTGGGGATTAAGTGACATAATTAGAAGGTAATATACTTAGTGTGGTGCCCAGAGCACTATGTTCTGTCAGAGAGCTTGTTTTTGTTATTATTCAATCTATGCAGTCAGCAGAATGCTATTAAAGATGGTAGATCTTGAGCATAGCAAAAAATTATTTACAGAACCGTTGGAAAAATGTTTCATCTTGCTGGATGGCTCCACAAGGAAATTAGAATTTCAGTGTTAGAGGTAAGGAGACCAGCAAAACTGGTCCCACGTATGTCAACCTCAAGTCTGAGCTTGGGGCACTCCTTCCAGGCACCTGTGGGTGCTGAGCTGGCCTGAGTGACAGAGGGGTAGATTTTATGCCTGAAGCAGCCTGTGCCTGTGAGAGGAGATATGACTGCCAGGGGCGAGTCAGGGAGGACATGGGCACTGCAAGAAGCAGACTTGTGGAGCTGTTGGCAGCATCGGGCCTACCCAGCTGGGTCAGGTAATTGGCAGAGTCTTAAAGGGAAAAGGTTTGGTGAATGATCAGGACAGGTTTAGAGACGCTCACCCAAATGAACAAGCTGGTTCGAAAATGATCTGGAGTGAGATTCAGTTCCAAATTGATGATGCTAAGGTGGTACAAAAGTAGAGAGCCATGATCAATGTCCAGAGGAATGAAAGTGCATGCGTGTGTGCATGGCCTATGTGTGTGTCTGTGTATGTGTGTGTGTGTGTGTGTGTAAAATAAAACTGTAGTCTGGTCTTCTGTGGTATCAACTAGGGACACAAGTTGTGGTGGATGAGATCCATAAACCAGCACCCCAATGTACAGCTCAGCATTCCTGCACAGCCACCCGGAGTGGCCCCTCCACAGCGACTTACATTATCATAGTCTGTAGAAGGATAGATGTCCTCCCAGAAATTAGATTTTATTAACCTCTGCTACTGGACTTCACCAGATTCCTTAAGTTTCAGCTGGTTTTAGCTATGGTATAATGAAACATGAGTAATAGCTGTAACCATTGTATGATCCTTTCCATGTCTGGAGTCTGAAAAGGTATTACAAAATATCATTTGTGAAAAGACCGCATTGCTTATTTATGATAAATAATTCTATCTTTATAGGGCAGTTATAAATGATTGCCATTTATTTTGAAGAAGCTCATTCCTCCTCCTCCCTTCTGTTTTTTGAGACAAGGTCTCACTATGCAGTTGAGGCTGGCCTTGAACTCACTATGATGCTTAGGCTGGCCTCAAACTCACAGCAGTCCTCCTGCCTCAGCCTCCCAAGTTCTGGGATTACGGGCGTGTGCCACCAGGCTTGGCCCCCATTACTTCCTATTCTGGTTAATACTGTACAAGAGATATCTTGGTCCTCAGGTAAATGATAGTGATGGAAACCTAACTGATGTGTCTTCGTCTAGATTTGCTTGACTTTGAGATGACAACAGTTTAGAAGATGGAGGCTGTCATCTTTAGTAATTAACTAATTTGTCCTCATCAACACAAAAAAACAAAACAAATACCAAATAGAGCAACATATTTATACAGAGCCTTTCAGCAATCAAAAATAGTCATGTAAATTTATGCTTATTGACATGCAAAAATGCCTACAACATATTGAGTGGAAGAATAAGGCTTAACACAGCATGTGTGCTTGCACCCATTTTTAAATAAAACACATCCGGTATGTGAATGTGTATGTGCTGCACGTATGCATGTGAATCCATTCTCTGATTTCTAGATATGTGCTCTTGAGGCCACGTTCTAAATGTTGTCTCCTCTTGTGACTTTGCTTTTTGAACACAGAATACTTATATATATATTTAATTCTGGAACAGTAAGTATTTGTATGGAGAGGAGAATTGGCAGAAGAGTTCTTTATGATATAAAAGGCATAGCTTAGACCATTTCTATTGCAATATTTTTAGTTCCTGATAAAGGAAAATCTATCAGTTTCTTAATTTTTCTATGTGATTCATTGGCATTGGTGTGACTTTCCATTCCAAAACTATTTCTGCTCTTTTTTTCAACAGCTGGCCAAATTCCGCAGCCTCCTGTGTACATCCGAGGGAGAAGCAGCAGCTTTTCTGCTGAGCAACCATCGTCCACCTCAGCCTTTGAAGGGCCGCAAAGTGAGAGCCTCATTCCATTAAGGGCTGTCACCAAGGGATTGCCCTGACTGAGAGCAAGGAGACAAACCACAGAACTCCCTGGGAGCAGTACTTCTCTGGAGTTCTCATTAATGGGCATCATTTTACATCTCCTTCAGCACCAGGAAGAAAACCACATCTCTTTAATTAAACTAAACTCATCTGCCCCACATTTGCACTTGTAGATACTCAAGCACCAAGTGTTGTATTTTGTGTATCAAAATACATGAAAAACATCTGCTTCAATCTTCATGAAAATATGGCTGGCCTCACAGATCATAGAATCTCCTAAAAATTGTGCCTTACAAGAGGCTATGTTATATTTCCAGTGATGTTGGATGAAAATTTAAAATTCATTTCCAGAATGATAGAATTGTGCTTTTTGCTAAACAAGCAATTCTTAATATTTTGATATTGTTACTGTTCATCAAAAGTAGATATTTCCGTACTGAGGACTGAACCCACAGCCTTTACACTGAGCTACATCTTCAGTCTTTTTTTTTTAGTTTTTGTTTGAGCTGGTCTCATTGTGTCACTAAGTTGCGCAGGCTGAGCTCAAACTTGGAATCTTTCAGACTCTTAGAGTGCTGAAATTATAGACTTGGCTTCTGATACTTTGAATAACATGTATAATATGAGAATTGGGGTTGGGATGGGATATAGCTACTCGGTGTGTCTATTCTACAGATCAAAGATAATCTGTACAGTTTCGGTGAAGGATTCCTCAGGATATGAATAGCTATTTGCATGTAATGAATTGTACCATGTCTCACATTATTCAGTAGTGTTAATGATGAACTGGCTGGTAATTGACAAGATGCAGTTTTTGCTAATTGGTGGCATTAATGTGGTTTGAAACTAACAGATTTAGACAGCAGAAGCAGGTAGAGCCACGCATGAGCATGATGACAGGGTTGCCTACTTTTGCCTTATGTTTTGACATTTTTCTGTCAATGAGTGAAGAAAATATATACAGTGAGTCTCATATAAATATACATCGACCCATAAACTCTTCAACTCATTTCTGTAGCAAAGCCCATTCTCCCCTTTTATACTCATCCCTTTGTCTTGCAAGAACTTTCATTACGAAGGTACTTGATATGAATTTTAACCTATTTCTTATTTTTGTTTGCTTTTGGTGGAGGATAGGACAGTGTTCCTTTATCCTTTCTGTGACGGGGTGACACTGAATATTAACCTAACAACCATATTTAAGACTTGAACACATGTCAGACACCTGTCATCTTCCAAGGGAAGTTTACTTGGGCTTCCAGGATTTTGATTCTTTTTTCCTTTGAATGTATATTCAAAAATGGAAATTATCCTGTAATATTTTCTCTAATACAATAACTGTCAATACATGTCACAATACTTATCAGCCTCTGAAGATTAGATCTGACACCTTGACTAAGATTAACATGCAGCAAATGTTTGGTGAATTGAATATTTAACAAATGTATTTTCTATCTTTGGTAATTACCTCTCTTCTCAAGATTAAATGCAGTATAAGTTCATCTCACAAGTAAAATACATTATTTCTTGACTTTTTCTTCTTAAAGGAATATTTACTAAACCTAATTTGTATGACTTGAAGTCTTTAAGATTTTAAAACAAAGCATTGAATGGGAAGGCATTTCTTTAGTTTAGAAAGACACTTTTCAGGGTATCCTAGTAAGAAAAAGAAAAGAATTCTATTTTCTCGATCCTGTAACTTTCTGGATTTGAAGGGTGTTGAATGGGATTTCAAATGCTCTGTGTGCAAGTTACTGCATTAGAACTTCTAGTTTCTGTTGCAGTATTGCATCAATTCTGTGGTACAGATTACACCTTAGTAGGCTGAAGGTCTACACAGCACTGATTGCCTTGAAGATTGTCTGCTTATTTATATGTCTCTTACAGGCAAGAGGTTGAAGTATGTTTTAGATTCATTCATAGGAAAATGGATACATATTGAAGATACACTCCTAAGTGAAATAAATAAGGCACACGTGTGTAAATACTGAATAGTTTCTCTGGTGTAAATAATCTGCAGTAATACAGAAGATCCTAATAAGATTACTGACATTTAGAAATGGGAAGAAAGGAGCTAAAGGTGTAGGGAAGGTGGGATGGGTAGGGGAAGGGTGAAAAGGGAAAAGAAAAAAATGTGAGATAATGAAAAGATGGAAATAAAGTGTTTGTAGATGGGGAGGGAAGGAGGGGGTGAAGGGAGGGCAGGGACAAGGGGAAAAAATGAGAACCAAGACTTGTCATGTAGAGGTACAAGAACCGAACAATGAATGTAACTGTACTGTATCCCTAAAATGTACCAATAAACTCAATTAAAGCTGAAAAAAATTGCTATATTTTTTCCTTTAAAAAGGTCAGTGTTGTAAATACTAGATCTGTTTTGTTTTACGCAGCATATGTTGGATTTTTGTCTGTTAAAACATTTTGTATTATAATTTAGATTTGATTCAACCATAATAAAAAGTGAGAAAACTTTCAACTATATCAGGGCCATGTATATGAAACACCAGAATTCAATTTCATTACTATAGTTCTTTTAAAGAAAATAATCTCAAACTCAGAAACATTGCAAACAGTACAACAAAATCATTTTAATTCTCTGAATTGTTTTAGAGTAAATTTGCCATCCTGGTTCCTCACCATCCCAAATACTTTAGTATATATTTATTTCCTACATGCCAGAAAAAATACATTTTCCTACATAACCACAATAAAACTGAGGAACAGAGATCACAAATGTATATGTATGTGTACACACACACACACACACACACACACACACAAGTATGTGTATATACAGTATAAATGTCTATGTGTCTATTTTTTAAAACTTGCTTTTATATTCCTATCTCCAGTTTCAGTCCAATACTACAGGATTCATGATATTTTCTCTATTTGTAACCCACATTTCAAACAGTGAGAAACTTGCTTCCCATTGTCCTAAGTATGTTTACTTGTTTGGCCCATTTTTCTGTGTGTAGCCAATATTCCAACACCACTTCTCATCTCCCACCCCCACGCTGCACAGATGCCCCCTTTTCAGCAGGGACTCGGATGTCCTCTACTGGGCTGCTTTGTAACCACAAGGCGCCCCCTTGGCTATTCCTCAATAAACCCCCACTTTATTAATTTATTTCCACTACCTAATGAATTTTGGACCAAACTGTTCAAGAACAGATGAGAAGGAAAGAGAAAATGAAGGGGAAGAGCAAGACTACATTTTAAAACATTTGCTGAACTGTTTTTTTGCACAACAGGTTTTGGGGGAGGGATTAAATACTATAGTATAATTAACATGATACGGCAGAGTCAATAATCTGAGTGGATAACCAAGATGAACTAGTTCACAATTTTGCCTAGATGCTCACCTGTACCCTAACACCACGCAGCATGATGGGTGCACAGAAAAATAGTGTTGGTAAAGATAAAGCACTTTTATTGGGTTGAATTAATTGGATATTCCTCTGGTGTGGCTAGAAACCCACATTTATTTCTCTGGAGAGGAATTACAACAATCACACTGTCCTGGACTGAGAAGCCTACCTGTGAGAAGACCCTCACCATTTCTTCTCTTCATTGCTCCCACCAGAGTAAGTCACTCAGGAGCAGGAGGTGGGTCCATTAAATGCCCTTATTTTCAGTGCATTGTTTTCAGTACAAGCTCTTCTGGTTGGAAAGAGTGGTCAATTTATTTTAGCTGTGACAGTTCTAGAAACTGGGGATTTATCTCCGTAAGATCAGATGAATCATGACCAAGCCTTAAATTATCTATGGAAGGTTCGGTTTAGCAAGAACTATCACACAAAGGTTTTGTATTTTAACAAGAGCTTCTGGAGATAACTACCTCCATGGAGGTGATCCTAGACTGAAGGAGCTGGAAGCAGAGGGAGCCTCTGAAGGCCTCAGACAGAAACACATAATTAAGTGTGATTGTGTTAAGACAGAAATGGCAAGGTATCAATTACAGGAAGACAGAAACCACTAGAATTTCTCATAGATGATGTAAATAGTTGGAATTACATGATGTACGTTAAGAAAAATGCTGAAAAGCTGAGCAGAGGAGAGAGACAACCAAAAGATTAGCCAGAGCAGGACACTCCTCTTTTTTGTAGGGGAAGGAAATTCTGGAACTGGGGGGCCAAGGACACATAACAAATTTAAATAAAACTAAGCCTGATCCTAGCAGGACCCGGGTGTTTTTGGAAAGATTTAGCTATTATCTGAAACCCTGCTTGAGGCAGAGGAGGGAGGCTCTTAAACTGGTGGTACCTATTCCTAGAACTGCAGACAACACAGAAATACGTGACTTCATCATCCTCTTTGCTATAGAGAATAGGTAAGTGTAAAAGTCCAGGGATGTATCTGAAGGCAAATGATCTGGAAACCAGCCAAGGAACCAAGGTAGGGAACCTTCATTGTATAGGTCAAGGAAATGGCTGTGAGGCTGGACCAGAAATCTCTAGAGATGGAAGACCATTGTTATATTTCTCTTTCATTCTGAAAATTTAATTTATCTATCACTTTTTGGACTTCTTACATGCCAAATGTGCTAGGTACAGACCTAAAAATGATGAAGAAGCGATTCCTGCTTGTAAATAGCTAAAAATCTATTGAGGCAAGAGTAAAAATAGACTTCACCAGTATTAGATATCAAGGAGCTTAATTTGCGGCATCTTTAGAGTGCTATGGAGAAGATAGAGAAAATTCTAAACTAGCAGAACCATGTAGATTTTAAAGTGTAGAATATTTGAAAATTGAGTTGTTTTCTATATGGTTTTGTACCAAGTGCTTAGGAGTAGAGAAATATCTCAGTGAGGACTCCTTTGTTTGAGGATGATAGGGAATTCCATTTCAAGATAGCTAAAGTAAATGGAATTTATTGATTCACACAATTGAAAAATCCAGAGGTAAATCTGGCTTTCATCACAGCAAGTCAAGGGGCCAGGATCATACAGTTAGGCTTTCTTCTCTGTCATCAAGATGGATGCTCGTACCTCTATAACTATCCCACCTCTGCGAGCCATACTAGTACCAAAAGCGGAGCTTGTGTCTACAGACTTCAAAATGTGTCTGGCTTGAACTAGCATTGGCCTGTGTTGCCCTCCCCTCACCAAGCCCTCAAGGCTGGTGGAAGAATTTTGGCTCAGGGAAAGAAGTGGAGTCAAATGCTTTCAAAGCTGCCAGACTAAGAGTGGAAAGTGGGCGGCTACGGTGCAGGAAGTGAGACTAGTACTTGAAGAGAGAGATTGTGGGTGGTGAGAATGTCTAACCAGAACTGAAAGAATGGCAGAAGCTAGGCCTGAAAAGAATAAAACTGGTAATTTAGACCATCTAGAAAATAACTCATCCATCTAAGAGAATAAAGTCTCTCAATCCAAAGGCAGAGTCCACTTATCATTAGGGCATAAACATTTTTCAAAAAAATCTTCCTATTTCACATGTTCTGAGGAAGTAACAAACAGATGAGGCGGCTAGGGATTGTCACACTTACATGCCAATCCTGTAACTGGCAAAGATGAGACATTTGCCCACATGACAGAGTGCCTGAATGGCCCAGTTTCGTTGGTGTTCCAGTAGGGCTTAGATGTAGACTTGATTCCAAACCTTGAGGTCTGCCTTCTGATGGCCTCTCTGAAGTTCCAAGGAGGCAGATATATTTATGCTAGGTGTCACACTCAACTTTCGAGGCCTTAGATCTTGTCCAGAAGCCAGCACTTGGTCATCCTTGCTTTACACAGTACTTTGTCCTTACAGGTGATTTCAAAGAGTATTTGTTGACCGAACCAATGCATGTCAACATGGCTGAGAGAGTGTTGCGATTACATGAAAAATCAACTCAACTTGTAAGCCATTCTTCCTCAACATAATAGCAAGTGCCCATAAATTGTTCACTTAAAAATACAAGCAGTTTGCTCCTTAAAGAAATGATACGTTAGCAGTTGTGAAAATACTGCAAGATAAATGGAAATAGAGTTCTGTAGATTACATTGTGACAAAACAGACACACCTTCTCCCCAAGATAGTCTCAAAACAAGCATGGTCCTTACTTGTCCACCACTCTAGTAAAACCTACGGCCGGGAACATTTCCACAGGCAGTGCGATGGACCAGGTCTCAGTGGTCAGCTGACCCCTGTGGGGGTCTCTGAGATACTTTCAGCAGGTTAATGAGGTCAACACTACTTTACAATAGTACTAAGATGTTATTCGCCTTTTCATTGTTTTGATACTTGTACTTCTAGCTCAAAAATGATGATGGTTTGCACAAATCAAGCGTGTGGCAGTAAAAAATATTGCTAGTCATTATTTTCTTTACCTCCATGCAATCAGTTTTTAAATGCCAGGTTCTCTTAAAAATATCCTTATTCTAAAAATAAAAATTAAGTTTACTAAATCTGAACTCTAGAGCATAGTTTTTTAATGTTCAGTGTAACAAAACGGGGGGCCTACATGAAGCACTTCTGCTCCATATGGAACTGCAACAGTGCCCTCTAGGGAACTACCTTGTGAAATGGGATGTGATACAAACTAAATCAACCGCTTTTTTTTTCCTCGTTGAGTTTATTGGTACATTTTAGGTATGCAGTACAGTTACATTCATTACTGGGATCTTGTACCTTTACATGACAGGTCTTGGTTCTCATTTTTTCCCCTTGTCCCTGCCCTCCCTTCACCCCTCTTCCCCTCTCCCTTTACAAACACTTCATTTCCATTTCTTCATTTTCTCATATTTTTTTCCTTTCCCTTATTAGCTTTCCCCTACCCTTCCCACTTTCCCTACACCTTCAGCCCC
Source organism: Fukomys damarensis (assembly GCF_012274545.1). Taxonomy (NCBI): domain Eukaryota; kingdom Metazoa; phylum Chordata; class Mammalia; order Rodentia; family Bathyergidae; genus Fukomys; species Fukomys damarensis. The sequence goes on along the minus strand of NW_022900917.1, from coordinate 27,957,563 downwards.
TTTCTTCCTATTTCACATGGTCAATTATATCATTAGGATCTTATGTATTATAGTTTATTCACACCAGAGAAACTATTCGGTATTTATATGTGTGACTTATTCGTTTCACTTAGGAGTATATCCTCAATAATTATCCATTTTCCTATGAATGAATCTAATTTCTCATTCTTTATGGCTGAGTAATATTCCATCTTATAGAAAAACCACATCTTCTTTATCCAGTTTCCAACTGATGGGTCTCATCTTATTAAAAAGCTTCTGTACTGCAAAAGAAACCATCAATAGAACTAAGAGACAATGTGGGAAGAAATTTTTACCAGCTGCTCCTCAAACAAAGGACTATTATCTAGAATATATAAAGAACTCAAAAAAATCAGACGCCCCCAAATATAAAGACACGCTTCAAAAATGGGCATCTGAAATGAACAGACATTTCTCAGACAAAGAAGTAAAAGCAGCAAATAAATATATGAAAAAACATTCAACGTCACTGGTCATTTGAGAGATGCAGATGAAAAAAACACTGAGATTCCACCTCACCCCACAAAGAATGGCTGCTATCAAGAAATCAAACAATAACAATATTGGCGGGGTTGTGGGGAGAAAGGAATCCTTCTCCATTGTTGGTTGGAGTGCAGACTGGTGCAACCACTATGGAAATCAATATGGAGATACCTCAAAGAGCTGGGACTAGAGATTCCATTTGACCTAGCCATAGCTCTGCTGGGTATCTTTCCAAAAGAATTAAAAGCATCATATCACAGAGATATATGCACACCTATGTTTATAGTGGCACAGTTTGTAATAGCTAAAACTTGGAAACAGCCCATTTGCCCATCAATTAATTTTTGACTTTTTTTTTTTTTTTTTTTTGGTACTGGGGAGGGATCAAATTTGGGTCCTAGCACTTGTGAGGCAGGCGGTGGCACCACTGAGCTAAATCCCCAGCCCAATTTTTGACTTTTTCTTTTTTTTTTTTTGCACCACAGATGGAATTTGAGACCTTGCGCTTGCAAAGCAGGCAGCAGAACCATTGTGCTAAATCCCAGGCCCAATTTTTGACATTTTTGAAAGAGCAGCTGACAATACTTGGACTTGGGTAATTGGCAAGTATTTTTTCTCTGTAATGAACAAAATGAGACAAACAACTTAATAGCTGTTAGTAGTGAAATCATTACAACTTTCAAGAGAAATTTGTAATTTTGGAAAGCTCATATCTGTCTCCATGAATTTGCCTGCTTCTTCCTTTTCCTCTTCTTTTTTTTTTTTTTTCAGTACTGAAGATCGAACTCAGGACCTTGTGCTTGCGAGGAAGGTGCGGTGCCATTGAACTAAATCCACCAGCTTCTTAAGATACTCTGATGAGACCAGTAATAATTTTAACAAAGATGGTTCTAAATATTTTATAATGAATTGAATTTATGTACATCATAACAATATTTTATAATTGAGCAGTACATGACATGATAAAATCATACCCAGATAAAATATGTTCAAATTCAAGACAAATACATTTGAATGAAACAGTATAAAATGTTTATTCAAACAATTTATTGATATGTAGCTAACTTTTAACTTTTAAGAAACTGCCACTTATGTATACTGAAAAATAATATACATCATTATCTGAAAAAGTTATTAACTTACTCTTTCATTTTCTAGTTGTATGTCTGTGTGGCTGCATTTTTTTAGGAGGCTCTAGCAGCCTGTCACATCAACTGAATGTAGAAGCAGTTATATGAATCCAAACGTCTTTTACTTAGCCATACATTTAAAGATTCACAAAAAAATGCAAATGTCACTTTTCTTACTATACTTTTTGTTTTGTAAAATATTGTTATTCTTGCAAAATGTTTCCTTTATGCTAATTATCATATGATTTTTTTTTTTGTATCGGGGATCGAATCCACGCCCTTGTGCTTCCAAGGCAGGCGGCAGAACCACTGAGCCAAATCCCTGGCCCCATATGAATTATTTTTAATGAATTTATTATCTACCTGAATTAATAGATACTTTGCTATTTCTCAGCTTTAAGTCTAATATAGTAAATTTGCACACGAACAAAAGCTCTTTGATATCATTAAAAACTTTGGAAAGGGTTGAGGACAAAAAGAATTAGCAATCGCCCCATATACCCCTTGACTCAATGTTCCAATCCCCACTCCACTCCTCTAAGATTTGTGCTCATTTGTGCTGAACAGACTGGTTTATGCGCTAATAAACTATATAACTTATATGTGCTTATATATTACCACATTTCAGAACCTAAACTGTACTGACATACTTTCACACTGCTAGTAATAGGAGGAATCCCTCTATTTCAGGTACTTTTAACTTCACTCTTTATGGCTTTTCCTCACTTTTGCTGCTACCTGGTTTTTGTTCTATTGTTGTTTAATTATTATTGTTGTTTAATTCTCAATGTCAAGTGTAAAGCCAAGAAGTTTGCATTAATTTCGATTTATTTGAAGAGGACAATAGGATTTTCTCTATATTTGAGATAAAACTACTTATTGCAGTCTCTTTAGGCCCTAGACCAACAGCTTCCTGTCTTCTGCCCAAAGAAATTCCCCACCTATGTTTGCTCTTGGTAAATTGCTGCACCTTCTCTCCCAAGCATTTTGCTTTTCAAAACTTCACTCCAGAGCAGAATTTTGTTCACTGTAGCTCTGAGAATTTCAAACAGAAGATGCAAATGCTTGGAGTTACATGATGTAAGTTGTGAAAAATGCTGAAAAACCTTGGAATTACATGATGTAAGTTATATTTTCCTTTGGAAATCAGTCTGGACAAACACAAACTCAAAGTGCTTCCTCAAACAAAGAAAGGCTCTGCTGTGCTTTGTAGCTACTCCAGAAGCACACTTTTAGCTGAGTCTGCTTGCTCATCTCAAAAGTCTGAAATCCGAGCCCCAAGTTAATCTTCTCAATCAACAGGGAGGAAGAAAGGAAGCTCCTTTCTTTATTATGAGACTAGGCTTCATTCCTACACAAAAACAGCCTCCTTGTTTTCTGTAATGCGGTGTATCATTCTGAAAAATGAGTGAGATTAAAATGTTATGAGGACATATTTCAATCTTTTTTAAAATAAAAGGATCTCAGAGATATCTATTTCAATATGCTAATGTTCAGTAACAGACTAATTCTTGATTCAGTACCTGTAGCTGGTTAATGTTTATTTTATATGCACCGGTTTATCGTGAAGTCTTGCAAATGACATGATAAAAATTGCATAGTCTTGTTCTGTAATAACTTGATGCAAGTCAGCTTCCACATGAAATATTCTGTAATAGTCATCAGTCAAACCCTGAATGGTCTCCTCTTTTCCCTTTCCTTTCTCTGTTTCCCTTTGGGGTTTGGCACAGAATTAGAGATCCATTCCTTATTTAATAATAAATTTACTAGCTAAGGATGTTTCTACCTGTTCACTTGTCTTCTGGAACACATTTTCTGGTTTCTTCCCTTTCGTCAGCTATTGTTTTCCAGTCTGCTTTTCTCTATTTACTGCATGAACTGTCTGGGTTTTATTCTTCTAGCTCCATAGCTTTAAATAACATTTAAACAAGTAAATAATTCAGGCAGTATATCCCCAGCCCCAACCTTCCCCAGAACCCAGAACTCTGCACCTAGTGACCACCTGCTGATGCTCCATATCCGTGGGTTTCTCACTGGCCCCTTGCTCTTCCCTGCAAACTCCCTTCTCCCCAGATGCTCCACCCAGGTCAATAGCACCATCAGCTGTTGAAGTCTCATAGTCAAACCCACATGGAATCTGCAAGCAAGTCCGTGGCTGTTGTTCTGGAAATATGTCTCCGTTGGTCTTCTCGCTGCAATTTTGCCGCACAGTCTTCGCCATACAGCAGCCAAAATGATTCTTAAAAAGTTGGCCCGAGGTCTTCATTCCATCGAGCTCTATGCTCTTTATCCTCCTGCTCAGAATAAAATGTGAAGTACTACTTAGAGTAAAATCTTAAGGACGTGTAGAGTTTTACATGATTTATGCCTCCGTTCTTCTGTCCTTATTCTCTATTGCTACCCTACCCCCTGCTCTCTGTTTCCTGTTAATCAAACAGGAGTTTTCAAGCCCTTCCATCTGATCTGTTCTGCCTGTAATGCCCTTACTCAGCTATTCACACAGATCACATCCTCATTCATTTAACTGTCACTTCTTCAAACAGGCTTTTCCCTGACCACCAGCTCTGAAGCAATGCCCCTCCCACATGTGGCTTTCTTTATCCATGCTTTGTTTCATTATTTTGCATAGCACTTAACATTATAATTAACCTATTTTAATATTTATTTTTAGTCATTGTCTATCTCTTTTACTAGAATGTAACTTCCTTAAGGACTAGAGTTGCATTGTGTTAATCAGTGTTCTTAGCATTTAGACAGTGTTTGGCAGATGTTAATAAGTAGTATATATTTAATGAACAAGATTTTTTCATGTTCATTTGAAATAACAGATTCACAAGAGACTATTTAATTTCCTAGCTTAGTTTTGTGCTTTTGTAGAGAGCTTGTATAGAATAAAAAATATCTTTAACATTATATTGAGTGCACAGAATACCAAAAGTTTTTAAGGTGTTAGTGCAACAATGCACAGACATAGGTTTACACACCACCGTCAATAGTGCTTCAGTACTTTGAAATGCTCCTTAAAGTTCTCATGCGATGTTTAAAAAATATGTTTTACTCACGGATGCGGTGCCTAGCGCTCCGTGGCCACTCGGGTCTGGACCCTGTGTCTTCCAGAACAATACTACTAATGTGGGAAGCACACTTGGAGAAGGCAACACAGGAGAGGATGGAGAGAAGGATGAGAAAGACGTTCCTGAAGCAAATGGAGAGTATTCTTTGAAAGAAAAAGTGAATATATAGTGAAAGAAAAAGTATTGTAGCAGGAATTGAACTTTAAGAGGCAAACGATTATGGTAATATAATTTCTCCAACACGTTTGAGTTGTTCCTCACACCAACCAGCAGGTGGCGATGCCGAATCATAAAAGATGATTTGCATACCCGAGGCGAGGAGTGGCCAATGGGAAAACCGGCACCGTGGACCTCCCTTCACTCCCTCCAGCTAGTGCAAGTTTTCCGCCTGTCCGAAAGGCTCCCACCCCTCGTTTTCCTAAATGTTCCCAGGGAACGTCTCATTTGTGCTCCTAACTAACAAAAGTCTTGTTCACACCTGGTGTCTCGCAGTGTTTGTCTCTGTCAGCTCCCTCCCTCCGCTCCCACTCCGGCTCTCTCCTGGCTGCGTTCCCTCTGAGAGCAACCCTGCCACCTGCCCCGGGTACCACTCGCTCCTCTGGGTACCACGCCGATCCCACTGGGTCCTGCTTCTGCTGCTGCCGGGGAAGAGAATGCTGAAGAAGTATTCAGTAAACAGCTCAGGTGCCCAGCCCTCTGCCAGCTGCCTCTCCTAAACATGCGAGAAGGCGGAGAGGCCTGAGGAGAGAGGGAGTTTGAGTATAAATTTCCTGGTGTTCAGATTGGGTTACTCTTCACCTCTACTTCTATAAAGGTGTAATCCTTTCCCGAGTTTTCTACAAATGAGACAGTCTCATCCGAGAGCATCTGATTCAATCATATGGATTCGAGTAGTTTAATCTGTGCATGGATCCCGAGGATTTGTTTATTGAAAAGACGTTCTTATCAAAGCTTTACTTGGAAAGGGCCTTGTGCTATTCCTACCCACACTGCCTACTCTTTGACCTGCCTTGTTCGTGTTGAGAAGTCTGTCTGATGTCCTTCCTTCCATTCTTACTCAACTCCAGGTTTCCCGCTGGTCACGATCACACGCCTGTTCTTAGGGCCCAGCGATTCCATTAAAAGCAGGCCGTGGCCCTGACCAGTGTGGGGTCTCCTATTCACACATCCATCCATCTGCACAACTCCACTTCTCAAAGACCATTGCTAGAACAAGAGAAAGCAAAACATACACATTTCACTAGGAGTTACAGGAGCATGGTCAGAATTTTCTGTGCTTAGGATTCAAAGCAACTCAGGTTGCTGCTTTCTAATGTAAGAGGACAGTTTTGGAGGCCTTTGAAGTTTCTGGCCCTGTTTACCCATAACTGCATCACCTGAGACTAAACATGAGCACTATTTTTACATAGTTTTAAATGTGAGGTTAAAAGCAGGGGATGTAGAGGAAGTACTGATTCTGATCCTAAGAGCCGAGGATGAAACAGCAGAAGGACTTGTGAATGTGGCAGTTTTTTTAAATGTCTCTAATCCTAATATAAAACAGAAATAATGCTATCAATATAGTTAATTTATTGTATGTCTTCTACAAGGCAAGGCACTTAAAGGAATTATCACAGTGCCTGGAACACTTGATAAATATTAATTTACTGTTTGACTCTATACAATCTACAAGAGACTCAAGTAGAATAATTTAGTTATTCTAGATTTCTTTTTATGAGCTGACACTAGGTGTTACTGCTGATGTTTAGTAATTTTCAAAGGGAGGGTAAAAAATTCTAAGAAAGTAAAAGGAGATCCTTCTTTTAAGAATACACATCTCAAAGGATTCCTTTATGTACCATATTAGAGATGAGTCACCCTCACAGAAATTGTGAGGCATTAATCAAGACATTTAGACATTTATAAAATCAAGATGGTCTTGCCGGGTGTGGTGGCTCATGCCTGTAATCCCAGCATTTGGGAGGCTGAGCCAGGAGGATCGCTGTAAGTCAGAGACCAGCCTGGGCTACATAGTGAGTTCCAGGTCAGTCTCAACTACATAGTGAGACCTTGTTTCAAAAAAAAAATTAATATGGGCTGCTGATTTAACTGATTGAAATTGACATAAAAGTAGACACTGATATTATGTTCAAGAAGCTATCATCGCTTTTGATTTAAGCCAAAGCAATGGAATAAGCTTCAGAAAGTAGGAGCCTGAAAAAGAAATTGAAGACAGGATGCTATCAAGTGGATGAGCAATAGAAGGAAGAAAAACAGTAAGGGTTGAAACACCTATTTATCCTGCATTTATAATGACAAGTAGCACATTTGTATGGACCTTCTTCTTCCCACTAAGTGTTAAATCAACTTACTTGCATTATTTTAAAAGCTGTGCCCAATCTCTGTGTGTCTAGGTCATCTGTTTAGGTGAAAGTACATAGGCTAAAGTGAAAATTCCTGTATTTGGTATATGTCGGAAAGAACGGGGCTCCACATTGCTGAGCTGATTTTGGCAGGAGCCTTGGAAGCCTGAGAAGAAACACAACTTTTCATCAAGGATTAAAAAGGCAAGAAGGCAGGACTCTAGAGGCACACTGGCCTGTTGTTCCCGGGGGTCCTGCTGCCGTGGAGAGTCTTAGCTCTGGAGCAGCTCCCTATGTTGGCATTTCGTGGTTGGAGCCATGGGCACAGGCATTAACTGTGCTGAGCAAAAAGAGCAAGGAGGTAATCAACTTGCTGTCTCAGCCACTTTCTTGTTGCTGGGTCCAAATACTCAACACCCACAAATTCAAGAACGAGAGGTTAATTTCGGCTCGTGGTTTCAGCCCATGGTTGGTGGCTCCAAGGCAGGAAGGGCATGGTGGAAGAGCCCGACAGAGGGAAGCTGCCCGTGTCATGGGCTCCTGGAAGCAGAGAGAAGGCAGGAGCCAGGAAAGGAGTGAGACCCTCCAGGTCACAGCCCCAGTGACCTGTCTCTTCCGGCCAAATCCTGCATTTTCACAGCAAACCTGCTATATCCCTCCATGACTCAGTCACTTTCCACGAGCCTCACGCGTGAAGCTCTTGGGGACATCTAGAGATCAACCAGCACAATGGCTAAATCTAAAGTTTTCCCTTTGTTTCCATTCTTTATATCAAAAATGTCACAAGTGAGCATAGAGGAATGATCATAGCGCTAGGGACGACTACCATCCATTGAGCACAGCGCTTAGCCGTACAGGGTCAACTCTTACGAGGTTCATGACAACCTCATGACACAGTACCAGCATTTTTCTGACTTTACAGATGATGGCACTGAGAAAGGACAGGCCACGCCTAACACAGTAGGGGTGGCGGGTGGGTTTTATGACAATGTATTTCCACTGTGTAGAAGCGTATTTTTCTAAAATAACATACAACCGGTTGCGTTCGTCTACCCACCAACTTTCCCGTCTTGCTATTATGCATATTTCTAGTTGTATGCTCACACAGTATTCATGTCTTCCAATCTTCTCATTTAGTATCGCTTTATAAACATTGCCTCATGAGCACTTTATGTGGCTATGCACTTATTTTCTGTGGCCATAGAAATGATGTCACTGCCGTTTCCTCCTATGCTGCATGGTGCGTCCTCAGAGTTTTGCCTGCACCACCTTGCAGGGTGGCCATGGCTCCCAGCACAATCGAAGCTCAGTTTCCCTTCTACCCCCTTGCTTCATCTACAGAAGTTTTGATGTAAAAATTAAATATTTAAAATCAACTAATTTAGTGGATGCATAGCGTTTCATGGAAGAAACTATCCCACTATCAAAAGAAAGTTTAAATACCATCAATTGTATCATAATCTGTACTTTTCTTCTATTGTTGAATATTGACATTAGTACATTTTTTTCATTGTTATAGACAATATTGCTGCAAACGGCTTTGTACATTATTTTTTCTTTTTCAATTGTTTCTTTATTTTAAAATTCCAAGGACTGATTAGGCCCAAAGGGCATGGTCAGTTAAAAGTAAGTGAAAGGGAGTTGTCAGTTCATGACGCCAGAGGCTATGTAAACCCACTCTTTGTTCACCCACAGCACAAGAGTAAAGGCTTTAATAAAACCAACAAAAAATCTAAAACAAATAAAATACAAAAGAATATGACAACATAAATTATAGTATATTTGATCAATTTAATTAGTCAGATTATGGACTATGCTTCAAGCTGAACTTCAACTTTGGCAAAGCCTGTTGGTAGCACAGAATTTCAGCTCACTGTGGGCCTGGAGCCACTGTAAGTGGCTGGACAGCAAGAAAAAAGTCTAACTGGAAATGGGAAAGTGTGTGGAGGCAGAACTTCAAGTGACAGCTATAGAGGGCTGTTAGAGACCACAGAGAAGCCAGGAGACCCCGGGACTCCTGGTATCTGAGGGTCTGGATTTCACATGAAACTTAAATAGGCCAGCATTTAATAGGGCTCATTTTCAAAGCTCTACTGGGGAAATGTCAATGTATTTAATACCTGCTGATAATTGTTTTAAAATATTGTATCTTCAAAGATGAAAAAAAAATCACTCATATTTTCATCCTCACACAGACAGCAACTCTTACTATTTCATCTCTTAGGAATTAAAAAAAATGAAATTGTAGGGTGGATTGCTTTTACAATGTTTTGATAATGTGTTTTACTTTTTAAGAGTTGGGTAATGCAAGAGGAAATTGAGGGAACATAAATCGGGTATAATTCTGTGTCTATTAAGTCCCATAGACTTATAATTTACTTTATGAAATAATGGCTAACGGCTGCTTTCTGTCTAAAAGCACTGCTGCTTCTCTAAGTCAATGACATAAACCCTGCAGTTGGTCCTTCTACCTGCAAGTTCTGCAGAAAGGATGAGGAGCAATTGCAGGTCACATCACCCATGGCAGGGTGGTGGCAAACGGCTGAAGAATGTCACACACGGCTCTGAAGGTGCTAATCTCTCTTGTCATGCAGCAGCGACACATTTGGTGCATGGTGTTACTTAGATGTCAGCCTTAAGGCTGGAGTGAACAGGGGCAGGTTAAATGTGTCTTTAAGAAGACACTGGATTTTAATTGTCAAATTCATCTGTTTGCCCTTTGTTCAGAAAAATTGGTTTGAGTTTATATGGGATCCAGTAGTGATCAGACTAATGCGGTCATGGGACACCCTGACCTCTCCCATGCACATCCAGTTCCGGTGAATGAACCTGGTGCAACAATTATTTCTGCTTTTGGGAAGTAGAAACTCTCACATCCATTGTCCTGGTTGTGGCCTTTATTGTCCTGACCTCCCAGGTCTCTCGCCTTCAGTACCTACTCCTCATCACGGTAATAATCTCCAAAACACAGACCTGCTGGTGTTGCTCTCTGGCCAGTCACCTTTGCTGAGCGTGAAACTGCCAGCAGAGCGTAGTCCAAACACCTTAGGCCTGCAGTTAAGAGCTGGCTCTCACTGGCCTGGATCATTTCTACCTTAATTTCCTGACACTCCCTGACCAGACCCATAGGCTCTGGTTTGTGCAGACCTTCTTGGCATTCTCTATGGAAACCCTGCCCTTTTCTACCTGTCCCCTGGTTTATACTTTTGTTTATTCCATGAAATTCCCTTTCTCTATTTCTTTGTCCTTCGAGAACTGGCACTAACAAATGTTCCCTCTGTGTAAATCTTTTCTGACTATTTCTCTCCATCGGGCAGAGTTATGTACTATCTTCAACTGTACTCTGCTGTATTTTGTTCACAGCACCACCTCCAGTTGTTTGTATTTGTTTTCTGCTCCTGGTTTACTGCAGGTGTTTGTTGGGGGCGCAGCGTACGTTTCACATTTATAGCTCCAGAACTAGCACGATGTCAGAGACATAGTTGCTTGTTCAGTATTTTAAGATAAATAATGTATTAAAGGCTGCAGTTACTGATAAATTAATAAAAATTAGATCGTAGTTACATTTTACAATACCTGTTATTCATTTATTCAGCTGCGCCCTAGTCCCTGCTGTGTGTTGGGCCCTGTGAGTAACATTAATAAGAAAGATGAACACTGTTCCTGATATAGAAGGCTCTTCCCACCTCGGGCAGGAGCTAGCCGTATAGTATGCATCCCAGCTATGTATTTATTTTACAAAATAGAAGACTATTTGTAAACTTGGATAGTTTTTTTCCCTGCATGAAATTGGGGTGGATAGTGGTATTATAACAGTGTAAGTGGTAAAAATGCAAAGCAGATCTAATCCTTGTTAGTGCTATTCAAAGACGTA
>NW_022900917.1:27937646-27943314 GCF_012274545.1 Fukomys damarensis | reverse complement strand
AGCTTGTACAACCCTTAATCTTGTTCTGGGCTTCCAGAGGAGTCATTCCATTTGCACTTATTCCATCAATGCTGAGGACCACATCTCCTATTCTTACATTTGCCTGGGATGCCTTGCCACCATCTTTTAGCGCCCGCCGCGACTCGGGTCCCGCACCGACTCCGCGCCCTGCGCCATCAACTTCTGTCCACCACGCGTCCCTCCGAGTCCCCCGAGGAAGTACTGATTCTGATCCTAAGAGCCGAGGATGAAACAGCAGAAGGACTTGTGAATGTGGCAGTTTTTTTAAATGTCTCTAATCCTAATATAAAACAGAAATAATGCTATCAATATAGTTAATTTATTGTATGTCTTCTACAAGGCAAGGCACTTAAAGGAATTATCACAGTGCCTGGAACACTTGATAAATATTAATTTACTGTTTGACTCTATACAATCTACAAGAGACTCAAGTAGAATAATTTAGTTATTCTAGATTTCTTTTTATGAGCTGACACTAGGTGTTACTGCTGATGTTTAGTAATTTTCAAAGGGAGGGTAAAAAATTCTAAGAAAGTAAAAGGAGATCCTTCTTTTAAGAATACACATCTCAAAGGATTCCTTTATGTACCATATTAGAGATGAGTCACCCTCACAGAAATTGTGAGGCATTAATCAAGACATTTAGACATTTATAAAATCAAGATGGTCTTGCCGGGTGTGGTGGCTCATGCCTGTAATCCCAGCATTTGGGAGGCTGAGCCAGGAGGATCGCTGTAAGTCAGAGACCAGCCTGGGCTACATAGTGAGTTCCAGGTCAGTCTCAACTACATAGTGAGACCTTGTTTCAAAAAAAAAATTAATATGGGCTGCTGATTTAACTGATTGAAATTGACATAAAAGTAGACACTGATATTATGTTCAAGAAGCTATCATCGCTTTTGATTTAAGCCAAAGCAATGGAATAAGCTTCAGAAAGTAGGAGCCTGAAAAAGAAATTGAAGACAGGATGCTATCAAGTGGATGAGCAATAGAAGGAAGAAAAACAGTAAGGGTTGAAACACCTATTTATCCTGCATTTATAATGACAAGTAGCACATTTGTATGGACCTTCTTCTTCCCACTAAGTGTTAAATCAACTTACTTGCATTATTTTAAAAGCTGTGCCCAATCTCTGTGTGTCTAGGTCATCTGTTTAGGTGAAAGTACATAGGCTAAAGTGAAAATTCCTGTATTTGGTATATGTCGGAAAGAACGGGGCTCCACATTGCTGAGCTGATTTTGGCAGGAGCCTTGGAAGCCTGAGAAGAAACACAACTTTTCATCAAGGATTAAAAAGGCAAGAAGGCAGGACTCTAGAGGCACACTGGCCTGTTGTTCCCGGGGGTCCTGCTGCCGTGGAGAGTCTTAGCTCTGGAGCAGCTCCCTATGTTGGCATTTCGTGGTTGGAGCCATGGGCACAGGCATTAACTGTGCTGAGCAAAAAGAGCAAGGAGGTAATCAACTTGCTGTCTCAGCCACTTTCTTGTTGCTGGGTCCAAATACTCAACACCCACAAATTCAAGAACGAGAGGTTAATTTCGGCTCGTGGTTTCAGCCCATGGTTGGTGGCTCCAAGGCAGGAAGGGCATGGTGGAAGAGCCCGACAGAGGGAAGCTGCCCGTGTCATGGGCTCCTGGAAGCAGAGAGAAGGCAGGAGCCAGGAAAGGAGTGAGACCCTCCAGGTCACAGCCCCAGTGACCTGTCTCTTCCGGCCAAATCCTGCATTTTCACAGCAAACCTGCTATATCCCTCCATGACTCAGTCACTTTCCACGAGCCTCACGCGTGAAGCTCTTGGGGACATCTAGAGATCAACCAGCACAATGGCTAAATCTAAAGTTTTCCCTTTGTTTCCATTCTTTATATCAAAAATGTCACAAGTGAGCATAGAGGAATGATCATAGCGCTAGGGACGACTACCATCCATTGAGCACAGCGCTTAGCCGTACAGGGTCAACTCTTACGAGGTTCATGACAACCTCATGACACAGTACCAGCATTTTTCTGACTTTACAGATGATGGCACTGAGAAAGGACAGGCCACGCCTAACACAGTAGGGGTGGCGGGTGGGTTTTATGACAATGTATTTCCACTGTGTAGAAGCGTATTTTTCTAAAATAACATACAACCGGTTGCGTTCGTCTACCCACCAACTTTCCCGTCTTGCTATTATGCATATTTCTAGTTGTATGCTCACACAGTATTCATGTCTTCCAATCTTCTCATTTAGTATCGCTTTATAAACATTGCCTCATGAGCACTTTATGTGGCTATGCACTTATTTTCTGTGGCCATAGAAATGATGTCACTGCCGTTTCCTCCTATGCTGCATGGTGCGTCCTCAGAGTTTTGCCTGCACCACCTTGCAGGGTGGCCATGGCTCCCAGCACAATCGAAGCTCAGTTTCCCTTCTACCCCCTTGCTTCATCTACAGAAGTTTTGATGTAAAAATTAAATATTTAAAATCAACTAATTTAGTGGATGCATAGCGTTTCATGGAAGAAACTATCCCACTATCAAAAGAAAGTTTAAATACCATCAATTGTATCATAATCTGTACTTTTCTTCTATTGTTGAATATTGACATTAGTACATTTTTTTCATTGTTATAGACAATATTGCTGCAAACGGCTTTGTACATTATTTTTTCTTTTTCAATTGTTTCTTTATTTTAAAATTCCAAGGACTGATTAGGCCCAAAGGGCATGGTCAGTTAAAAGTAAGTGAAAGGGAGTTGTCAGTTCATGACGCCAGAGGCTATGTAAACCCACTCTTTGTTCACCCACAGCACAAGAGTAAAGGCTTTAATAAAACCAACAAAAAATCTAAAACAAATAAAATACAAAAGAATATGACAACATAAATTATAGTATATTTGATCAATTTAATTAGTCAGATTATGGACTATGCTTCAAGCTGAACTTCAACTTTGGCAAAGCCTGTTGGTAGCACAGAATTTCAGCTCACTGTGGGCCTGGAGCCACTGTAAGTGGCTGGACAGCAAGAAAAAAGTCTAACTGGAAATGGGAAAGTGTGTGGAGGCAGAACTTCAAGTGACAGCTATAGAGGGCTGTTAGAGACCACAGAGAAGCCAGGAGACCCCGGGACTCCTGGTATCTGAGGGTCTGGATTTCACATGAAACTTAAATAGGCCAGCATTTAATAGGGCTCATTTTCAAAGCTCTACTGGGGAAATGTCAATGTATTTAATACCTGCTGATAATTGTTTTAAAATATTGTATCTTCAAAGATGAAAAAAAAATCACTCATATTTTCATCCTCACACAGACAGCAACTCTTACTATTTCATCTCTTAGGAATTAAAAAAAATGAAATTGTAGGGTGGATTGCTTTTACAATGTTTTGATAATGTGTTTTACTTTTTAAGAGTTGGGTAATGCAAGAGGAAATTGAGGGAACATAAATCGGGTATAATTCTGTGTCTATTAAGTCCCATAGACTTATAATTTACTTTATGAAATAATGGCTAACGGCTGCTTTCTGTCTAAAAGCACTGCTGCTTCTCTAAGTCAATGACATAAACCCTGCAGTTGGTCCTTCTACCTGCAAGTTCTGCAGAAAGGATGAGGAGCAATTGCAGGTCACATCACCCATGGCAGGGTGGTGGCAAACGGCTGAAGAATGTCACACACGGCTCTGAAGGTGCTAATCTCTCTTGTCATGCAGCAGCGACACATTTGGTGCATGGTGTCACTTAGATGTCAGCCTTAAGGCTGGAGTGAACAGGGGCAGGTTAAATGTGTCTTTAAGAAGACACTGGATTTTAATTGTCAAATTCATCTGTTTGCCCTTTGTTCAGAAAAATTGGTTTGAGTTTATATGGGATCCAGTAGTGATCAGACTAATGCGGTCATGGGACACCCTGACCTCTCCCATGCACATCCAGTTCCGGTGAATGAACCTGGTGCAACAATTATTTCTGCTTTTGGGAAGTAGAAACTCTCACATCCATTGTCCTGGTTGTGGCCTTTATTGTCCTGACCTCCCAGGTCTCTCGCCTTCAGTACCTACTCCTCATCACGGTAATAATCTCCAAAACACAGACCTGCTGGTGTTGCTCTCTGGCCAGTCACCTTTGCTGAGCGTGAAACTGCCAGCAGAGCGTAGTCCAAACACCTTAGGCCTGCAGTTAAGAGCTGGCTCTCACTGGCCTGGATCATTTCTACCTTAATTTCCTGACACTCCCTGACCAGACCCATAGGCTCTGGTTTGTGCAGACCTTCTTGGCATTCTCTATGGAAACCCTGCCCTTTTCTACCTGTCCCCTGGTTTATACTTTTGTTTATTCCATGAAATTCCCTTTCTCTATTTCTTTGTCCTTCGAGAACTGGCACTAACAAATGTTCCCTCTGTGTAAATCTTTTCTGACTATTTCTCTCCATCGGGCAGAGTTATGTACTATCTTCAACTGTACTCTGCTGTATTTTGTTCACAGCACCACCTCCAGTTGTTTGTATTTGTTTTCTGCTCCTGGTTTACTGCAGGTGTTTGTTGGGGGCGCAGCGTACGTTTCACATTTATAGCTCCAGAACTAGCACGATGTCAGAGACATAGTTGCTTGTTCAGTATTTTAAGATAAATAATGTATTAAAGGCTGCAGTTACTGATAAATTAATAAAAATTAGATCGTAGTTACATTTTACAATACCTGTTATTCATTTATTCAGCTGCGCCCTAGTCCCTGCTGTGTGTTGGGCCCTGTGAGTAACATTAATAAGAAAGATGAACACTGTTCCTGATATAGAAGGCTCTTCCCACCTCGGGCAGGAGCTAGCCGTATAGTGTGCATCCCAGCTATGTATTTATTTTACAAAATAGAAGACTATTTGTAAACTTGGATAGTTTTTTTCCCTGCATGAAATTGGGGTGGATAGTGGTATTATAACAGTGTAAGTGGTAAAAATGCAAAGCAGATCTAATCCTTGTTAGTGCTATTCAAAGACGTATCTAAGGGTGAGTCCTCTTTCCTCTACCAGCAAGGGCACAATCCCGGGTGTTTCCTCAGTATGTGCTGCCGGTTTGGAGTCTCCTCTTTCCACCATGGCAGCCACTCCCACAGCACACGGCACTGCCAGGGGAGAAGCAGCGACACCAAGAACACACACACACACACACAGGGGAGCTGCTTCTGCTTCCTTCCCTGCCAGAACCCTGCTGGGATGCACTCCTGGTTCCAGGAATCCATAGCGCTAGCAGCGAAGCGGTGAATCTCCATAAACACCGGCTGCCTTCTTCTGGTAAAGAGAGAAGACACAGTGGAGTTCAGCAAGAGACCCGGAGGAGGGTCCTGTACAGGTCTTTGATCTCAGCACATGCCTATCTTCCGGCCTGGCAGGGTGTGTTTGTTTACACCTTCCTCTACTTTGTGCAAGTGATATGAGGAGTACCAGATATTCATGAGCTCTGACATACAAAGAAACAACCTGAGATAATCACTGGCATTCGGTAAAGGTCAGAGATTACTCTGAAAGGACTTGTGCATACGTAACAGTCACTCTGTATGAGGAGGAAATTCCACATGCACAGGACCAAAAGGTTACAAGACACATCAAGACTGCAGTGAACTCAGCTCTTGCCTCCATGCGGGGAGACAAGTCAATCATCATCATCAAAAAAAAAAAAAAAA
>NW_022900917.1:27891175-27936955 GCF_012274545.1 Fukomys damarensis | reverse complement strand
TCTTTAAACTGTTTGAAGTTATGGCCTTGAAAGATATCTACATTTTAATTCTCAGAATCTGTGAATATGTAATTTAACATGGCAAGAAAGTTTTGAGAAGTGTAAAGGAGATATAGATTTTGAGATGGTAGATTATCCCAGGTGATTCCACTGAGCCTACCCTAGGCACTGTGGTCTTTAAAAGCATACTCTTTCCTGGCTGTGGAAAAAGGAGAGTGGTGAGAAAAGCAGCATCAGAGAAATATTACTTTGAAGGCACTTTGAAAATGGAAGGAGTGGCCCATGAAGCCAGGAAGGCTGGTGGACTCTAGGAACTGGCAAAGCCAGAGAAACAAAAGCAATTCCAGAGCCATCCAAAACAAAACTGTGCCCTGCTGACAATTGATGCCGCATAGTAAGAACCTGATAGGACTTTGGACCTAGGGAATGTGAAAATATAGATTTGTGTTATTTTAAGACACTGAATTTGTGGGAAGTTGTTAAGGAAGCAATAGGAAATGTATGCAAGAATGCACCGTGATAATAATTCTAAGTCCCTGTGGAGAAGACTGGAGTCTGATTATAAGACCAGGGTACAATGAATAGTTTGTTGTGGTTCTTGTAGGAGTCATATACTGACAGGCTGTTTCCATGCAAAATTGTGGTTTAGTTGGTGGGGAATTAGTCCTTATAGCCTCTAATCTACTTTCTGTCTCTCTTTCACTTGTCTATTTCAGATGTTTCCTCTAAGTAGAACCATACAATATCTTTTTGTGTATATCTTGTTTACTTGGCATAATATTGTCAAGTTTTATCTATGTTGTGGCACGTATCAGAACTCCATTGCTTCTCTGAAATAGGAAAAATAAAGTCCTTGGCAGAGTCAGAGAATCTCAAAAAGACCATCCACAATCTGATGACAAGAACTGATTCTCACTTCATGTTTCACATTTGTTACTGAGAACTAATGGTTACTGTTCTAGTGACAAAATATTTTATTTGATTTTCACAATGATCTTGATTTGCATTTATCCCATTTTGGATAAGAAAACTTCAGGTAGGATTTTAAATGACTCATCCAAGGATGGAAGGAGGAAGAACTCAAAACCCAACATCAGTACCATCTAGTGATTCTCTTGTTCATCTTTGAAGCGGGTGTTTATCCCATAAGACTGGTTCATTCTGTTCCCTATTCTTGATACATGTTTTGAATGCAGAACACAGTAAGATTTCCTCTAAAAACTGGGTTTTATTTTATATCCATGGAATAAAAATTAATATGTATATATTATTTTTCCTAAATTGCATTTGTGCGTGTTAGGGAAAAAACCCCAATAACTAGAATTATTTCAGCCCCGTATTAACTAATTTTCTGCCTAGTTTTTTTTGCCAGCATTTTCAGAGCAGGAATCTGAGCTCTGATGAACACCATTAGCATCAGCTACTGTTTTATTCAAAAAATATGAGTAAGAGCTGCTGCATACAGGAGTGTGAGGGTCTATAAATATATAGCACAGAGCAGGCGTGGCATTTTTCTAAATCACCAGCAACTAAAAGTAGGAAAAAGGAAAATAATGCACTGAAATCTAATTCTAAACGTTTTAAATATATCTCATAATTGCCTGTACCTTTTATCTAATCATAGCGATTTAGACTCAGGGATGGAGATTTGTTTTGTTTTGTTTTGTTTTTTTTGAGACGGGGTCTTGCTATATAGCCCAGGCTAGCCTCGAACTCAGATGATCTTCCCTTCTTAGTCTCCCTTGTGCTGGGTTTACAGGTATGCACCACCATACCTGGCCACTGGAGAAATTTTAAAATAAAATTTAAAAAGCAATTTTATTTAGATATAGTATTTCATATACTAAACAATTTATTCATATAAATTTTACAGTTCAATGGCTTTCATATATTACATTAATGATTTTTAAAATTGTGACAAGTCATATATTACAAAATTAACCATTTTAACCTTTTCATTTAAATTTAATATTTAATATTTCATGTAATATTTACATTTGCAATTTTGTGCAACCATCACCATTATCCATTTCCAAAAGATTTTCATCACCCAAACAAAAACTCTGTAACCATTAAGCAATTCCTTTCCTCAGGCCTCTAGTAATCCCTAATTTACATTCTGTCTCTATTGATTTGCCCATTTTAGGTATTTCATATAAGTACAGTCATAGGATATTTGTCTTTTTGTGTTTAGCTTGTTTACTTGGAGTCCTATTTTCAAGGCTCATTCATGATGCAGTGTCTATCAGACTCCCATTCCTTTTTGTGGCTGAATAGTTATATATATACATGTGTGTGTGTGTGTATCATGTTTTGTTTATCCACTCATATGTTAAGAGATAATGAGTTTGTTTCCAACTTTTGGCTTCTACAAATAATGCTGCTTTCACCTCTTTGGATACATATGTATCCAACTGGAAAGGAATTTCAAGTCATACGGCATATTTTACATGCCAGCCAGCAATGAATGAGGGTTCCAATTTTCCCCTATCTTTGCCAATACCATCTTAATAGGTGCCAGCACTTATGGTATTTCATTGAGATTTTATGTAAATGAACCTTTCAACTTGTAACAATACCAAAATTTTTACTATGGTGAGTGGAAAATATTTGTGATATTTCTCACTAATATTGAAATTGGATCCCTTCTATCCCTCAATTTCCCTCAGTTTTGGGCACAGTAAAC
Source organism: Fukomys damarensis (assembly GCF_012274545.1). Taxonomy (NCBI): domain Eukaryota; kingdom Metazoa; phylum Chordata; class Mammalia; order Rodentia; family Bathyergidae; genus Fukomys; species Fukomys damarensis. The sequence continues at coordinate 27,934,269 of NW_022900917.1, read as the reverse complement.
CATTTCTAGGCATTTAACCACTGCTTCCAAAGTTGTTCCTAGACCACTGGTTTTCTAGCTCTTTCTTTTCGCAGGGAAGGCTACATCACCAGGAAGAGGGGGTCAGGCACAGGGAAGAGACCAGAGACGGAGGGATTTCATGCAGTAGGGAAACGTGTCCTATATAAGAAAGCAATAAAGCAGTGCACAGGAGTTGCTGGCTTTTAAAGGGTTGTAAAAGCCATGTATGGTAAAGATAACTTGGGTGTATTCGTGGGAAGGTAGTGGAGGAAATGCATGAGCAGAGCAGTGCCACTCTGAAAATAAACCGCCACCGGAAGTGCAGTGATTCATGGCCATCCTATGCACGACCTCTGCCTTCGAGGTAGGAAAGGAGATGGATTTGGATTCTGAAAATCCTATTCAAGGAAGGATGATCATGTGCCTTCTTTTTCTCCCGAGGGCAGAGGGGTAGCTCTGGAAACCTTCTGCAGATGAGAAATCCGCTTCGCAACCCACCTTCAGTTCCAAATTTGGTCAGAGCTAAGTACAAAGTACTTTGGCCCAGGGATTTGTAAGTTTGTGAGATTTAGACGAGCTACTGTTTCTCACAAAAGGAAGAAGAGGACCTAGTATGGCTTTTTCCTAAGGAGATCCTCTTTGCCAAAGTGCCAGACTCCTGCTTGGTTGATTGCTCCTGAGCAATAGCAAATGGGATTTTGTCATGGAAAAACACTTCTCGGTGACTTTCAAAGGAGTGGTACGATGATCATGATGCGTGATATATTGAAAATATGCCTACTCAGCCACTGTTACAGTTCATGTTAGGAAATCAAGCCATTGTGCAAATATTTATTTGTGTCTTGTACAAGATGATCACCATAAAGTTGTCTGTCAAAAAATATTAATGACAATGTAAATGCTAAAAAGTAAGGGATTGATTAAATAATGCCTCACTCACTTTACTAGAATACCCATTTTGTCATTAAAAGTAAGCCTGTGGAATTTTAAGAATCGACACAGAAGAATAGTAGTAAATTACCAACAAATGATACAAGCAAATTATATAAGAATATATATTAGTTTGTAATATCTATTTTTAACGATAATTGTAGCTCTAGCTCTCTATCATTTTTTGCTAGTAATATATCTAAATTTTAAAAATAACATATTTTAGTGATACATAAACTTGTACATATTTATGTAGTACCATGTGGCTGTTGTGATGCATGCATATATTGCATAATAGGATTTTAATTTCTCCTCAGGATTATTTGTATTTTAGAACATCATAGGTTGTCGGATGGTGAATCTACACTACAACCCCGTGTTCCCTACTCACACATCACAGAGACGGCCACAGTGACAATTTCACAATTGCGATTGCAAAGGGGCCTGGGTCCTTTGCGTATCCTCAGCATCATCCCTCTATGTTTCCACATACTTACAACGGTACTGTGACACCCTGGATCTTCTTTACAAAAGAACTCTAAATTCTTAGAGAAGATCAGCAAGATACAAGGCAGCAAATGTGGATGGGAGAGGAGACGTGGAGATAGTTCAGCAATGGTGCATCTTCCTGGTTTGGTCACAGAAGAGGGGGTCTTCCAGTCCCCACTGCCGAGTGCCCTCTGAGTTCTGCATCTTTTTGTTTTTTAGCCTGGGGATTATCAGGGCAACGTTTCCATGCCAGAGCATTCAAGACATTATCCACCCCTTCCCCCCAAAATTAGAGGTCAGTGTGGTGAGTAGCAGCTCTAAAAATCCGTATCAGATAAGAATGTAGATTTTGCCAACAGAGTCTGTTGTTATGTATGAGTTATTCATTAAAAAGTTAGTAAACAATGCTGGTGAATTGAAGGCACTGCTAAAGCATTTGCTCACAGTTAATTTCAGCAGGGTCTGATCTTTCAGTTGCTTAATGAGCTGAATGAAACATCCAAACTGTCTTTCCCACACCGATTCTTTACATGCTTGGCTCGCATGGTCTATAAGTATCACAGGGCTCACGGGACCAGATGATCTAATATTATTTATGCTGTCCATAAGAACAATGGTGTGGTTTGAGATCAATATTTCTAAGTTTACCTGTACATTCACTTATAATATCTAAATAAAACATTAATGCTGCATTTTCAAAATGTTATGCCACAGAGTGAAATGCAAACATGTTTAATTTTTAAAGTTGCTTCTGAAACATTTCCTGACAGAATCTGGGTCAAGCAAGTGTTCGGCCCCTAAGTCTGTTTTTCCAGGGGCTCCCACTAACAAGGTCTTTCAGGAATTAGAATAGATCTGAAAGCAACAGAGCACAGATTTTAAAAGATGATGTTTAAATATTTTAGACTATGCACAAACGAGAGTTAGTTTCTTTACTCAGGCAAAGTTTGAGTGAGAAAAGAATATCTTCAACACAGTAAAATAAAGGTATGCCTGTAATCCTGAGATTTAAACCCAGGGCCTCACACATGGAAAACAAGCACTATACCATTAAGCTGCACCACTGACCCTGGTAAGGTCTTTTTAAAAGGTACTTAAAGTTTTGTATACCTTTTTCTCATCTAAACCAAAAACAGATTTCCATTTTTCTCCTAGAAATATCTCTTTTAAAACACAATAGTTTTACTGAATAGATTCGGCAAACACCTATTGCATGTGGACTCTGTACTTGAGTGTTCTATAAAATATTCCAAGTGCCTCAAAATAGTCCAAGAAATCTATCATCTGTTCACACCTAGGAAAACGAGATCCAAAAGTCCACTTTAGTCTGGGTACTACCTGTTCTCTCCTCCCATCTTCACAACCATACTCTAACTTCTTTTCTAGTTATAGTGGTTTAGTTGGACTTGTTCCACATATGAAGTTTAGGCAATGAAAGATTTCAGAAGTTTATAAGGAAAACCAGTAACACAGTGTGTGTAGGCCTTGCTACGCTCATGTAATTCTGGTGAACATTTTCTGTATATTTTATGAATCTGTTTTTATTCCACATTGCCCTTAGAACCAAAAGAAGTTGCCACAAGTCAATTGTCTGTATCAACAGATATTTATCAAGTAACTATTATATTTCAAGTAACTAGAATATGGCAATGAAGTGATAAACAACCCTGACTTCATGGGAGCCTTAAACATCATTGTGTGATAAACTGGGTAATAGGAGACCATCCATTGCTTCCTTGTCTTCTCTTCCTTTAATAGCTGTCTTTAAAATGTTATGTTTTTGCTGTGCCTCTGTGATATAAGATCTACACTTATTATGTACAGCAAATGAATTCTTAAATATACATAGGCCGTGTAAAATGCATGTAGAGAATATGAAAACAACAACTCAATGTAGGAAAAATATATTACATTCCACGAATGTAATATTTCCAGGAAAGGTTTTGGGCTCTTTCTCTTTCTCATCTACCTTTCTTTCAATTCTAATGTCCCACCACAAATTTTCTGTTGTTAAATGATCACTGTATAGATTTAGTACAAATCTGTGACATTTCTAATATGACATTGCCATTTTGATCAAATCTATTTATGTGTAACCGTTCTTGCTTCAAAAATGTGAATGACTTATTATCTTCTTTATTTACCAATCCCTCATTGCCATTTGCTCTGTTTCTTAGTATATTTTTCTTACTATATTGTTCAACCCTCCTTGGTAAACATAGAATTATACAATGTCTGATGGTCTATAAACTCAAATCCCTCTCATTTTTCGAAATGTTAGCACATACCTTTTCTGAAAATGTGCTTGTCAGTTTTATTTTCTTATTACATTATAAAATCTTTAAAGGTAGAGAACATCTCATGAGAGGTATATAAACTTAACAACATAAAAACACAGTGGCAACACCCTCAAATCCTAGGAAGTCATTTAGTAATATTTATCTGTGTTACTAGAATAGTTCTAATTTGTTCTGGGGAAAAAGGAGCATTAATGTCATTATCTCTGCTTTAAAATTGACCCAAGAGAAAGAATTTCATTTTTCTTCAGTCAAGTATTCATAATTCTTATGTACTCTTTATACTGTAGAACAAATATAAGAGTGCTTATAAAATACTTCAACATCCAGGGTCCCTTAGGAGTATGGTGTATTTCTAAGAGTTAATGACACATGCATTTACATTCATTACACTTATACACATTAAGCATCAGAGTATATTACTTTTTTTGGTGTTGTGTATATTCAGCTGTTTGCTGTTTGGTTTCAAAACACATTTTTTCTCTTGGGACTTTTTACAACATTATGGTAATTTGAGAAAAATTAAATAAAAGTTTTCATTAAGAAAGAACTGTATTTTCATTGTGTGTGTGTGTGTGTGTATGTATGTGTGTCTTTAAAAGTGATTTTATTTTGAAAGAAAGTTTATTTGGTAGAAAAGTATTCAGATTTGGCAAGTACAAAAGTTGGGATTTTCACATTGGTTTTACTCTTCAACTATATGTCTTTGGACAAGAAAGTTCTCCAAGCATTAATTTTCTCACTTGTCAAATAAAGATAATAGTTATTCAAAATTTGTAGCATTGTGGTGATGACGAAATAAAATATGGTTTTTAATAAAGTATGAGCAAATGTTAACTGTTTTCACTTAGGCATTTATTTTAAAAAATATTTACGACTTAACATGCAGCCACAGCTCTAAGATCTTTGAAATCCTTAATTGATTTATTCCTTTATTTAATAGTTTAATTTCAACAACTTTGTGGGGCAGGTGATTTTATTATTTCTATTTTATAGATGTAGAAACCATAGGGTCAAGAGGTTATGATAACTATTCAAAATGAAGAGATACTGTCAGAGAGAGGATTGCACACTGTTTTATTTACATAATAATTCAGCCCATTTATTTAGCTAGGAAACGTTGTAGGTATTTTGGGTGTAAAGATGAAGATGTTTCTATTCTTCAGAAGATCATAGTGTAGAAGTAAAGAAAGATTTGTGAACAAATAATTACAACCAGCGCGGCACATCCGCTGAAGACGTGTGCAGGGGCTGAGGAACCACAGTGGGATGGAAAGCTGAGAGGCGGGTCCTCTCTTTCCACACTGGAGGGGCTACGGTACAGAACCAGGCTAAGAGCTCAAACCTGACCACGGGCTGACAAGGATGAGAAATAAAGAGACAAATAATCAGGTTAAAATGCCGAGGGCCAGGGAGCTCTTGTCTCCCTTTGACAGAGAGCCCTGAGTGCGTGGCGTACTTTGGCTTTACTCACTCAGATGTGGGCACAGCCATTAGCGATCTGTCCCCCATCCTCCACAGTGCTTGTCTCGGTGAACAGCAGGACCTCAGATGTGTCACTTCTCCCTGCAGCGTGTCAGCGCGCCTGCGTGTCCTCCTTCATCTCACTGCTCACTGAGGAGGCCGGCTAGGCCTCAGGCCTCCCATCTGGCCTCCGACACCATGGAACAGGTACAAACGCAGACCTGCATCCCACACGTCCAAATAAATTAAGTTCCATAAGGCTGTTTTTGTAATGACAAAATTGAAAGTCTGTGTACAGCTATGGGTTTGATGCTATGAAGTGTTGGCATAAAATTCAAATTGTCCGATTTAAATATTGGTGGGCATTGCCTTTGTATCTTTGGAAGGCATAGTTTTCTCAGCCTTTTATTGTTATGTGCAATAATATAAAAAACATAATTTACAGATGAAATTAATTTATTCCACACATATTTTCCTGGCTTTAATTTTAGCAAAGTGACTAGTTATGATTTAATAATCAGGATTTTCACATAATTTTTGACATTCAAAGTAATGGCCTACATGTCAAGAATATACTTCTGTTCCAACTGCATAAAATTTGAACCTTTTTTATCAAATTGAAATGAAGAAAAATGTGCAATATTTAAATTATTTAAAAAATTTTATTTTATATAATCTATTAAAATGTAAAATATTAAACCATTAGCTAAAATTGCAATTTCTCACTTAATGTTTTGAAAACTTAATTGTATTGCATTAAATATTTTTGAAAAACTGCCAGCCAGGTTGATGCGTGCCTATAATCCCAGTACTCTGGAGGCTGAGGCAGGGAATTGCTGTGAGTTTCAGGACAGCCTGGCCTACATAGTAAATGGAAGGCCAGCTTGAACTACATAGCAAGTTCCTGTCTCCCAAAATAAAACAAGACAAAATTTTGAAAAACTAATACTATCCCCAGTTCTAGCAATCCATGTCCATTTAGTTGCGAATTGGATTGAGGAATCACACAATGTATATCTAGACCAACTCATATACAAACTTGAGAATGCTGTGAATTGTTTAAAATTGCAAAATATTTCTCAGCTGCCACGTGTAGCTGCTATGAATACTTGAGTAGCTGCAACCATAAATGGAGCACATAGATAAATACGCAAGCGCGGACAGGCTCTCTCTCTAACAGTTCATTTTGCAAGACTATACATATGCAAATTCCAGATGGCACAGACGCTGACAGAGAAGAAGGATTACTGTGGGCTTTCTCCTGTTTAAACACCCTTACTGCTCCAAACCTAATACTCTGCAGCGTCATCTGCCTAAGGTCCATGGTGCTGCAATCCACAAACCTTTGTGCCATTCAGTTGTCTTTTGCTTCAAGGACATAGGGCTGGAGCTGTGGAGAAGGATTTTCTCAGGATCTGAGTCATGTCAGTCCTGACAACAGACAGGTAGGCCTGCTGTGCCAAGCTGAGCACCAGATCCTGAGAGACAGGGGCCTACATATGTTTTTCAGTGAATTTGTTTTTGTTTACCTGTAATATATGAGACACTAAAATGCTGGGTCTAGCCAGAGCTCCTTCTTGCTTAGGTCTAAGGGTTTATGTAAGTGCTGCCTATGAGACCAAGGGCTTTTTCAGATGAGTTAGACATTTTCTTGAGTCTAGAAAGAGGACAAAATGGAGTATGTTACTGAGAATGTGCAAAGGCACTGAGGTATACAGTAGTATAACTTGTTCAGGAACTGCAGATGTGTCTCTATGGCTGGAACACAGGTTGCTTGAGGAACGTAATAAAAGATGAAGGTGGAGAGTTTAGCTGGGACAAATCATAGTGGCTGTAAGAGCCAAACTGAAGGAACTTGGAATTTTCCATTAAGCAAGGAAGAAACCAATGGATTTTACACAGAGATAGTATTTGATGAAATTGCACTTTGAATGTGGAGTAAATGCAGACCTGCATCCCACACGTCCAAATAAATTAAGTTCCATAAGGCTGTTTTTGTAATGACAAAATTGAAAGTCTGTGTACAGCTATGGGTTTGATGCTATGAAGTGTTGGCATAAAATTCAAATTGTCCGATTTAAATATTGGTGGGCATTGCCTTTGTATCTTTGGAAGGCATAGTTTTCTCAGCCTTTTATTGTTATGTGCAATAATATAAAAAACATAATTTACAGATGAAATTAATTTATTCCACACATATTTTCCTGGCTTTAATTTTAGCAAAGTGACTAGTTATGATTTAATAATCAGGATTTTCACATAATTTTTGACATTCAAAGTAATGGCCTACATGTCAAGAATATACTTCTGTTCCAACTGCATAAAATTTGAACCTTTTTTATCAAATTGAAATGAAGAAAAATGTGCAATATTTAAATTATTTAAAAAATTTTATTTTATATAATCTATTAAAATGTAAAATATTAAACCATTAGCTAAAATTGCAATTTCTCACTTAATGTTTTGAAAACTTAATTGTATTGCATTAAATATTTTTGAAAAACTGCCAGCCAGGTTGATGCGTGCCTATAATCCCAGTACTCTGGAGGCTGAGGCAGGGAATTGCTGTGAGTTTCAGGACAGCCTGGCCTACATAGTAAATGGAAGGCCAGCTTGAACTACATAGCAAGTTCCTGTCTCCCAAAATAAAACAAGACAAAATTTTGAAAAACTAATACTATCCCCAGTTCTAGCAATCCATGTCCATTTAGTTGCGAATTGGATTGAGGAATCACACAATGTATATCTAGACCAACTCATATACAAACTTGAGAATGCTGTGAATTGTTTAAAATTGCAAAATATTTCTCAGCTGCCACGTGTAGCTGCTATGAATACTTGAGTAGCTGCAACCATAAATGGAGCACATAGATAAATACGCAAGCGCGGACAGGCTCTCTCTCTAACAGTTCATTTTGCAAGACTATACATATGCAAATTCCAGATGGCACAGACGCTGACAGAGAAGAAGGATTACTGTGGGCTTTCTCCTGTTTAAACACCCTTACCGCTCCAAACCTAATACTCTGCAGCGTCATCTGCCTAAGGTCCATGGTGCTGCAATCCACAAACCTTTGTGCCATTCAGTTGTCTTTTGCTTCAAGGACATAGGGCTGGAGCTGTGGAGAAGGATTTTCTCAGGATCTGAGTCATGTCAGTCCTGACAACAGACAGGTAGGCCTGCTGTGCCAAGCTGAGCACCAGATCCTGAGAGACAGGGGCCTACATATGTTTTTCAGTGAATTTGTTTTTGTTTACCTGTAATATATGAGACACTAAAATGCTGGGTCTAGCCAGAGCTCCTTCTTGCTTAGGTCTAAGGGTTTATGTAAGTGCTGCCTATGAGACCAAGGGCTTTTTCAGATGAGTTAGACATTTTCTTGAGTCTAGAAAGAGGACAAAATGGAGTATGTTACTGAGAATGTGCAAAGGCACTGAGGTATACAGTAGTATAACTTGTTCAGGAACTGCAGATGTGTCTCTATGGCTGGAACACAGGTTGCTTGAGGAACGTAATAAAAGATGAAGGTGGAGAGTTTAGCTGGGACAAATCATAGTGGCTGTAAGAGCCAAACTGAAGGAACTTGGAATTTTCCATTAAGCAAGGAAGAAACCAATGGATTTTACACAGAGATAGTATTTGATGAAATTGCACTTTGAATGTGGAGTAAAGTGAGAAGAAGTGTAACCACAGAGGCAGTTATGCCAATTAGAGCGGCAATTATTCCCAGAAGAGCAATGATGTCATTCACAAAGATGTGGTATTGGGCAGAGGTGGTGGCACACACCTGCAATCCCAACATTGAGGAGTCTGAGGCAAGGGGATCATGAGTTTAAGGCCAGCCTGGGCTACATAGTGAATTCTGTGTCATCTCCTCCCTTATTCTTCCCAAAAAGAGTGGACACTGAAATGAGGACACGGATGTGGGAGGAGGTGAGGGGCTGGAGTTTCGGGGAAGACTGGAACATTAGAGTTATTTACTGTCTGCTGGAGTGAAAGGTGCATTCCAGTACCTCCAACATTTTAACTGCAGTATCACACGTCTTTCCTTAACTGGATTCATTGGTATATAGTGTTTCAGAACTTTGATTTGCAAATCACCTACATTTTTATGGATTTCAAAGAGAGCCCATACAAAGTTCTCAGGGGTGCTGGTCTATACAGTTGCACAAGTGTTTTCATTTCCTGCACAGAACTTCTTGGCTGCTGTTTCCTTGAATTGGAGTTCGATTAGGTTCACCAGTTATAGACAACAGGGCTACAATGTATGCTACTCACTGATAAGCGTTTTGTGCTACACTGTCCTTCAGTTACCTTTGCTAAGATTCTTTTTCTATTTTGTCCAGTGGGAAACATTTGCAATCTTTTCTGAATTTTCTAAATAGACTGAAACTTTACAAAAGGTTCCCTTTGTTTTCAAAGTGCTGATTCAATTATTTCTAAATCAAGTTTAATTTAAAACAACGTTTGTTTTGTTCTGCTGTATTTGACTGTATGTAACCTTTTACAACTGACTAGGAGCAGCAGACTTGTAACAAATGTAGCTTGAACTTTACTTGAAAGTTTGGCAGACACAGGCAGGGGGGATTATGTTTTTTTTGTATCTCTTTACAATCCATTTTTATTCATGCATATCAGATCCATCTTCTCAGGATAGCTGGGCCAGCTGCATTGCTTGATGCAAATTCAATTCTGCTGACCTCTAAAAACATATCTTGACCTTAAATAGAAGAATGTAAGAAGCGCTACCTTTTCAACTAGGAACTTCTGAGCATGTGTTGTGGTGCCAATAATTGCTTCTGTCCAGATTCTGTGCGCTAACTTCATACTTGATAACCGAAGTTCTCCGAAGTATAGAGAATAATGTCCTTTTTACCCATTTTTAAATCTAGGAGTCGAATCCTGGTTCCTCAACTTTAGCTTTATTCCTGGGGCTTGTACCTGTGTGTCTACATTCCAGATTTTTCCAGGACATACCATTATCTTGTGCGTAGTTTCTTAGTGTGGGCCTACTAGTTTTTAATCTGTTGCCTTACCTTTTACATATTTTATTTCATATGCCTGCCAAGATGGCTTATCTTCATTTCACCGGGAGCAGAGATGACAATAGATTCCAAAAACTTTCACTGTATTCTTGTTGAGCAAGTTGGTTTGTTTCTTGAAAGACAGGCAAATCTGTAGCTAGTATTTGGGTAGAACTTCGTTGGATAAGAAGCAATAGGAAGTTAGATTTAAACCATTCCACCTCTGCCTTCCTAGCAGAGGTTGTATGTTGATTATAGTATGTAGTTCAGATTTGATTTAAAGTTACCTATATGAATGTCTTTCCATATAACTTTTCTGTGACAAAGTCTCTTCATTTCAACATCGTTTGCAGCATTTCCAAGTGGGAAATGCAGACTAAATGTTTACAAAGTAAAGAAATATAAGATTGGAATTTGAAACAGTCAATAAGATCAGTGCCTTATTCTTTTGTTGATTTGCTAAACATTAATGAGATGCTTTCCACATAGTAAAATTTGCACTAAGTATTTGAATAATAAAGAATAGAACTGTGCATCATTTTTAAAATGCAGAGGTAGTAACTATACTTACTGTTTGAATTTTTTTTCCTGCACAGAAATAAGCTAACCTATTAGTAGTTTGGGCTTGGTTTTTCATGTACAATGTAACATTCTTTTTTTGTAGTGAGAATAACTATGTCTCTGTCAAATCAAATACACTGAGTGTCAACTATATGCTCTAACTTTGTCTTTCTCAGGAAGTGCAAAGATGAGTGATAATTTCTCGAAGAAGATAGACTAGTCATCCTCACACTGACATAAAATGAGCATGTGCAAAAAAATGCTTTAACTCATAAATTAGTGAAGGATCTGTAAGATGTCACAGCTGGACCATTCAAGGAGCAGAGACATAAGAGGAATAAGAAATTCTAAAATTAATTTATGAATAAATGCAAAAATCATTGTGTCAGAATCATTGCAAAAGTAAGTTCCATCTCATTGGACACAATTACTTTGCACTCTTGGCAAATAATTATTTGATTATTGGATTTCTACAAGTGACAGAGTTGTCATAGAGCATGAAGATGATAAAGTATTAGATAATCCATACGCCCATTATTTGATTTTCTGCCCATTTTAAAGTTTTTCACAAGCCTTCCAAACAATTTTTTCTCTTCTTTTTATGATGATTTCAAGAAAATATTATTCTTGATCAGAAAATAAAGCTTATTTCATTACTTTTATTTGATTGTTTACATAGGTTCCAGAAATTATTGTTTTGCAATGGAGCACACCTTACACTTTGTAAAACCATATAATTTATTTAAAAAATTAAATCATTCTCAGAAATTTCCTTAAAGATTCTCCAAAATAAAAGATGAGCGAATCATTTCTGTCTAGATATTTTCCCCTCTCCCTTGTTCTTGTGGTATGTTGTTGATAGCCCAAAAGAAGAGATAATGAAGGGCATGGGAATTAAGAAACAAGAGAAAGGGGAAGAGCTTGGGGGAAATGCTCACGTGCTGTGCCCTGGTCGCTCCACGCTAGACAAGGTCTATCTCCAGTGGTGGGGACCGAGGGAGCCTTCTGAAACAGATGCCACTTGAAATCATCATTAAGGTTTCTTAACGAAGCGGAACAGCTCCATGTTACAGCCAAGTGCTACTGCTCAAGCGCTTACAGCTGCTGCGGTTCGAAGAGTGGATAATCTGAAAGTTACTCGGAGAGATGGAGAAAAACCTTTTTTAGCTGACTGGCTCAGAGGACTTTGTCCACTCTGGATTCTGAGCCCTGAGTTGCAGTGGGCACCTGTTTATGTACAGTTGGGGAAAGGAAGTAGAAAGCAACCTTTTAGGGTAGTAGAGAAATAGCTAGAAGCAGGAACCTCTGGGGTCCTGTAGTTAACTGAACAAACACTTTGGATACATTGAGTAGTTACATCAGCACAAATGTTACAGAACGTTTTGATACATTGGGCAGGAATCCCATGGCAAACGGCTACATTTCTGGAACAGAACATTTTATAGAAAAAAAACATAGGGGAGGCCAAAGGCAAAGGCTTGCCCTACTGTATTTTTTTTTTTTTCCTTTTCATTTGCTTTGTCAGCATGGCTAGGATTTTAACAGCAAGAGTAGAGGATCCCTGGGAAGGGGAAGAACATGAGCAAAGGCAAAGAACAAGATAAGTCTAGAGAATGTCAAATGCTTCATGGGGAGAGGCATTATGTACTTGACGACAAACAGGGAGGGTAAGCCCTTCCAGGAAAATTTTGACTAGGAACATGTTTTGAGCTTCAGGGAGCTCATAGTTAAAGCTGCAAGGCAATGGGGAGCCATAAACTGCACACACACAAACACACACACACACACATACACACACCACATCACATCTATTAGTTCCTAACCATAACAGGTCCTCATAATCTCTTGGGGGTTCTTTGAGGACGATCTTGAATCATCCCATATGTTAGTCATCTTTCCCATCTGTGAGGTGCAATACTGGATACCCACAACTTAGAGGAGGAGAGGTTTGATTAGGCTCTCGGTTTTAGGAGATTTAGTGTGTGGTTGGCTGGCTCCAAAGCAGAAGTGCATGGTGGAGGAAAGCTGCTTAGTTCATGTTAGTGGGGAAGAAGAGCAGGAAAACAGGGCCAGAGAAGAAGGGCAATAGAGCACACATTGTACCCAAGGTTATGCCTCCATGACACATCCAGACGCATCCAAGAGTGTACTCTCCTGATCTACTGGGTATTTCTTAATTCAGTAAAGTTGACACATCAGGATTAATGGCCACTCCCATGTTTATAGAATGAATCAGGAGAGTTGGAAAACTATAAGTCAAAAAAGGTGGAGAAAAAAGGAACCCTTCTCCATTGCTGGTGGGAGTGTAAACTCATAGAAAAAGTTAAAACTTTCAACCACTGTGATACACTCATACTCTTGTTTCTAGCAGTACTATTTATGATAGGTAAATCTTACAAACAGCCCATATGCCCATCAACAAATGAATGGATAAAGAAAATGTGGCATTTATATATAATGGAGTACTACTCTGCCACAAAGAAGGACAAACTTGAGTTATTTGTAGGACAATAGAAGTACCTGAGACTGTAATCTTAATGAAGTAAACTGGACATACAAGTTTAAATATAGCATTGTTTCTCTTATGTAAAAAAACCAAAGGGTACACAGGGAGCATAATGGAGGATAGATATTGGGAAATAGGAGGAACATGTTCATACGGAAGAGGAAAAAGGGAAGAAAAGGTAAAGGAAAACATGAAAAGAAAAAGATGCAAACAAAGCTTTTGTAAATGGGGAGGGAAGGAAGTGTTGAAGGTGGTGAGAAGAATGGAGAAAAAAAGAATTAAGGTATATCATATACAGGTACAAATTCCCTATAATGAATGTGATCAATTTGTATGGCAAATATATACTAATAAAAATAAAGGTAAAACAAGATATCACAAGTCAGTAAAAAAAATAACTTTTTAAGTGATTTTTATTTTTAGGTTTTGGATTAACTTGTGGATTATAGCTTATTGACCAGGAAATTCTATTTATTCATTTATAAAAATTTTACTGAGTACTTACACTGTATCAGATAGACAAATTGCTGGAAATATAGAAACAAAACCAGTAGAAACTCAGTGGTGTCATTGGGTTTGCAGCCTAGGGGGATTAACCAATGCCAAACAGATAATTACACAAATTATAACTACTGAGTAATGTTGAGAAAAAAATTCATGAGGACGTAAGACGGGGGCCTGACAAATCTAGGGAAGAACATCCTGGAGTGACAAGGTTTTAGCCAAAAATCTGAGGGCTCAGCTAGAAGAAAGGTTTGCAAGCCACTGTACGTAATTCAGGGTACAGTAAGGAAGGCCTGAAAGAGGGGCTGGATGAAGAAGGGTGTGCACGTGCTGTTGTTTGCTCGGCCCAGTAAATTAAAGTGCAAAATGGTGTAAGAAAAGCATCAGGAAGTAAAGAAAAAAAATGCGTGAGCAGGACGCAAAATGAACTATCGGACTGGCAGAAGTATGGGTTTACCAGGTATTTAATAAGAACTGATACCACTGTCCAAGCACAGAAAGCTTAAATGGAGACTGCAGTCTCTGGAGATTGCATCCTTGTTAATTTCTTTTTCACTACAACAGAAAACTATGTTCATGCTAGAATGAAGAATTTAAAGTTTATAGACCAATCACGTACAATGCGGAAGTCCAAAAATATAAAACAAAACAAAACTATCTCTCACGACTTTAGAAAGAAAAATGCCCAAGGGAACTCTAGGTTTTAAATTATCGCTCTATCTAGAATTTCTCTCTTTACTTGTATTGAGTTTTACCTATTTTAGGAAGCAATCAATGGTACAGGTACTGCAGTTCCTTTTTCTTGTTATTTAAACTGCAGAACTCTCTGAGCCCCAAATTTCATGGATTTAAAAAACGCCTCTGTTTAACTCATGTTCTACTTGAAAGCTTATTTTTAGTTTGTTTTCTGATTAACTTGGTTAGTTTTCTAATTTGTATAGACTTACTTACTTAGATATGGCTTAATGATTTACTCCAGTAATTACAAAATAAATATAATTTCCTGAATTGCTATTCAATTCATATGGCGAGTAGAAGGTAATGGCTGCTTTTGATAGTTAGATGACATGTTAAGGTTCTACTGGTACAAATTTTAGGGACAGTACTATACAGGCCACAGTACTGGAGATATCTTTCACAAGTGAAGCCAGTTCTAAACCTTACTTAGATCCACCTGACTTTCCTCTTAATTCAAACTTTGCTTTCTTTTGTTCCTTACATCTTCATGGAAGTGGTAGCCCATTTTGAGTCTCCATTTTGCTCAATGCAATCCTTTAAAGCAGATTCCCTCTAGGAGGCTATAGCCCATTCTCTGGGAAGTCAGTGAACTTCACAGACTCTCCATCCAGTGCTCAGCTAGGATCTTTTCCTTAGGAATATTGAACTGCATCTAGAAAAACATTTTTTTTTCATGCATTGGGTATCATCATTTCTGTAAAGAGAAAATGTAAGAGGTAACTTGTTACTTTGTGAATTTAATATGAGTGTTCTTTACTCTTGAGAGAAGAAGGAAGAGTTAAGGGATATGGGAAAGGTTATGTTTGAAAAATTAGAGCCGTAAGAGCCATTTCAAGTTCAGTGATAGTATTAGTTGGAACCACGTATTAGTTGAACTCTTGAATGTAAGTGGACTGAAGATACAAATTTGGAGATCATAAAAGTAAATAGAATTTACATAGCTTGTTAAGTCAGGATAATGGATAAGGCAGCCCCAGCACGGCAAGTCTAAAGTAGTACCACTTGACTTTTCCTTTTTTACACTGAACCCATAGTTTTGATGACATGATTTTTGGAATATGAGTTTCGCATTACTAGTGAACAGACTGTACCACTTTACCTTCTTCCAGCAATGTATAATGGCTTTTGTTTCTTTTATCCTTGTAAGCACTGTGTATTAGTTTTAACACCTTTGCTAATTTTATATGTAAAGAATTATGGAACACTGTTTTGAGCAGCATTTGATTGCTAATATTGAGTAGTTTATATCAGTCATTTGTATTTCTTCTCACTGAATTGCTTTTTTTAACTTGTTGATAATTCATTCAATTTTTATGTTAGTAACTTGTGAAACCTTTTTTTTTTTTTTTTTTTTTTTTCATGCTGGGGATTGAGCTCAGCCCCGTGAGCTGGCAAGGCAGGTGGCAGAACCACTGAGCCAAATCCCCAGCCCCAAAACTATTTTATATAGGAAGAACTTCAATCCTATGGATGTCAACTATGTTGAAAAAATGTTTTTAGCTGTTATTTGCCTTATCATGAGAAGTTCTTTTGCTGTTGCTGTTGTCATCTACATATTTTAAAATTTCAGTTATTCTGTTATATCACTTTTAAACCTTTGGTATTTAGAATAAAATTCTCCAACCACATATTACTTACTTATCTATTTACTAGTATATTAATGATTTCTTTGAAAAATGTCAAACATCTTAGATTTATTTTGGTACATGGGTGAGATAAGGTTCTGTGTTTTCTTTTTTCTAAGTAGCTAAATATTATTGTAGCATTGTATACAGGTCTATCATACATTTGTTCTTTCTGGAAATTCAGGTCAACTAGTAACATAGTAGAAAATAACACATCTAAATGGCTTAACGTATATAAAAGTGAATTAAATACTTATTGATGAATTGGAAAATGTATATTCTCTAGTCTCTCTCTCTCTCTTTCTCTCTCTCTCTCTCTTTCTCAATCTCTTTTTTTAGTATCAGGGTTTGAACTCAGGAGCTTGCCCTTCAGAGGGAGGAGGCAGCACCTAGCTAAAGCCCCAGCCTAATTTTCTAGTCTCTGAGAGTAACAATTAAAACCACTTAACTATAGCCCTCTCTATGGTAACTTGTCTTTTTCTACTTTCTCATGCTAAGGGGATTAGCATTACAGAAGCCATTGTAAGAACCTTGAAGTGAGCTTGTGATTTCAGTATTCTAACTGATGTCTACAAATAAGACTTCTTTGTCCTCCAGTTCCACTTTTGGTACAAGACAAAACCAAGCACATATTTTTAATACTCTATGATCTCCTTATGAGTTATGTCTGTGTGAAAGCAAGAATTCTAAACAAGAACACTATGACAACTTCATCTAAAATATTTGTTACTTTATGCAAAACAATGCTCAAAACAATCAGACCCCCCAAATATAAAGACCCGATTCAAAAATGGGCATCTGAAATGAACAGACACTTCTCAGACAAAGAAGTAAAAGCAGCAAGTAAATATATGAAAAAATGTTCCACATCACTGGTCATTTGAGAGATGCAGATGAAAATAACAGTGAGATTCCACCTCACCCCAAAAAAGAATGGCTGCTATCAAGAATCAACCAATAACAAATGTTGGCGGGGTTGTGGGGAGAAAGGAAGCCTTCTTCATTGTTGGTGGGAGTGCAGACTGGTTCAAGCACTGTGGAAATCAATATGGAGATACCTCAAAGAACGAGGATTAGAGGTTTCATTTGACCCAGCTATCCTGCTGTTGGGTATCTTTCCAAAAGAATTAAAGGAATCATACCACAGAGATATATGCACACCCATGATTATAGTGGCGCAGTTTGTAATAGCTAAAAGTTGGAAACAGCCCAATTGCCCAATAGTTGGTGACTGGATAAAGAAGATGTGGTTTTTCTATAAAATGGAATACTACTCAGCCATAAAGAATGAGAAACCAGTCATTCGTAGGAAAATGGATGCATATTGAAGCCATACTCTTAAGTGAAATAAATAGGACACACATGTGTTAATACCAAATAGCTTCTCTGGTGTGAAAAACTGAAAGTGTAAGTAATACCCAAATTGCATAACTGATAATGTGAAATGGGAAAAAAAGAGCTAATGGTGTAGGAGAAGTGGGAAGGGTAGGGGAGAGGAAATAAGGGAAAAGAAAAAATATGAGAAAAGTAAAAAATGAAAACAAAAGTCTTCGTAAATAGGGGAGAGTGAAGGGGGTGAAGGGAGGGCAAGGGTATGGGGAAAAATGAGAAGCAAGACCAGTCATGTAAAGGTACAAGATCTCAATGATGAATGCAACTGTACTGTACACCTAAAATGTACCAATAAACTCAATGAGAAAAAAAAAAAGAAATCCCTGTACATTGTGTCACAGGGAGCAGTTGATAAATACACATTTGGAGTTCATTGTAATCATAAAGACAATGTACATAAAATAAGTATTTCCTTATGCATTCATGGCCTTGGATACAGAGAATGTTGAATTATTTTAGCCCATTATTAATCTGGTGGTATCCTCCTTAACTGAGCTTTATCTTCTATGTCTTTTTAAATTCTCTTTTGTGACACTTTATTTTATCTGCTAATAAGAAATTCACTAATATTTGGATTTTCTTTCATTTTTATCTTTTTATATCTCTTCTAAAAAAGAACTTTATATTAACTCAAAATAATAACTAGAAAGAGAAAAAGAAGATAATTTATGAACTATACCAGAAAGATATGGTCAGTTTATCTTTAAGCAACTGCGATAAAGAATAAGGTGGAAAAAAAAGTGGGAAGGGGAGGGGAAAGGTAATAAGGGATAAGAAAAAAATGTGAGAAAATGAAAAGATGGAAATAGTGTTTGTAAATGGGGAGGGGAGAAGAGGGTGAAGGGAGGGCAGGGACAAGGGGAGAAAAAGAGAACCAAGACCTGTCATGTAAAGGTACAAGATCCCAATGATGAATGTAACTGTGCTGTATACCTAAAATGTACTGATAAACTTAATTAAAAAAAAGAATAAGGTGGAAAGGCAAAACTACCTGTTATATTAGAGAAAAGATCAAGAGAGACCCAGAGTCCTTCATAGCCCACTTTTTAATAATTCAGACTTAGAGCAAGGATCTTGTTCTGAGGTCCAGAATGATTTGTGACTGAAAAGAAATAAATAGGGTAGATTTTTAAATATTCTAAAGTTTAGTATGCAATTTGATTAGATCTAATTATGTAATTTGTTTTGCAGGGGAGAGGGAGAGGGAAGCTCATAGCTTTATTCACATATTCATAGGTATCTCTGACTACAAACTAATGAAAAGCCACTAACATGGAGTAACTAGAGTTATAAGAAATAGACACATGCTCTTTTGTGTCCTATAGGAAATGAAGATATTTCTTTTTATTTATTTTCTTTGGCATAATTCCCCTTTGGATGAATTTAATGCTTTTAGGGGTTTTATTGGTTTAAATTTACAAACATGAACATTTTAGGAAATATTTTGTGCTTCTTGGACTGGCAAAGCAGCAGAACTTTGCCATAAACGTTCTGCATGGTCTTCCTGGGAAGAGGAGAAGACAGAGAACAGAAAGATGTGGGAGCACTCTTGTACCCTTGAGCCTTGAGCCTAGGCTGAGCCTCAGCAGCTGGCACTGTCATTCTGGGTGTTGAGAAGCCTAACAGATTTGCCATAAGGAAGATCCATTGACAAACGTCATGGAAAAAACAGAATCCTTGAGTGATGTCCAAATCCTCTATGTAACTAAATCAGCAAAACAGGAGGGTATACAACAGGAGGATGAATCACCCAAACATATGAGCTGGATTCTCAGATGATCTAATGCCTAGTACACATATATTCTCTCAACAGCTGCTTTTATCGGCCTCTTCAGAGAGGGGTGGAAAGCCTCTATAATGCACCTGGTAAGTTGTGCCAAATTGATGAAATTCTGGCAGAAGCAGGAAGGAGAAACATGCTCCCCACCTGCCCCTTGGCTTAGAGAAAAAATTTGATGACCATCATATGTCTCCTATCTTATGTTTACCCTTTCCACCATGAGACCGACAGACTCAGCTATCAATCTGGAATCCATTTCTACCTTCTTAAAGTATATATGAGTTAGCAGGTATTTTTATAAGTCCTTCCTGTGAAATTATTTTTTATATTGCTCACCTTCAAGTGTTCTGTTGGTATTGAGCATCCTTTATAGATGTGTTTCTCAAATTACACCAAAACATCCATTTCTTTGGCTTTCATGATGACCTTTGATAATTTCAGAATTAAAAGCCAATCGATATGATTAGTGTGAACTAAGAGGCTGGCCGTTATGTCAAAAATAAATAGCACCTCCATGCAAGAGCTCCTGCAGGGCAAAGAAGAATGTGCTGAGTGGATCTGTCTTTCTAGCTTTGATGACCATTATTTAGAAGTTTTTGACTGGTTCTGTGACAGTAGATAAATGAAAAACATTGGAATGAGCCTTGGTCTCTGATACAATTTTTCAGATAAGAGAACTAAAGTAAGTTGCAAGGCTAAATATTGGACACAGGATTGCAAAACTCTGAATGTAGGTATGGCTTCAGAGAAAACTGATTTCAGATTAACTGCACAAAAGACTGAACTATGCTCCTTTATGATTTTATGCCACATAACTTTCAATATTTTTATAAACCATTTGTTTATTCTTTTTCTTTCAAATTTAATATATAGGTGCATGCAAATTAATTAGTCATAATGATGGTAGAACAGCACTGGCCTTGATAATGTGGGGAGAAAAAGAAGAAGCAATATTTAGAAGCATAATTTTCCTCTATAAAGTGTACTATTCTTTTTTTTTTTTTTGAGACAGGGTCTCACTGTGCAGTTGAGACTGACCTATAACTCACTGTGTAGCCCAGGATAGTCTCAAACTCACAGCGATCCTCCTGACTCAGCCTTCCAAGTGCTGGGATTACAGGCGTGTACCACCATGCCTGGCTCTAAAATGTATTATTCTTATCAGAGAGAACACAAATGATAGCAGTGTTGTGCCAGCATAGTAGTATTAAACTCGGATGACATATTATATTATATAATATCTTTGTCTTTAAAAGTAAGCAAATGACTTTCTTGATATTTCAGCTCAAGTTGCTCTTAGGTTATTATATTTGAGGCAAAATGCTCCTTGAAGTAAGGTATTCAATTTTTTAACGTTGAATATGAAATAGGAAATTAATGGGTTTTTATAAAATACAGAATATACAAGAAGAAACAGATACAACTATTTTATTGAATCAGCTTGAAAAAGATACAAAATCACTTAGCTGTGATTCCACAAAATTCCATTAAAGCAAAGGTGAATTTAGGCATAAACTTATGCTTATAGATCAATATTTGCAAGGTTACAGATTATTTGAGTTATTCATTGAGAACTAAATTCCTCTCTTTTTCTAATTCTATAGAATACATGTGCAGGTATGCTGCCTTGCTGGCATTGAAGTACATTTGTTTCTTAAAAATGATCATTTATGTTGCACCAGAAGGAGGGCTGGGTTCTTGATGAGCTCCTTCTTAGGGCCTTCAGAATGAGGCTCTCACCACTCTTCCCTTCAGAGGCTGTGGGGGTCGGTTGTTGTGCTGTATGGGGGTAGATTTGTCCCCTTCAGCATTTGATAGAAGACTGCGGAACTGTGCTAGCTGGAAGGATGCGATATTTAAAGAACGAAGAATTATTAAAACCACACAAAACACTGCCTAGCCAGCATAATTAATGCACTGATATTTAGGAAACGGAGTTGAGGGTTGTACTGGCTTCAGCAATGGGGAGGATCTGTCACATTCCTTTGAGTTAAGCATTCTGTTTACATTATTGATGATTTACTCAGAATATCATCTCTGCCACTTTCCAACTGGGGTACTTTGGTGTTTCGCTTTTTACTTCATTGGATGGTGGCAAAGATTAAATGTGCTAATACAAAGTGTTTGTTCGATACATGTCACTTAGCCGTGGGCCACAATGTTTGCCCTGCATGTTTGTTATGAAAAGTGCCTGAAAAAATACATGCCAGATGCCTAGTAAAAGTAGTAATTTGATCAATGATAATTATTTTTATCATTATAAAGAATAATTCATGTGATATGTTGGTGTATATTTAACATTTTAAGCTTGAACACATGGTGAAGGTATGCTAGCTGAGAGCTACATTTCCCTAAAGTCTGGTTGGATCTCTTAGGAATGGTTTTTCCTTTGTTTCTGAAATATTTAAGGAGACATTTAACAAGGTTAGGCTTCTCCTTCTTAAGGAGACTAGTGGGACTCATGTTTTTCTTTTCTTTTCTTTCTTCTCTTAAATTCTTTGATTGGCACATTTTAGGTATATAATACATTTACATTCAACATTGGGAATTTGTACCGTCACATGATGTACCTCGGTTCTTATCTTTTCCCCGTTCTCCTGCCCTCCCTTCAACCCCTCCATCCTTCTCTATTTGCAAAAACTTTGTTTCCACTTATTTCTTACCTCATGTTTTTTCCTTCACTTTTCTCGTCCTTCTTATTTCTTTTCCTTCCTTCTTTTCTTTTTCTATTTTTTTCTTCAGTACTACAGATTCAACCCAGGGCCTTCGACTGAGTCACATTTCCAACACACCTCCCTTAATTTTTTTTTTTTTTGTTGTTGTTATTGTTGTTGTACGTAGGATTGAACTCAGGACCTTGTACTTGCAGGACAGGAGTGGAACCACTGAGCTAAATGCCTGGTGCCCTTCCCTCCATTTTAAATTTTCAGACAGGATCTCAGCAAGTCACTAAGATACCCAGGGTAGGCTGGAACTTGGGATCCTTCTGCCTAAACTTCCCAGAGTGCTGGGATTACACGTGTGCCACTCTACCTTGAGCCATGCTTCTAATTTTTGCATAAAAATTAAACAAACAGTATTATGCTACACTTTTTTGGGGCATGATTCAATAGAATTGTGCCAGAAATGAGTCTTTTATAGTTGGAAGAAAAAGTCAACTCTCAAAAACCTAATTGAGATAATAATATTCCCTGTTGACTCTACCAGTTGAAGTGACGTTTCTGCATCGCAGTTCCAAACCTCACTCATTCACTTTGATACCCACCTGTTCGGAGCTGACACTGATGCTCTCCTTACAGATGATCCAGGTCACACTTTCATGGAGAGGAGGATGAGTCAGAGAGCCAGCATAGGTCCAGTAATCCAGGGATGAGGGAAGGAGAACAGAGGGGTCAAAGTCTGTGAATGGGGCTCGCTTTCCCTGAGAAAATAAAGACAAATACGCAGGCATGTGCACATCATCATTTCATGACATAAAATGTTTATATCAATATATATAAGGGGAGACCAAATAAAACTTCAAAAACGTATGCTATCTACAGATTTTAGCTAAGGGTTTAATTGACTTTTTTGCTCTATATTATTTCTTTTTTTGTGCTACATTTTTATTGACTAGGGTTTAGGGATGGGATAGAAAATGTTTTCTTGGGGCACACCCCACCCTCCTTTCCAGAGAATATCCATTCTAATCTTCCTGGGATGCTCTTTGAATTATATATTATTTCATAAATCGTGTGTTTGTGAATATAAATACCACAAAGAAGAAAAGACACAAACTTTGGTGAAGAAATCTTTTTCTTTATTTGGTTGAAGATAAGCAAAGAAAACATTTAAAAATTAATCTATATTCATGAAAAGATATTTAATATCTATATATAACATAAAGCACTTTGTTTCCTTAGGAATTAAGTGAGATTCTAGTGATAAAGACATTTGTTGACATGCTCACTGATTACATTTTAGTCATATTCTCCCCATTATTTCTGATTGGTTATTATTGCATGTAGAAAATGAACCAGCTATTACATGATAAACTTTTATGCATTGGGTCTTTTTTAGCTGACTTTTTTGAATTATATTTTCTGTCCACAGTGATATAGTCTTCTTTAGTTCTCCAGTATTTATCCTACGATGCACCCATATGTTTTCTTTATTTTATTGCATTGCTTAGGATTTCCATTATGACATTTAATTGTGATGGTAAGAGTTGGAACTCTGGTTTGGTTTATGATTGAAATGGAATTGCTTCAATTATTTTACTATTAAGTTTTTCATGTTTAATTCAAGTTTTAGTTAATATCTTTAATAAAATGGAAGAAGTTTTTATTCCTTTTATTTTGTTTTTACCTTCAGGTATGAGCATTGAATTTCTCAAATGATTTTTAATAATTTAATAAGTTAATGATATGATTTTCCTTCTTCATTAAATTTCATGAATTATATTATGCTAAATATAATGAATATAATGAATTACATTAGATATTGCATTTCTGGCTCAGCCTCATATTTATGGACTAAGTTATACAAGTTTTAAAACATTATTTTAATACACTGTTGAAGTTGATTTGCTATAACTAATCTTAAGGTTTCCTTTACCTATGTTCCCAAGAAAGACTGATCTACAATTTTCTTTTTGTGGTGTTCTTACCTGATTTTGGTATTAAATTTCATTACACATAAAATAAGTTTTTTCTCTGTACCCTCATCAGAGCAGTTATTTGACATTCATAAACCTTCTTAAAGGTTGACTGATACATAAAATTTTGGTGGCCTGGAATTTTCTAATAGACACATTGATTTTCTTTTCAATTTATTTCTAGCTTTTATAGCCCCATTTTGAGTCAGTTCTCTTCATATTTTCATAGAAGACCACTTATTTTATCTGAATCTTAAAAATTACTGATATGTTATAAATAGTTTTTTATTAAAATTTTTCTTCTATAGCTTTAGTAATATTTTATTTTTTAAAACTTTTATTTATAATGGTATTTTGTATATGTGTCACTTTTCCTTTATTACAGATGTAAAAGTGCCTTTTTTTGTTGATTTTTCCAAAGAAACAACTACATTTTATCAATAAAGTTTTATTTTGCATTTATTCATTATTTAAAACTATTTTTATTTTATGTTTTTATATCTTCACTATTTTCTTTTTCTATGTAGTTTTTAAAAATATTTTTGAGTTGGGTTATTTTGTAGTGTAATATTTAAAGTTCAATTTTTTTCTTGAATCATCACAAAACAAACTTACTGTACATAGAAATAACACTATGAAAGAAAATGACAAACCTCTAATGGTTTAAATATTTGCTGATGAAACAGTAAAGGTAATATTGGATATTTCAAAAAATCCCTTTTTTTAAGTTTAGTTAGATACCATGATTGTCAAATACTGCATACTAATGATACCTCAAAAGAATACACTGCACTTCTAAACTCCCACAAAATATAGATATCTTCATAAAATGGAAAAACTTACACTTCAGTTGGATGCAGTTTTTTAAAGCAAATTTTAATGACTAAGTAACCTGCTTTTGCACTTACCCAAATCAATAAAAAATATGAAAACAAAACAAATTCCTGAATCAGAGAATTTCTCAGACATAGGCAGTATTTGTGTAATACATTGATTTTTCAGGTCTTCATTTTACAACCAGACTAATTGCTCCCCACTTCAAATGTGTAATTAAATGATTTTCATACTTCTATGGATTATTGCTCTTAGAATGAACTGTCTTATTTTGTTCATTTACCTTAGTTTTAACTCCACTTAGGGCATCAAGTACTTTCTGCAGCTTTGGGTTGGCCTGACCAACCTGGAGATTAAAAAAAAAAAGTGTTAAATACAGATAAATACTAAAATTTACTAAAATACTACATTTACTAAAATTCTAAATTTTAAGTTTTTAAAATTAACAGTAGCTGAAAAGAGGTAAGGTAATTTCTCCCTGCTATAGAATTTTAGGTGTATGTTTTTGTGGGCCCTTCTACCCTCATTGTTCATAAGGTTAACCACAGGTAAAGTAACAAATAAAAAGCTTGGTTGGAATTTAATTACAGGCAAGATGCTCAAAACTGTACAAGACAAATCTAGAAATTGAGTGAAGTTATGATATAAAAGCCAAAACTTTTCATTTTGGTCTTTTCTATTACTTATAATTAGCACATTTTGTCATATTTTGAGTGCTCAATAATGTTAGGTGAATTATTGTAATTCCAAAGGTGATTTAATTACTCAATCATACTAAATTTAATAATGATTTTCTCCTATAACTTTTCAAAGACTCTTCAACAGCAGATTTAAGCATCATTTACCATTTAAAAATTAATTAAGATTTTATGGGGAAAATTCTTTTAATTTTTCTTTCCTGATGAAAGATTAAATTAAGAAACTCCTGAGTCCATGAGAGCAGAAGTTTTGAGAAAAAGGAATTTGGAAAAAATGGAAAATAGAAATTCCTTTTCCCCTATGATAACTCCTTATTCCACCCCTACTTAAACATTTGTTTTATTGAGAGGGAAAAGCATAGAAGCAAGGCAATGAAATATGAAGAAAAGGTTTCTCTAGCTGTAAGTAGGATGGGAACTTTCCAAAGAGAAAACTTCGACAGTCTTTTGCCTTGTATCACTTCCTTTTGAGGTCTGATTGCTAAACAGTGTCAGCTGAGCTGTATCTGTAACTCACCTTCATCAAAACACCAATAATTGCCATCCCATCAGGCTTTGAGACAGCTTCACCCACACTGGAGTACTTTGCAGAATTCCAGTGAACTATGTGAAGCTAAAAAATGATAACACAGTTAGTTAATTATTTATATTAGGGCAAGAACAAAACATAAGTATGAAGATGGTCTATGTTCCACTCTTAGTAAGGGAGATCTGCTCACTGAGGAATGTAAGCAGATTAGAACCAATAGGTAAATTTTCTTTTCCTACAGTGACGTCAACTATTTCATATTACTCTTTAAAAAATGTATCTTTTTGGTATTAAAAATATTAAGAAATCTGACGAACTGGCTTTAGGATAAAAATGAAAGTAATTTTCTCCCTCCTGAGGTAAATCATGGCTGCTTTATAGGAAGGGGCTTCTGGACTTCCTGGAAGCCTTAGGCACATCGGTGTCCTTCTCAGGCAACTCTGAAACCAAAACCTGCAGCTTCAACTGTCTGTATTACTCTAGACTTGTACATCCAAGGGTGTCTTATGTCTCTTTGATATTCTTTTGACATTTCCACTTGGATTTCTTAAACTTAACACAACCAAAATAGAACTCTTGATTTGTACTTGCCAAACCTGGTTCGTTTCTCTTCTGAGGGGAAGATAACAAGCATCTAATTGCTCAATCAAAACACACAGTACCATAGTTGTCATCAATTTTTTACTTTCAATAAGTGTATCTCAGATTAGATCTCACTTGTTCAAACTTTTGAGCGTTTGCATTAGGTATTGATTTTTTCTGGAATTTCCTTCCCAATAATCCTTGAAGAGCAGACCTTTGTCTCTAGATTGAACTCAAATACTACTCTTCAACGAATCATTATTTGATCACCCTCTATAAAGTGACCACCATAAACAAAATCAAGTCTTTCAATATCGCTTTCCCAGTTTTTCTTTTTACTTCTATTCCTCCCTTTCTCTTACCTTTGCTTTCTCTCTCTTTCTCCCCTCCTCTTCCTTTCACCTTCCCTTCCTTTTAAAGTTTTCTTTTACAAATCAAATTCAAGTTCTGACAGCAAATTACCTTATAAATGGTATCCAGCATACTGTAAGCACTCAAATAAATATTTGTTGACTGGTAAAACAACCAGCACTTACAGTGTGAAAGAGCTGGTCTAAGTGTGCCTCACATGGGTTTACTCATGCTGTTGTGTCAGTCGTTGTTTGAGGTAGATGTTAATATTAGCTTGGCTATATTGATGAGAAGAGTGATTTTGCTCAAACTTATACAAACAGTAAATAGCAGGTGTTTAATTCCAACTCCAAAAGTCAGCCAGGAAGCCTGCATTCTTAATCACTGCACGCACTCTCAACCTGGTATATGATATGTACACCATATAGATTTATTGAATTTCAATGTGTTGAACCTGGTGGCTGTGTCTCTAATTGCTAGCCCAGATTTCCTGGCTTCAGTTGCCTGGCTGCCACCAAGTAGCCTTTCAAAAACATAATACTAAAGTAGGCCCCTTATCCATTTAATTTCACTCTACCTACCTTCATTTTTATATGAAAGAATCAGGGAATAAGCATTTAATATATTTCTGCAGCGTTGAAAGATATCATCTAAATTTTATAATATAATAAGTAAAACAAGTTATATTTACATACAATTCCCATACCATTTATTAGAAGAAAAGATGCACATATTTTATAAACTCTTTTGAGGAAATGTCTTACACATCAACTTTCACTGGTACATAAGATGCAAAGAGGATGTATTCACATATTTTTTTTGGTAAAAGTGAAAAACCCCAGAGTGGAATAAAAATCAGATGACATTATAATTATCCATCAACAGAAGCTGGTTAAATAAATTCCATTATATTTGTGCAATTGAAATCCCATACAGACATTAGGAAGTGAGACAGAATTAAACCCCGTGACTTGAAAAAAACGGTCATGATAAGTTGGTGGGTAGAAAAAGTAGCAAGTTTCAAAACTATATTCATTATAAAATTCATTTTATGCAAGTAATATTAAAAAGATCACCTGTGTATATGGGTGCACATGCCTTAGAGAGTCATACAAATAAAGACCCAAATTTCTTCCTTCTTAATTGCCCAGATCTTCCATTGAGTTTGATGTGCGTGTGTTTCTCTAGAGATATACAGATCTTGATATGGATCACAAACTTTTATGTGAGGGTAAGTCAAGAAGGAGTAGGAGGCTGGCCTGCAGCCAGGGAAATTCAGAACCTCATCTAGGTGTATTCATCTCCCTGCCTTCATAGCTCTGATTAAACTTGGGCTCTTTGTAGAGTCTCATTACAGTCCTGTCTCTGATCATACCCATGGTACTGGTGTGTCCAAATTTGAAATTTAAGTAAAAAAGTAACAGTAGCATCTGTAGTTTAGGGTCAGAGCTTTAAAGGAGAGTAGTGCTGCCCCTTGAAGCTAGCATGATTTCAAGGTAACAATTTTTGATATATTTTTAGGCTAAACGTAAATCTTGTATTCCAGAGATCAGGTCCAAGTTCAGGTGTCTCTTTCCACATGAAAATTGTCCTGCTTTGCCAAGCATGGTGTGTCTGTGTTTCATTTTAGTGGAGTCTGGGTGGGTGTTCCTTACAAAAACTAGAATAATACTTTTTTGGTCTCCTTAGGATAGTGACTTACATAATAATAGAACTGCTTCTGGGAATCACTCTCAGGATAATTATCTTCTAGTTACTAAATTACATTACCTCTGCAGAATACTTGACTCCATCCACTAAGTGCTCCGAGCCATATGTGTCTGTAGCGCCCCAGTGAAAATGGAACTGACAGAGCCTATAGCTGTCAGAGAGAGGGCCACCTTTCAGCACTGGAGGAAAAGGAAACTACTGTTAATCTTAAGATCCAGGTTATCTTTGCACGAACCGACACTAAATTCTGTTGATTTGAAATGAAAACAAACACTAGAGCTAAAGTTTTCATCTTGTTTTTGTCTCCTACATCCAAGATGATGGCACTCATTTCTATGATACATCCCCAATCATGGCACTGCTAAGACAGTCTATAAAATAGATATGATTTCCAGTACACAAGGCACGGTTGTACCTATTTCCATTGCCAGGAAAGCATAGTGCAAGGTAAGTTAAACATGTGATTACAGGGCTTTTTCTGAAATTCTGCAGTTTGCAAGTTCATTAATCATTCTCTCAACAAAAACTGCATAGGTAGTATTCACCAAAATTCACAGCAGTTTATTCTGAGTAACAAATTATGCATTACACATCTTGTCTTTAATGAAAACAATTATAGCGAGAACCCCTGACCAGGGAATGAAAGTGCCTCTGTTAAAAATTCAACGTTGTAGGGCCTATTGTTTTGGAGTCTGTCCAATCACATAATGATGTAAACACACATACCAGACCTCAGTTAGTATTAATAAAAGACCTTGCTTCAAGTACACCTAAAATTTAGGCTCCAAATTCAGTAGAAATGTGCTAAAACAAGAATGGCTTTTTATGGCAGTAGAACTGTCTGATGAAATTGTCATTTAGTGACTGATCCAATGAACACTGATGAAAAGTTGACTACATAGCAGGCAATGTGCCTGATTCTGAGGTATGAGGACAGTCAGTCTTCCCTACTGTGCACATCCACTTTCATCAACGGGAATGTATCTGCCCTTTCAGTTCTTTTCTTCACAATGATTTAATCACTAGGCCTTTTTGTCTGTTTATACAAAGAATGAAGTGAGCATAAAGATCCTGACATAGAAGAAGAGATGGGAGGTGTTATTAAATAGTGTAAGGACTAAAAATAAACAAAGCTGGATTTTCTAAAAACTATCTTTATCATTCGGATACTTTCTAGAAGTCCAGACTGTTTCACCAGATAATGAAAGTATTAAACTAAATTGTTTCATGTTAGTAGAACATATGGTTAAATATTATCATATGAAATTTTTGGATTTCTTAAATTGAGAAAGTGTTCTCTACACTTCATTGTTTCAGTTTCCCCAGTAGATTTTAGACAGAAATATCAGAACAGTCTTTGACCTCACCTGATTTATCATTCTCAAAATTCACATGGAAGGAATGTCCCACGTTGATAATTTCTTTGGCACCAGCTGGATTGTAGGAGACACTGATGGGCTTCAGAGAGGTGTCATGTTTGGCTTCACTAGTTTTAATGTCAATGGGAGACTGGTTATTTCCGTTGGCAATGGGATATAGTTTGCTCCATTGATCAGGACCTACCAAGACAAATGTATGTGTGTAATCAAAACTTTATTAAATGTTTGATTCCAAGTTCTAAGACTCTAACTGCCTGTTTTCTTGTTAGTTTATGATTTATTCAGGTGTCTTAAGTGACATTCAGTTACTTGGAAATTCTGTTTTGAGAATATCTTTTCTCTATACTGTACTGCAAAAGAGTGCATCTGTCAACACTAGTAGTATAGGCCTAAATGATTAGCCTATAGGAGTAGACTATAAATATTTCATGAGCAACAGATTTATAAAACATATACTCATTGCACTTTGTAACCATCTCTGCTGCAAAGACCAACTGGTAAAAATTCTTATGAAGATATTATAATTATCCAAAGCAGTCAATTCAAACCATCAAATTGTGGCTGTATTAATGTCTGAAGTACTTAACATATCTTCTTTTAGAAAAGACAATCAGCTATGATTTTGATCTAAACAAAAAGAAATTCTCTTACCATTTTGGCCATCATATCCCCAGTCTGCATTTGCCATGATCTTCTGTTTAGTTTTCTTTTTCTGACAACAAAAGTAATATGTGGAATAACTCACTGCAACTGTGCATGCAGTAGATACTCTCTCATGTGGGGATTTTATAGAAATGTCTCTGCCCTTAACAGTCCGCTATTGCATCATCTCTTCATATCAGGAAGTATATGTATCTAAAAAAGGTGCTGTAAAAATGTTTAGAAAAGTTAGTCAAGTTCCAATTGTTTTATTATACTATAAAAAGAAATATCAAAATCATAGATTTTTATTAAACTAAATCCTGTTTCATGTTAATAGAAGTTATGGTTAAATATCCTATGAAATTTTTGGATTTCTTAAATTAAAAATACTTCGTGTGCTTATAATCCAATTCTGCCTTTGCTGGATAGTTAAGCAATACTAGCAATAGTAATTTGTAAAGAGATTACATTTTCTTGTTTACAGGCTGATCGCAACTTCTATCATACTGTTAATTTAGAATCAAACAAAATTACTAATTATTTGTAATGTATATTATTCATAATCGTGCATTTCATAGACACATAGAATGAGAATAAATTCCTTCAGTCTGGGCATTACTGGGATTCATAAATAGAGAGGTAGCCTAGTATTTTACACATCAAATAAGTATACTAGATGAAAAGCCTTTTATATAATTTATACAATTTACAAAGCATCTTCATACTACTTTGTCTTCATGTTACACATACAAATCGTATACAGAGCTATCATTTTTGTACTTGAGAGATGTTGCCGGACAGCACTATAGCTAGCAAGAAATGAAGACTTCAGGCATCAGTTCATGTTCATTTGCTTTCGGAATTCCCTATGCCTCTGCTAAATGTCACACTGAGCGAGCTCTGCAGTTCATCCTATTTCTTTTTCCTATTGATCTATTTCTCTATGTCCACAAGTCTCTTAAGACCAATTTATAAGATGTTATCAAAAATAGTGAATATTAAATTAAAAATTAATTTTGTGAAAGAGACGTTGCAATTAACCCTTCTCAAAATACTCACATTGAACACACTTTTCCTATTGTGCTTGCCATCTTCTGATGCAGCTCTTGAAAACCTCTTCTTTGTGTTGTTGTGGCTGCCACAATCTTGAATTAATTCAAAACACTTACTTTTCATGGTCCTTTTGACTTTGGGGAAGAAAATTTGCATAGTGCCAAATCCAGTGAATTAGGTGGATAAGGACAGAACATAATGTTTTTCTGGGGCAGAAATTGCCTTCACAATTTTTGTCACATTTTGAATTGATTGAGATCATTGAGGCAACCACAAAAAGACAATCACGAGAGAGGTCTTCCAGAGCTGTCGCATAGTATTTTGAAGAGGATTGAATGGCAATGTGTCTTCTAGTGCAATTTAAACATTCACCATATCTTTTGATCACACCTTGTATGTTTGCATCAAGATGAGACCTGACAACGTCTGAGTGCTTAGAAGCTCCATGGGACTTTTCAAGAAGGTACAGAAAATTGATTAGGACATGTTGGACTCTGGCTAGGTCTTCATTTTTAATTCACTACATGTGCTCAAATGAAATAAAAACAAATAAGCTTTCAAAATACTTGATTTAACACTCTAGAATCATCTGAGTTGCTTGCAATACCTGAAGAAAGATGAAAGTCAGGAGCAGTTTTTAGCTAGGCTGATTGGAGATTCCATGGATCTCCTTTGTGGCCTTTGTGACCAGTAACAGTGCCCCTCCTCATAGCAGAGTGAACAGTGGCTCACGAATGTCCACAGAGTGAGAACAGGCCCAAGTTCCCATCCTATAGTATTAGGAGGCATAGAGAGAGCTTATTCAAAGAGGAACTTTTAAAACACTACAATTTTTTAAACTTTTTAATTTGATAGATAATATTGTATGTATTTATTGAGCACAATATTATATTTTGAAGTACATATACACTAAGGAATGAGTCAGTCTAGCTAACTAATACTTGCATTCAGGCACACAGTTATCTTTGTGGTAATAGCACTTAAAGTCCAATCTGTATTTTTTTGAGAATACAATAAATGACCATTTAACCATATAGTCACCTTGCTGAATAATAGAGCTCTTGAATTTATTCTTCATAAGTACAATCACGTATCCTTTGACCAAGCTCTTTAAACTTTGAATTAAACTATAATTTTATCATATTTGAACAAAGACAACCCCCTTTTCATTACATGATTGCAGGATGAGTCACCATGTGAATGTTTTAACATCTATATGGTAATTCATGTAAACTTTTAGGTACAAAACTGTTTCAGCCCCTAACTATTATAATCCTTATTTTATTATGTACTCAGGGTGTGTTTGAGTACTCTGACAAGCAAAAAATTAAATAGAAAAGCTGTAAAATTTAATGAGCAACTATAATTTAAGTCCTATATTCCCCTCATTTACCTTTAGTCTTCTTTTTCTGCTAACAAACTTTGCCATTCTCAGCTTGATATGGAAGCTAAATCCAAAATAAACATTTTGCGTTCATTTCACTTTAACCTATAGATTTCCAGGGTTATGATCTCTGAACTGCTTCTGTATACCAAGAAGGCATTCCATCTACACAGCTTCTCTCTCCTAAACAGCTTATTTCTGCAGGCCATCAAATACATGAACACACATGCAAGAAATACTGTTTTTCCTGAAAGACTGCTTTGAATAAACCCATATGTATCTGAAACTTAGAGCAACCAGGCTGATGGAAAAGTTATATCTTTAGAAATATAATACAGATTTGCATCAGTATTTTTTATCAGATAACTGGTTATTAACATTAAGAAATATCACAAGAACTAAAACAAATTTTTTGTTATCAAGGAAAACTATTTCACAATGTATCAGTGCTAGAGTGTGATTGTGTAGTCTAGAAAAGACTGCTTTTTACTCAGTGATTCTTGCCTCCTGGGTCCTTTAAAATAATTTTCTAATCCAGTTCTCACAGCAGACCTGAAGTCAGGTTAGCTTCCCTTCCCTTTTAAAAGGAAAGATATGAAGCTCAGAAAAATTCAAGGAGCAGAATCAGGATTTGAATCTATTTCTGGTTACCTTCAAAGCCTACAACTCTATCCATTTCCTTTTCTATCATAACACCATCATTGTCAGGTTTACTATGACAATTGTTTTAAAGTTAGTCAATAGTTTATTACATTTATTTTTATTAACACCAACTGGCTTTAGCTGAAGAATGTTTTAATGCCTAAACATGGTTTTCAAAAGAGAAGCAACATTTTCTGTTTCACTGGATTTTAAAGCCAATGCTTAAATGATATTTAAGGACTTTTTAGCATTCCTTAATTTTCACATTTTTTTCTTCTAGTTCCTTAAATTTCCCTGATTCTTATTTTAATGTCTTCATATTTAAGCACAAAGATTCATGGAGGAAACCAATTATGATGAATTTCAGATTTGAATTTGCAATTAAAAATAATTCTTGGGTATAGAAGGAGTAAAAAAATGTTAAGAATGAGATACTTCCTAATGGTAGATCCCAATTCCTAAAAGGCAATAGCTTGTGCTCATAGTTCTGTACAAATAGGTGACTTTGTGGGAATTCAGCCTGTATTAGCCAGCTTCTTGTTACTATAGTAAAATACTGAAGATCATTAATTTATAATAGGATTGCATTACCTCATGGATCTGGAAAGCCATGGAACTCTTGGAAGTTCCAGTTCAAGACTGAACGTCCTCATTAGTTTGGGCCTCTGATGAGGCAGTACACCGTGGTGGGAATACGTGGTGGAACGAACCACTCACTTCATGTTCCTGAAAGCAGGGCAAGTTAGAGTTTCAGTGAGGTCTCAAAGTCCCCTTCCAGGGAATGTCCCCAAAGACCTAAAGACCTCTGTCATAAGACCATACCTTCTAACAGTCCACAGCATCTACCAAAAACACTACCCTAGGGATCAAACCTTTAATACAAAAGCCTTAGGGAGAAATCCAACATCCAAACTATAGAACATACTTTCTTTAAAATGAGGAAATATATATTGTGATAATCAAGCTTCACTTTTGGCTATTACATTTTTCACTAATTTTGCACTGGTATTTAAATTCCCTGTCCTTCCAAAAATAGTGTTATTTGGTGTGACAAGATAAACTCTATTTTCAGTGGAAAAGTAGGCCACAGAAAATGGTGCTATTAACCTAGATATTTCCACATTGAGATAACTAGAAATTCTGATTGGTGAACTTAAATGGCAGGATAGCTTTCTAGATCTTACATCTACCATTCCTTCTAACTTGGCCTTTCTCTTTAAAACAAGATGTGGTACCAACTTTATTTTTTTAGTGGATGTCTCTATCTCCATTCACTTCAAATTTGTTCCATTTTAGGACCCTTATGCTTACTGTTTTACTCTCTGAATTGCTCTGTACCCAGATCTTTGCACAGGCACAAATGTTACCACCTCAGGTAGAAGTTTCTTGACTTCCAAACCCAACATTGGCTCTTCCTCCTCTTCACTCTCTTACATAATTCTGTCTTCTTTCATAGCATTTGTTGCATCTTGAAATTATTTTGTGTTTTAAACTTACAGAATTCACTTTAAAATTTAACAGTTCAGAGCATTTTGGATTTTAGATTAAGCATGCTTAACTGGTAAAAATTTTTTATGCAAATATTTCAAAATTTGGAAAACTATAAAGTCTGAGGTACATCCGATCCTAAGCATTTTTGATAAGGGATGTTCAAATGTATTTCATTTGCTTAGTTACTTAATTCTATAATCATCTCTAAAATGACACACCTATGATTATAGGCACTGACCATTATTTTGCCGCTGTATTCTCTTCATTTATTATTGACCGGTAAAACAGTGGCACTCAATAAATATTGACAGATAGCACAATTAAATGATCATTTTAAACCTCAACTATTTTAGTTTTAAAGTCTTAGTAGAGACTACAGCCAACAAACGCACTGATTTAAACTCAGAAACCTATGGCACATGGATGTGTGGGCCTGTGAACGAGCTCGGCTGGAGGTTAACGTGATCATATCTGGACTAAGGAGAAAGAATCTCTTCCCTTGCAGTTCTATTAATGGGAGAATGAGGAGACCAACTGTGTCTGTCAGTCACTGCTGGGCGAGTGAGAACCTTGGTCCTTGGAAGTGTCAAATTTTTTGACCCTTTATAAGTGTCAAAATTTAACTCTTTAAATATGATTTGAACTTTTGGTATAGAAATTTTAAAATTTCATCACTTTTATTACTGCAATGAATGAAATTTTCAACCTTATATTTCTTGTTTTGGTACATTTCTAAGAGAATTTCTGAGAGAATTTTTCAAATTTATTAATGAATATCTTTTATTAACCACGTAAATTCTATATAAGTACTTTAATCCACACATAAAGGAACACACAGTGCCTTATAATTTCATGTTCTTGAAAACTTTAAATATATCTAGATGACTGCAATGTTTTTTTAAAATTAGCAGTTGGTAAGACACTAGGTACTCTGAGACTCTAGGTTTGTGAACTTCTAAAATAATAGGAATCTCTTCTACCGCATGAATGGCCAGCCTGGAAAGGTTAAATGAATCATCCTCTCATATTTATCTTTTTTTTCTTTAAGTTTATTGGTACTTTTTCAGTATACAGTGCAATTACATTCATCACTGGGATCTTATACCTTTACATGATGTTTCTTGGTTCTCATTTTCCCCCCATTCCCCTGCCCTCCCTTCACCCCCTCCACCCCTCCCTATTTACAAAGACTTTGTTTCCATTTTTCCTTTCCCTTCTTTCCTTTCCCCTATCCTTTCCATTTCCCCTACTCCTTTAAGCCCCTTTCTTCCTCTTTCACATTATCAGTTATACAATATGAACCTTATTTACATTTTTAGTTTTTCACACCAGAGAAGCTATTCAATATTTACATACGTGTGTCCTATTTATTTCACTTAATAGTATGGCCTCAGTGTGCATCCACTTAGCTATAAATTTCTCTAGATTCTCATTCTTTATGACTGAGTAATACTTCGCTTTATAGAAAAACCACATCTTTATCCAGTCTCCAGTTCATGGGTAATTGGGCTGTTTCCAAGTTTTAACTATTACAAACTGTGTCACTATAAACATGGGTGAGCATATATTTCTGTGGTATGATTCTTTTCATTCTTTTGGAAAGATACCCACCAGAGGGATAGCTCTCATATTTATCTTTAAAACTGACAAATTAATTTTACGTATATGTATGTATGTACATACATAGCAGTGCTAGCTACTTGGAGATACAGGAGGATCACAAATTCAAGGTCATCCTAGACCACTTAGCAAACCCTTGTCTTCAAAGAAAAGAAAAGAAAAAAATATATAGAGGCTATTTGTATCTTATTTTCTTTAATAGTTGGGGAATGAATGTACTATGACATTATTAAATAATATTTTTGTCTAAAAAGAAAGCATGCATAATCCTTTGTAAGCCATAAAAACTTCTACACTAATTTTTTTGGTTAAGCCTCTAAATGAAGAGTAGAATATTTAACTCTCAGGCAAATAGATGCTTATAAAAAACAAAATAGTTCAAGAGATTGCATGTGTTTTGAAATTCAAACAATTGCATAACAAATATTTACTTGCCACAGATTAAACTAAATATAAATATGAAAGCAGATAATCTCTATAGTGTAAATATTAAGGGAGGTGAAGGTCAGTCATATCAGTGGTCTCATCATAATATCTTCCCTTCATCTTTTTGGGGGGTCTATTAATACATTTGTTTTATGATTAAAACATTTATGTTGATTTTTCCAATAACTTTGTTAGCTCTTGAAATCTTTTAAACAAAGACTGGATTTATAAAATACATTTGAAACTAAGTATGTTTTCTCAATCTCCTGTTTCTTGATGTATAGTTTGCAGATCATCAGCCTCAGATTCACCTGAAAGTGATACTAAAATGCAAGTGTGCATGTGTGAGTGTGGATGTGTGTGTGTGTGTGTGTGTGTGTGTGTGATACACTCTCTTGTTTTTTTGTGAAATGGCCTTAGCCGATTTGGTTGTTCAACAGATGCCAAGTCCTTTGTATTAGTTGTCTTATTAGTGGTATCTAGGGGCTCCAGGACTCCACCTCCACAATGTAATTACCAACAGACATATTTAAATGAAAGCAAGTCCTTGACCAAATTCCAACTGCACACGTGTTATCAGCACACAGGCACAGAAGATTTATGTGTGACTTGTCTGGGGTTTCAGGATGGTGGGCTGCAAATGAAGCTGTCCAAGCAGCACCTTGCATGAAAGATACTCTCCCAACCTGCTGTGCTGACATCAAGATAGGTGACCCTTGCTGACGGGCCCAGTGACTGGGTTTAGTGGCCTAGTAGGATAGCTTACATCAAGTGTTCCAGTGCTGGGATTGCTTATGTGTCTTGTTTATAAGAGAACTCTGGTCTGGGAAGATTTTCCTACTCAGTTGCTACTCTTTATGTATTTAAAAAATTACTAGTATCTGATGATTATATTGATTGTGAGAAGTTGGTACATGTATTAAACACATCTTAATTCTTTTTTTGGTCCTCTACCCTTCTACTCCCCTCCTTCCAACTCGTTGCAAAAGAGATGTATTTTTCCTTGGATTCTTCTTTTACTTGTACTATTATTAATAATGCTAATTTTATGAGCACAAAATTATTTGAAACATTAAACATTAAACAACATCCCTTTGTTGAGTTTGCTGCAGATATCTAAATAAACACCTTTGAAGATTCTAGACTGGTTAAGCACTATTAAGCACTCCTATTCAGTATTAGATTACATGAACAAATATGTTACTTATATTGAAGCAATATTTTGACCTGCTGAATCAAAATTACTATATGTGAGGCCTGGGAATCTGTGCCTTGAACAAACATTCTGAGGTGATATTTTAAAAATACCTTTGTACAGTTTTTACAACTTTTCTTTGAAGATGCTCAATGTCATCTGTCCGACATGCTTTCTCTTAGGAAGCATACTCAATTAATATTCATTTCAGCAGCCACTTGAAAAATAACTCATTTTCTTACTAATTTAGGCTCCTTTTCTATAAGGTTGGTTACATCCTTAATTCTTTTACTACTATCAAATTCCTGAAAAGAAATACTTCTAAAAATTCGTCTTTTCTAGAGAAAGTTTTTTTCATTTTTTTAAGTACATGTGTGCAGTACATAATGATTACGTTCCTTGGGAGGAGTCGGTACATGTACATAACACACCTCAATCTTTTTTTATCCCCTCCCTCCCGCTTCCTCCCTTTTCCCTCCATTTCTTGGTTCTCTTTCCTTCTACAAAAGTTCTATCTCCCCCTTTCCTATTACCTATCTTTTACTTTTTGCTCTTTATTTATATTTTTGGTTTCTCACATGAGATAAACCATGTGATAGATAAGCTTGTGTATCTGATTAAGGTCATTTAACATGATGGTCTCAAATTGCATTAATTTTCTCACGAAGGATTCAAGTTTGTTCTTCTTTATGCCAGAGTAGTACTCCATTATGCACAGACATCACATTTTTTTATCCATTCATCTGTCAATGGACATCTGTCAATGGCCACTTCTAAGATTTAGCTATTATGAATTACACTGCTAAACCAGCACTCAAAAATAGTTCCATCTAAATCTTGGAAATGGCCTATCTGAAAATAGCTGTGAAGAAAGCCTTAGCATCGGAAAGTGCATTGTAGATATTCAACCCATTATGTATCTTGCTCATTCCTTTAAGATCAGTCAAATAAATCATTGTAATGTACTTCTGTGCCCCCTGCCCTTGAATAATAAGTCATTTTGCAAACTGCTGGCTCAAATAGTACATTTACCACTTATTTTTTGGGGGGTGTCTCCTTAGAAAAAGGAGGGTAAATTAAATTGAGAACTTTCTGCATGCAAAATAAATATTTTTACTACCAGAAGACACTTGGTCATTTTATCAGTCTTTGCATAAGCACTGCTGTAACTTTAGAACTGACTACAGAATTACGTGTTCTCTCAATTTCTTTGAGTAATGCTATTTCTCATTGAGGTAAAGGCACATAGTAGATGCACAGTGCGAGACAGCCTTTATTTCTCCCTGGGTGGGCTAATAATAGCAGAAGTCCCCATGGGCTGTGGTTGAGTAGGATGGGAAGGCTTACTGCAGAAAGAGCTGATGGGAATACAGGGCTATGCAGGAGTTTTCAAGGCTGATTCATCAAGCAGTCAAACTACAGAACATAATCCTCTAAGGATTTTTAGAGAAGAGAAACAAATGGAATAATCACAGGTATTTTTCAAGAAACAAATGTTTTCTTCCAGTACACTCCCATAGAATGGGGGATTCATCCATTGTAATTTTTCCTCATATGACCTTATATGTAACTTTTTTTCTCACCCTTTTCATTTCTAATTTCTTGGACTTGGGCCTTTCCTTTCCTTTTTAAAAAATAAGCAATTTTATTGTTACATTTAAGGTATACAATGTAGTGGCATCCATCATTGGAAATTTGCCTCTTTACTTAATCCATCTTGGTTCTGTTTTACCCCATCCCCCTGCCCTCCCTTCAATCCCTCCACCCCTCCCTATCTACAGAGACTTTGTTTCCATTTTTTTTCTTTTTCTCATGTTAATTCCATTCCCATCTTTCTTTTCCCCTACCTCTTATATGTAATGTTTAAAAAGCCGGTGAGCAGGTTAGTACAAATATTATCATCTGCATTCCAAAATGGAAAAAAAAAGGGGGATTTCGCAGATAAGAAAGGTAAGCGACTGGTTCAAAGTTGGATGTAAGCATTAGAACTATAATATCAAATCTTTTCATATTATAAAGTATTGGCAAAATCAAATCAATAGCTTTTCTTTCATCACTTTTTACTTTATTCTCATCAAAGAGTTCATTCACATGAGGAACTAGTACCTCAAAAGAGTCACTGTAGTTTCCCTAAAATCCATAAAGCTTGGATTTGTCTCTGGGGGGTGGGTGATGGGGTGTGGACCATTCTCCCTTCCGCATGAATGTGTACTGTTTTTCAGTTCTCCAAAGCCAGTCTGCCCAGGCCCATGGAGTTCTCAGGCGTCCCTCCTGAGGCTCCTCCAGTAGTCTCTTTCCTATATTTCTGTGGAGACATCAAGCAACACATGATTTATACTCTCTTATCCCAGGGTATCTGGTTAATGCATATTTCTTTAGTTCCACAAAATCTCCTTTGTTTCTTCCAGTCCTAGCAGTAAAGGATCAGAGCACACAAGACAGAACTGAATGGATCCTCTTCCCTTTTATTACTCAGACAGGAGAAAACCCAATAAATTTGTTTTAGGATCCTTACAACAAGATTTCAGGAAAGATTCATGTCCTCTTAGCTAAAGGCCAAATAGCAAGATTTAAATGAAAGTCCTTCTTGGTTTTGTCTCCCTATGCGAAGGATTACTCAGATAATTCATTTAGTTGACAGAAGTCATATCTTATTCTGAATATCCTCTGCTTTTCTTTTTGATTTTGTTCTAGTTATTCTAGGCAAAGGAGAATTACCTGATTGCATAAAATTATAATAAGCAGTTCACTAAGATAGATTTAGGTATAAGCAAATGAGGAATTTAAGGATTTTTACAGATCTCTGATACAGCGGGACTCTTCTTTGAGCATTAATGCTCACAGAGTACAGGGTTCTCATCTCTGGTTTCTTGGGGCTCCTTCCTTTAGCCTCTGGAATCACAACGTTTTGGAGAAGCAGCTTAGGTGATAGTTCTCAACGAGTACCTGGGTTTGCAGACTCCAGAGTTGAAAGTGAAAAGGTATAAAGTGAAAGGATCCTTATTGCCTCCTTCTGAGCTCATTAGGCCTGGATCTCCTTGATATACAATGCTTGGATTTTGCCACAGCAGATCTAATTCCTTTAAGGCCGTCCAGGCTGTGCCTTTAACTTGTTGGTAACGTTCCACATAACCTTTGTACAAGTGCCTGAGGATTACAAAATGAGAGAATGACTCGTTGGCAAGCACCTTGGTTTTCCATCATCATCCAGGAGGCAGCCGGAACCAGTCTGGTGAGAAAGAACTCCAGGAAAAACACCTCCCAGGTTCATATCAGTAATGCGTTAAAATGAAGACCCATTGAGTCCAAGAAGTTCTAAGGGTTTTGTGGCTAAGAATCAAGCTCCACTTAGAATGAAGCTTCTGAGGGATGACTGAGAACACATAGGGCTGATTTTATGCAGTGATTTGATCTGGAAAAGATGAATTCCTGGCAACATTCTCAACACCTCCTGTTGGCAATTCCGAGGGTTACTAGCTAGCCAGTATTCACTTTTGAAGTCCTTATAATGCGATATTTTGTTGCTCTTGTGGAAGGCTCTGAGAGTTCTCATAAATACCTCTGCAGAGTTGGATGGTTTTTGTTGGGCAGTTAATTGCATCCGGCACAAGCTATAGCTATTCTTTTCTAGCATATTTATTTATTTATTTTGGTATGTGTGTTAAAATTGTTTTTATAGTCTTCCCTCTACTTCTCATTGTTAGTGGACATCTTATTAGTAGAGTCCAATAAATTTTTTTCCCCCAAGGTGCATTGGCTATTTCCATAAAGTCACTTGGCTGCCTATGCCATTTATTTTACTTAAAATAATGTTTTTAAAAGAATCATTTTAACTGTAAAATCAGAACTGATTCCAGAAATTTAGCGTAAGGATTCTGTCCCTAAATTACAAAGTTGGAGTGGTCAAGAAGAAAGGATTCATCTTTTAGAAGCAGTTAGCTATATTGAAATTTGGAGAAAGATAGGGTGTCTTTTATTAGATCAAATATTGACAGCAATGTTCTGGCACGATAGACATGCCTTCTGTATGAGATGAGTATGACATCTACTCAGAAACAGCCCAGTGGGAAGAGCAATGCCAACGATAATAGATGTGACCTTTTAGTGCTTTGGCCATTGGCATCGCCCTTAGGGTAATCCTAGATCACCCATTTTTCCATTTGGATTTAACTTAGACTGATGGGGCAGGTGTCCTGCCTAAAGCAACTGATTTATGGTCAGCTCTCAGGCTTCTTCCTACTTAGCTCTTCCAAAGCAAGCTCAGAAATCCAGTATTTTTCACTACCTCTGCAGGTAACTTAAAGACAAGGACCCTCTCTCACTCTCCTTCTTACTTTCAAAGCAAGCTCAAATATCCAGTTCCTTTTCCTCTGCTGGGAACCCAAAGACAAGGACGCCTGATGTATTCTTCTGTATTGGAAGGCTACTACTGAACTAATGTAAAGACCTATAATAAATTGTTTCTGAGATGTGTAGCATGGCTATTAAATTTGGAAGAATTAAAGTATAGCGACTGACAGGAGTTGAACCGTACTGTGTAGATGAAGCTAAATTGAGTATAATTTAATCTCTTCATCATAATAGGAGCAAGGAACCAAAAAAAAAAAAAAA
>NW_022900917.1:27871729-27890227 GCF_012274545.1 Fukomys damarensis | reverse complement strand
TCGAACTCAGGTCCTTGTGCTTGCAAGGCAGGCACTGGAACCACTGAGCTAAATCC
Organism: Fukomys damarensis; assembly: GCF_012274545.1. Lineage (NCBI taxonomy): Eukaryota > Metazoa > Chordata > Mammalia > Rodentia > Bathyergidae > Fukomys > Fukomys damarensis. The sequence goes on along the minus strand of NW_022900917.1, from coordinate 27,890,171 downwards.
CTGGCCCTGGATGGTGAATTTTGTTTGGAATTCAATGAGCCATGGCTTCCTAAGATATAAAACTTGAGCCCGGCATCATCGAAAGTGGAAGTGGAGAGAATCGCATTTGGCCCTACTATAGTCACCAGTAGTATTGGCAGAAATCTGTAGGAAAAGTGCTCAAAGACAATGCAGGAAACATATTTCAGTGATATCCTGCAGTGGATTTGTGTGAACCTATCATGTATGAAAGCTGAATTTGGGTGAGCTTGAACATTACACCTACACGTTTATGCTATCTGTGTACTGTTCTGTGTCAGCCAGAGCAATTTAGCTTTCTGAAGCTCTGCTCTGGTCCTCCACCCTGGACTCGGGCCTTGCCTTTGACTTGGTAGGCCTTGTGTTACGGGCACTGACTCCGCATATCTCAGGACTCACGCTCCTGCTCTGTTCACTCCCTTGCTGCCAGCCCAGATCAGCCTCTAGTCGAGGACCCTCTTATTCTATGTTCTTCAGTGTCCTGATACCGTTAGTTGAGTTCAGGAGCTGGTAATTGTTTGAATCAGAGACTGAGTTTATGCATGGGAGAAATACTGTCCAGGGATCCAGCCCACAGGGTGAAGAGTACAGGCTGCTTTGCATTAAGAATGAAGGGTATCCTTTCCAGTGGTCAAAAATTAAAGGAAAAACATGTGGCCCAAATGGAAGAAAAGCAAAAGCCAGAACACAGGCCATTCATCAATTGTGTCCCACATTCAGATTAATGAGAGCTATGTACTTTTAACTCAGCTGGCACGGGCAGCATTTGCACAGCTTTAGTTTTTCGCATGACACAAAGTCACTCATTGCCATTTTAATTTATAATTTTAATATAATCTTTAAAATAGGTATTATTTTTATGTAGTTCTCAATTCAAAAGTACAAAAGGATACAAAATAAAAATTGGCATCTGAAATGAACAGACATTTCTCAGACAAAGAAGTAATAGCAGCAAATAAACATATGAAAAAATATTCAACATCTCATCATTTGAGAGATGCAGATGAAAACAACACTGAGATTCCGTCATTCACTTCAGTAAGAATGGCCGCTATTGAGAAATCAACCAATAACAAATGCTGACAGGGATCGGGGGAGATAGAAACCCTTCCTCACTGTTGGTGGGAATGCAGACCGGTGCAACCACTGTGGAAATCAATATGGAGACAGCTCAAAGAACCAGGATTAGAAGTCCCATTTCACCCAGCTATTCCGCTGCTGGGTATCTTCCCAAAATAATTAAAAGATTCATACCACAGTGATATATGCTCACCCATGTTTATAGCGTCACAGTTTGTAATAGCTAAAACTTGGAAACAGCCCAATTGTCCATCAACTGGAGACTGGATAAAGATGTGGGTTTTTTTTTCCATAAAATGTAGTACTAATCAGCAATAAAGAATGAGCAACTAGAGATTTATATAGCTAAGTGGATACACATCGAGGTCCTACTCTTAAATGAAATTAATAAGTCACACATATGTAAATACCGAATAGCTTCTCTGGTGTGAAAAACTAGAAGTGCAAAGAAGGATCAAAATATATAATTGATACTGTGTAATAGGAAGAAATAGGTCTAAACGAATAGAGGAAGTGGGGGGGATAAAAAGGGAAAAGAAAGAACGTGAAAAAGAAAAACATGGAAACAATATCTTTGTAAATAGGGAAGGGTGGAGGGGGTAAATGGAGGGCTAGGGGATGGGGAAAAATAAAAACCAAGATAAGTCATGTAAAGGTACAAGATCTCAATGATGAACATAACTGTATTGTATACCTAAAATGAGCCAATAAACTTAATAAAGATAAAAATAAAACAAAATAAAAATATTCCTCTACCTTCTGTTCCAGGCAGAACCTAAGCTATCAATATCTTTTATACTTTTAAGAGAGATATTTAGCACATATATATGGGAATAACTGCATGTATTATTTGCCTCCTTTTAAAAATACAAGTAATAATACTTCTTGGCCTTTTGGCTAAGATCAAGTGTAAAAATACAAGTAATATACTGTACCACTTTTGTGATTCTTATTTTTTCTACTTAATGTGCTATCTTAGAGTTTGACCCCATAATATAAAGAGTGGTTTGCTTTTTGGCTTTATAATACTCAATTTATGGTTTAGAGTAGTTTCTTTAGTCATTCCCAATTAACAGATATTTAGATTGTTTTAGTCATTACACACCATGTTGAAATTATTAGCATATTCCATTTAATACTTAGGAAGTTGCTAGTAGATAAAAGAAAAGGGGTTTGGTAATATAAATGCCTTATAAATTATGATTTTACTTTTTTTTCCCACCTACATTTACTTAGATTCTAACAATGATCTTGACAGGAAAAAAAAAAAAAGATACAGAATGGCATCTCTACCATTTCACTTTTCAGGAGAGAAGTTCATTCTTGCTTCCAGGAAAAGTGCTAATACAAAAATCTTGTTGAGACAATTTCCTGCTTTTGTAGTTCTTTTAAAAACATTGCGTCCTCATGTATAAGAAAGTAAAAGAAAGAGGATAGCTCCTAGGACAAGGGATACTTTCACATTATTAAGATTAGCCTTAAACTAGGGCCACCTGTAGAAGTCCTTGAGCTATTTTTCTAGTCTTTTTGATTTGGGGGCAGTGCAGAGACAGAAGACAGAAGTACTATACACTGATGAACAGCACTCCGAAACACTGCTGTCCTTCACGTGAAGAGAGGAAACGAGTGCTCCAAACAGAGTAGAGTGAGAAACACAACAGGTCAGGGTGCTTCGCTTACTGGTTGGGAGAGAGGAAACTCGGACACACAGACACGGAGCAACATCACTCCGAAGGAGTTTTCCTCTAATTTAAATACAAGAAGGAATATTCAAAGAAACTCTGAAGGTTAGCGAGGTTACTGAATGCACTTTATGCACTACTTACTCTTTATAGATTTTCATATTTTTTTACTTAAAAATATGCTAATTTGAAATGACAGAATGCAAACAAACATTTTTACTTTAATGTAACTTTAAACCAAATGCATTTTCTGAATCAAGCTTTTTTCTCAGTGGTAAATTCTTGTAGACCAAGGTTTTCTGTGTTTCTTTCCCTAGTATTGAAGGATGGAGAACCTCTGCCTGCCAAAACCCACTTAGCTTCCTTTAGCATTGCTTCCAGCATCTGACATGATTGCCAGGACAACATGTGGGCCATATGTGGTGACCTTCCCTTTACAAACCAGGAGACTTGAGGCCAAGTGTCATTTGCCTGAAGTCGTATTTCAGAGGGTGAGGGTTGATCATTCATGCCAGCTGTGCCTTTGGTCCAAGATATTTTCCTAACACAAACAAGAACTTTAAGATTAAAAACACATTGAATTTTATATATAAGGTTATTACAAATAAAATAGTAGGAATACTTGCCATCTACATAGCTTCCCTGAGCTCGACTCATGAGGAGTATTAGTGGCCTCAGGAGAAGCCAATGTTATAAACCCAAGGGGATGTGGTGCTCTCCACACGACCCTCTATTTGTGTAAATGGAACCAAATGTTTTAGCATTTGTTGAGTCTCAATTTCCTCATCTATAGAATAGAAATGAAGATACTCATCTAGAAGAATTGTGAGGACAACTAATGGTGCAAAAGCAAATGGCAATTTTCTTATAAAAATTATTACTATACATGAAATCAGAGAGGTAAAATGCTTTATAAGCTGTGAAATGACATAAAAATACAAGGTACTTTTATGGTTCTTAGTATTTGTTCACCAGTTTAATAGTTGGGTTTATTCAGCACATTTACTTTAGGGTTTTTCAAAGCCATTATTTTAGGAATATCAATTTTTAAAGTTATTTAACTGAAGCAAATATTAATACTTCTTAAAATGGGTTCCCCTATTTTCATTTCACCTAATTTTAAAAGTAAATATCTTTTTCTACGAACAAATAACATGAACCTCCATCAGGGTCAAGGATGTTTAATAACTTGAAATCAAGTAATAAAGAGACTAAGGCACACACACAAGAAAACCTCCAAGGGGCTGGGGATTTAGTTCAGTGGTTTTGCTGCCTGCTTCACAAGCACAAGGACCCAAGTTCAATCCCCGGTACCAAAAAAAACAAAAAAACCTGAAACTCTCCTGAATTACCCTTAATGTGTTAGGAGGAAAGCAAACAGAATTTTTTAACCCTTGAAAGATTCTTAAACTATAAAACGATTCACAAAGATAACTTATAGTTTGCCAGTTGCTTATCTTAAATCCCTGGAGCCACATGTGTTTCAGAATTCAGAATTTTTCAGATTTTATAAAAGCAGTAAAACACAAATTCTAAGTTACATAAGCCATGTCCTTTAAGGGGTCTGGGAGAACACCTTGTAGTTTAACACATGATTGTTTTTGCATTAAAATGCATAAATATTCCTACTAAGTATAATAAATTAGGACTATAAGTACCTTCATGTCAGCTCAGATCAAATTTGTCCTCAGATGAATTCAAGTCAAGCTGGATAAAGATTTTTCAGAAAAAATTTTTTTCCCCAGAATTTTCTGGATTTCAGGACTGGAAGTTGTGAACCAGAAGTTCTGCTTCTTTGCTTCAAGTGTGTCGACATGAAGGTACGTTGTAGCCACAAGTGGATCTGAACAGCAGATTTATGTGTTACTCTACAAATAATATTGTGAAAGTTACTAAACCACTATAATATTCTGTTATCCCATTTAAGAATGGAGAGAAGAGCCCTGCTTTGGGGGGTAGTTGTGTGGGTTGATGATATTGTATATCAAGTATCTGGGACCTGCTAAGCACACTACAGTTGTCAGCCACTATTATTTCTCATGCGAAGTGATGTCTAAAGAAAGAATAAAACTGTCATTCTATTATTTTGAATTTGGAGGGAGCAAGAGAAAGGAGCAAGAATATTTAAGAATCCCCACAGATTTCTGAAATGGAAAAAGATCAAGAACTCAAAGCTTGCCAACTGGCACTTAAGTTTAATGAAGCTTATTGAGTTAAACAGGGTAGCGCTGACCTAAGTTCAGGGTGAGGAAAGTCCAAAGAAACCTCTGCAATGAAACCATTAGCTAAAATGGTTACCTGAACAAATTACCTGAACAGTGGGTTGGTCTCAACTTCAACCTGGAGACAGAAAGACAAAGGCAGTTTAGGTTCATGGGGAACTGGTCAAATGAAACTGTCCCATCCTGAACATCTTGTGATCCTGCTCTTTTTAGTCTTTGAGAGTGGCTATGGGAATTGATTTATTTATTCATTTAGCAATGCTTTGAAATTTTGACTAGTCATAGTTTTATGAAAATATGCAAGAAATGTACAGATAGATATAGTCCTATTTTCCTGGGTGTTATAGTTTATTATGAACTTATCATAAACTAGAAAACAATAGCAGTTTGCTACAGACTATGGTGAATTCCCTTATTAACTAGGTCCTTGTACTAAGTATTCCATACTTACTAAATTATTTTCAAAGGAAAAAAGATATTGAAATATTGTCTGCAGTAGTTAGTTCCTGAAAAGTAGAAAAAATTTAAACGATTTTTAACCAATAGGTAAATGGACAAATACAGTCTGGCATTGCCATATCATGGAGTATAAGCAGAATTATGTCCATCAACATAGATAAGGGTCAGGAATATAATTAAGCCCCAAAAATCTAGGGAATGATATAGATGACATAATACAATTATATACAGTTTCACTTATGTTTAACATATGGATCATGCTGTGTAGTAATCATATACTGCAAAAATGTAACTACCAAATTCAGGGGCTCAAAGTCACCTCTAGGGATGGGAAGTGAGAAGTGGAGATTAAAGACTTCATGTATATATATTTTCTTTTTCAAGAAAAAAATGAAACAAGGCAGATAGAAACCAATGAAAGTATCTTCAAGATGGGTTTGGCCAGATCAGCAGCTAAAGCAAAGTTGCTTTGAGGGCCCAAGCTATACTGCAACAAGCTGGCACGGCAAGTTACTTTGAAAACAGCGAGAATAGAAACCAATGATGTGGTATCTTGGTATCTTGAAGCTGTGCACTTGGGAAAGCACCCACAGGTCATACCCTAGTCAGGAGAGCCACATGCTCATTATGATTATCAGCAGCCAACACGGAAAGTACAGTGCCTTTTAAAAATGGCTTTTGAGGTAAGAAAGCCCTACAACAACAAGGCCAGCTGCAAGAACATGAGCAGGCTTGTTTCTGAACATGTGAAACATCCTGAAGGACTCCAAAGATTTACTAGGTGAAGTTTTGGCTGGCTTAGGGTATCAGAAGCTAGTCCTGCAGGTCAGATCTGTGAATCAGTGGCTTCATTTGGTGGATGAGGGCTAGGGAAATTCAAATTACACTTAAAAATAGAAATACCTGGACTGGCTAACACACAAGTAGAAACGATATTCCATGAGATATAAATGATGATATCAGGACCTTTCTTATTTTAATGGGTAGGGAAGATTTGAAAGAAGAAAGACAAAATGCTGATCCATAAACCTAAAAGAAGATCAGGCATGCAGATAGGAGGGAGGCAGGAAGGGGAAAATGGAGAAACAGAAGGGCAGTTTTATTTAGAGTTGTCTTCTATTCATCTTAATCTGTGCAAGAATCCAGCAGAAGTTGTTGGTATTGGGATTTCATATATTGTTTGCTTCTTTATAGGGTGGCGAGGGTTATGAACAATGTTTGTTGCACATCTTTCATCTCTGAGCACTGACCTCCTTTGGACCCTCTGGGATATACATGTACTCTGAAAATCAAATCCGTGGGTAAACCCAATTGGGTCAAAAATCCATTATATATAATATACCAATGAGGACACTAAATTTCTTACAGAAATACAAAGAACATATTCTAATGTTCCATACAATTAATGGTTCCTAGTAATAGCATTGGGTCAAAAAGAAGTTAAAAAAAACAAGAGGTAAAGATATCAAAATAACCATTCAAGTCCTGTTAAATCCTGCTTAGCCGGCTTTGGGGGACAGATTCCACAGTTCTTCCATAAATCCTATCAGAAAGATAAAATATATGAGATTCTGCTATTGCTTACCTCTTTTAATTCTACTTTAAAAAATATTCACCAACTTTTTATATCTTAAACAGAAAATCAAGCCAAGCCAGATTTTATTTAGTAGTGCTTGGTTCCTGTGTGTGCCTAGTTTCAGACACCACTTGACCTTTTCTTGTCAACCTACAAGGTGATTAAAATTGATCTAGCAGTCAAAATTAAAACTTAAACAATGGGATAAGAACAGAAGCTAGCAAAATTGGCACATTCAAAATGTTATATGTAATTCTTGTCTCCTTTCCCCCATAACTTTACCTTTGTCCACACCCTTGGTAAGTGGAACCAGCATATTCCTTGTTTCTTGAAGAAGGAGCTTAAAAGGTCTCTTTGAGTATTTTAAAAGCTACATATCAAATAGTTGTTGGGCTTAACAGTTTCTTTCTCACATAGCTCAAATCCATATACTTTTTCATTAACCTCTACCACTACCATCTTCCTTTAGCAAAACTACCTGGACCTGGAGAGGTCATACTTGGAAGAGAGATCCATGCAAGAGGTAATTGATCCCTCCAGAAAGTGCATCGTTTCCATCCCAAAACAAAATGAAGCATGTGAACCCTGACAGCTGGGTCTTTGAGGCAGGTGTAATACCAGGCTGAGAGTGGCTGCAAACCATACTGAACTTTGGGTCAATGCAAGATGGGATCTGAAACTCTGAATTCTGGCTACCTAGCCAAGATTTTCAAGGGAGCAGAATTGGTTCATGGTGGTGCTGGCCAGTGGCTAATGACATGTCTGAAGGAAAAACTGCTGCAGATGGCATTTTAGGACTTCTATGAATCATTAAATAATGAGCTCTCAGAAATCAAATAATGAGCTCACAATCAAAGACCAATGAAAAAGACAATCACTGCGCATATCCAAGATACTTAAAAAGATAATAAAAGAAAAAGTTATCAAGGCAATAACATACATAGAGTACTTAACACAATGTCAGAAATGCAGTGGGACTCGCTGTGGAAGCTCCATTTGGATTCCTCTTCATCAATGTTCTCTGAACTAATTCTGTTAGCAGTGACTCCTCAGCTGCTATCATCCCGGGATATGCCTTGATCCTGCAGTTTGCCTGTTCAGAGCAGTCTATAGTTTTCCAGCCTATAATTTATGGCAAATAATGCACAGAAATACTACAGTACCTTTCCATTGCTCCTGCAAAGTTACTGAAAATTCAGTGGCTTAAAACAGTATAAAGTTCTTCTTGTGACATTGCTGGAGGTCACAAGTCTGAAAAGCATCTTTGAGGCTAAATTCTAGGTGTTGTCAGGTGTTATATTTAGATCTCAAATATCCATGCAGAGTCTCATGTGTTCAGAAGTGGGGCTTTTGAAAGGCGATGAGATCATAGGTACGCAATACTCATGAGTAGATTCATCCATTGATTAGATCATAGCTGAATGTGCTGTTAGGAAGTGCACCCTGGTCAGAAGAGGTGGGTCCCTGGATGGATGTATTCTTGTCCTGGTTTCCTCCCTTCTCTGTTTCCAGGCCACAATGAGATGGGCACTTTCCTCCTCCATGCCCTTCTCCCATGGCATTTCTGCCTTGAAGCCAGTTAACCATGGACTGAATCCTCTGAAAACCATGAGCCAAAATAAACCTCTTCTTTAAGTTGTGGGCGTCAGGTTTTTTTTTTCTTTTTGTCCTAGCAATAGGAAAATGATTAATACAGCATGGCTGTATCCCTGCTAGAGGCTCTAGGGGAGAATTTGTTTCCTTGCCTTTTTCATCTTCTAGAAGCTGCCTGCATTTCTTTGCTTATGGTTCCTCTTCCATCGTCAATGTCAGCAGCTTACAATCTTATCTATCCCTGTTCTTCTGCTTTCCTCCTATAAGGAACCTGTGCTTATATCAGGCCCACCTGAGTGACTTAAATGCTCCATCTTAGGATCCTTAATTTAACCATATCTGTAAAGTTCCTTTTGCTGTGTGAGGTAATGCATTCACAGGCTCTGGATGTTAGCGTATGGAGATCTTTGTGGGCCATTATTTAGCCAAAAAAAGGTAGGGAGCAGAAGGCAACAAAATCATTTATGTAAACTATTCACCTTTAATTTACCTGTGGCACAAAAGCATGATGGTAAATCAGTTTGATTTTGAAATAAGTTCTATTTTATAAGGGCTGTTAAAGTCTACACAGATCTGCTTAGTCACCAAGTTTGCTATTCTGTAGCAATTCATTCACTTACAATAAGAAAGAAGGAAAATTTACTTCCTTCCTACCTTTCCCTTTCTTTCTTTCTTTCTCTTTCTTTCTTTCTTTCTTTCTTTCTTTCTTTCTTTCTTTCTTTCTTTCTTTCTTTGTTTTTCTTTCTTTCTTATTTCTTGCCTTTTCTCTTTTTTATTTCTGTTCACAGCATAGCTTTCTTGCCTTTTAATCAACACACAGTAACTGTACATATTCATGAGATTCAGTGTATATGCACGGAGCATGCACTAATGAAATGAAATCCTACCTCCCATTTTCCAACCTTTTCCAATTTATAGAGACAATTTTTCTACTTTAAGGTTGACTTGTTTTAGGTAGCCCCTTAGTTTTATTGCTAGTGAAATAAACTCCAATTTTCTAAGTTAATTTTAAAACAAACCTTTGCTCATAACCCTCCAATTCATAGAGTTCCATTGTACAATACATAATGCAATGTTTCCATGCTAGTGTTGAATAATATCAAGAGCTCCACTGGATGATTATTTTAAAAATGCAGATTTACTTCCAAAGTATATTTGTGAAAATGTTATTTCTTTAGCTATAATCCCATCTACTCTTTCTGCTTAAAGCTAAGCACACCAGCGTGGCTTGCTCATATTCAGGCCTTTCTGGGCTCCAAATGAATTTGAGATTGTTTTCCTTTGGCTTCCAACCTGATCTAAAAAAACAGAGAAACCATTATCAAGGGTTAGGATCTAGGCCCACAGACTTGGAATTACCTCTGTCTCGCTTCACTTCCTTGGGTTCCCACACATAAATGCTGTCAACTTTATCTCCACAAATCCTTTGGCTTTCCTCCCTCCTGCCCTTCCTTCCTTCTTTCCTTCTTGTCATCGCTTCTCACCTGATGACACGAAATCATATCCTAGCTGGCAGCACTATTTGAGCCTTTGTTTTCCAGATCCAGCTCAGGTCCTTCAATGAAAATGATAGTCCCAAAACCCAGTTCTGATCCGTTTACTCACGTAGTTGACTGTAGGTAGCTGAAACTGAGAAGAGCGAGACTGCTGATAAAGGGGGAGAATCGGGATTCCTTGATGAAATCGTTCATGAAATTCCTACTTTCCCAAGTTGGAAGAGATCTCTACGTTGCCATAGCATTTATTTTGTATCTTTCTTAGGACACTTTTCTCATTCAAACCATGATCATAATTATGTGTGTTCTTGTCTCTCCATCAGACATAAGATCCTTGGTATCAGAGACAGAATCACATTGGTCCTTCATTTTTCTCCACTCAATAAATATTTGTTAACTGTTAGAATGAATAAACAAGTTAATTTATTTTGTTGATTTATTTCTGTTGGAAATTAATGACAGTGTGAACAAACCATTTGAGCTCACTCAAGAATAAGTTCCATCTGGAGTTGGAATATTAGAATTTTAAATCAAACAAAACTTCTATAATACTCAGCGGGTTAAAAAAAAAAAAAAATCTCATCTCTGGAAACCATGACAGCATCTTAGGAGAGTGATACCATCTCTCTACCTAAGACTGGGTCTAATCTTAGTACTGGAAAACTGAAACCTCCTAACTGGAGGAAAAAAAAAAGTTTCAATTTTCAATAGATGATAAATTGTGACAGAGCCACGAGTATCAAATGAGCCCAAGCATTAGCCACCCTTCGGTGCCAGCATGTGGAGAGGGAGGTACTCCTGGTGGGGGTGGGTACTGGCAGGGACAGATGCTGCATTGCTCTGAAAGTGGCCCTCTGCTCTCCCTCCATGGTCAAGAGAAGGATGAGAAAAGCTCCAACCGAGAAATCCAAGAAGAGCCAGGGAGTTGGTGGCCCAATGGGACAGGGACTTACAAGGAGAACTTTGCTTTGGTGGGAGATGTGGCTGAGCTGTCTGAAGCACATTGATTCGCTAGGTCATCATCAATCTATGAAAAGGTGAAGAATCCCAGCATTAAGTTATAACATCTGCTCAGAAGGCTGTATTCTATCACTTATGAGCAAAGATCATTTCTATGTTCCTGAAATAAGTGATTTCCTGGGGATAAAGCTTAGCAATGTCACTTCTCAGAGCATCATGCAAAAATTATAGACACATAAATCTAAAAGTGAATAGTTTCATCTCTACCATAATAGATGATGAAAGGTGAGATTAAATGATTCTGAAACTTTGCATGACCTGGTAAACCTCCATGACTTAAGAAAGTGAACCCAGCTTGGCTGGACACAGCCTCTCTAAAATTATTATGGTGAAAGGAATTTCTCACATTGCAGGCCGGGAAGCAAATCACAGTCTCTGTGCCACTGTTTTCTTTACTCATCCTACACAGGGCTTTTGTTTTAAAATTAGCATTTGCAAGTCTTTGTAAATCACTTTATACTCTTGGCTTATGTTTTATTCCAGATACATTTATAAAGAGTTGACCAGCTTTTATATTTTAAATTCCTCTCCTCTTCACCTTCACTATAGTTTTTCTTACTGGTTTCTTTTCAAACACTGGGAAAATAACCGTGGCCATTCAGAGCATAAAAATAAGAGATACTGGGAAAAATAACAGCCAAATTGTACATTTATGACTTCCTCTCCTTTCCATTGCCCTACTGGGAAGACTCAGCTTGTAGAACAAGCAAGGCCTGTGAGCTTTTGAAGTATGCAGCAGGGGTCATGGTTTATAGACTCAGGTGGAAGTCAGAAAATCCCAGGTAGGTGGAGGGTTACTTTAGCCTCAGAGCCCAGTAGATACTTCTTAATCCTTGGAAAAAAACTTGCCTCTCTTGATCCCCTCCCCACCCCTTTTATTTGAGACAAAGTCTTGATATGCCACTCACCTGGCCTTGAACTCACTAGGTAGTCCAGGCTGTGTCTGATGGGATTACAGTCATGTGACCACGCCCGGCTCATTTCCCTTCTTGTACCCTGCTTCTTGCAGATCCATTGAGCAGCCCTGGAACAGAACTGCAACCTGAGCAAAACTATTTTTTTAGTCAGCACAGCTGAGGAGGAAAGAAGCCCCCTCAACCCCTTTCACTCAGAGAACCAAGAGATCAACTTTCCCCCCTTGTTTCCAAGAAAGATTTTTGACCCTTTGCTCATAAAAGAAAAGATGCCTAAGGTGACCTCAGTGTTGGGAAATGCAAACCAGAACAATGAGAAAACAAAGAAAGGAGAGCAAATTTTAAAACACTGACTGTATAACTTGTGAAAACATAAAGTATTACACTCACTAGTTTATACTGCTTATTTAAATTATAAATGGACATAGATTTGGACCTCCAAAATCTCATTTTTAGGATGCCAAGGGAACCAGTGTTTGTAGGAGCGGGCATTTAAAAATAAACTAAAGGGGGGAAATGGATGAAATAATGATACCAGGCAACTGTGTTTGTGATATTTTAAGCAGAGAAAGCAAATTTCAGAGCAATAGCATAATATGATCCTGATTTTGTATATAAAACTTTTTGCACATACAGGCTTATGCATTCAGTGAAATAAGAGTAGAAAGATAAACATAATTTGGTAACATTTGTTGCCTTGAAGGAGATATGATTAGAAGGAGAGAGATGAAAGAGAGACTACTGATTTTTACTTCATTTACATCTGTATTGTTTGAACATATTACGAACATATATTACTTTTAAATAGCTGTGTACATTTTTTCTTAGAGCCTCACATTTAACTCTTGTAAGAGGAAAAGTGAATTTCTGCAGTTTCTGAGTCTACTGGCACATCATATTAATAGAGTGGCTGTGCACCTTTCTGAATACTGTTTTATTGCTTTGTAAAATTGGAAATCTCCTAACCAGATGAACACATGGGTATTTATTTATGTTATTCCATGTACATGACAATTATAATCCTATGAGGGAAGAAAAATATGCTTGTTTAGAAAAACCAAGTGGGGAAAAAAAATCTCACTTTAACTCTGTGGCATAAGAGGAGAAAACATTCAAATTAAATAATTGGGAAAAGAAAAATAAATCTAGGGATAAGCTCTGAAGCATATGAAAATCTTTGCCTTGTGCTTTTAAATCAATGGCTCTAAAGTATTAGCATGCATCAGAGTCCCCCGAAAGGTTCTTGGAAACACAGATTGCCCACCATCACTGTAGGGTTTCTAGTTCAGGAGGTTTAGGAAAAAAGCTGAGAATTTTCACTTCTAGCAAATTTCCTCAATGATGTTGATGCTGCTCATCTGAGGACCACACAGAGAATCGCTGCTTTAGATTTATACCCTTTGTCATAAAGTTTGAGATTTCCAGATGAATTATACAACTTTCTAGCTTGTTACCCAAAGCAGAAAGCAAGTAAGACCAAAAACTATTGAAAGCAAAGAGAAGACAGAATGAGTAGAAAGGTTTCTGTCTGTCTTTAGTCGTGGCACTTACTTTCTTTAAGCATGTGGAAATTTTAGTTTTTAGTAAAACAACGTAATACCCTTCTAATGATTGTGTTTCATTGTGACTGAGGCAGTTGGCATGCACAGTGTATACTCTTTGGAAGTTTTCTTTGGATTGACCCTTCATCTTTCTTAAAATTAAACTTATTCGGGGAAAAGAAAGTTATTTTAAAAAAGAAAGAAAACTCCAGGGAATTGTACTTTTGTATTATCTTTAGGGTGCAATGCCCTCTTCCCCAAGTGATCTGAGAGCTACACATGGAACACAAGAGCCTCCAGTCTTGCTGCTATCCCCCAAGACTGTCCCTCTCCTGACTGGATCAGACTTTGTGCTTGGACCAGTACCACACTTCTGGACAGAGTTTCAGGGAAAGTATTTGGGGTTCATGTGTTTTCTCCAGGGAGGATGAGAAAAAGCTTTTCTTGCAGTTTGGGTTTGATGGCTGTAGCTTAGAGGCAGACCAGGACACCTAAGAATATTTCTTAGCAAATAGTTCTCTCCCCATCTCAAAGCCTTGGACCTCGATCTCTGAATTCTTTCCTTGGAAGTTATCCCCTGTTCTAGTTAAATTGTACATCATAATTGCATGACCTTGCCAGATATTACTTTAAAATAACTTGTTTACTTTGTGAAAGCTTTTACTTTAGGGAAAACAGAGGTCAAGATTGCAGTTGGCTGACACATCTGTGAAACAGCTCTGCCCTCCTACCTCATTTTTAATAACAAATATTCATCTTGATTGCTATCTTCTCTTTCCAAGTTCACTGTTTCCTAATGCTGTCTCTTGGCTACCCCACTTTGGAGAATACCCTGAAATCCCCAGGATACACTTCTTCATCCAATCTCACAGCCAAATTTGCCTAACATTGTCTAGTTAAATATCTTGAAAAAAATTTACACCAGGCCACTAATGGCAGAAAGGGCCTTGATATGTTAACTTTTTCCAGTCTCACCTCTATTTTATATAGTGATTTTAAACACAGAAGACCTTAGTTAAGGGATATATTTCCAGCAATGGAATGTCATGGACTGTACTTGTCACTGAAGTAGACATTTCTGGCTAGAGCAGTTTCCCTGGTCCCCTCACACCAAAATAGGTACTCTAGTTTGAGATGCTGAGAGAGTTGAACTGGTCATTGACAGGTCTATGATTTTTTTTGGGGGGGGGGTCCAGAGCAATGTTCTTTTTTAAAAGTATAATCTAAATCTCTACCTGAAAGGGAAAAGAATGGGAACCACGGCATGTGACTGATTAGTCTTGATGTTCTCTGTTCATTGCCTACCTCTGTTACACATGCTAGTCTAGTTCTTATTGATTGGAGTTACATCTATTTATTTATTTATTTATTTTTGGTACCGGGGATTGAACTCAGGTCCTTGTGCTTGCAAGGCAGGCCACGAAACCGCTGAGCTAAATCCCCGGCCCTCATCTATTTATGACTAAAAAACTGTCACAGTTTGAAACTCCCTGATAAAGCAAGATTGAAGTTTAGCAAATATCCAAGTGTTATATGGATAAGTTGGAATTCCTAGACTTCAGTGGTATTTGAGTTAAGGTGTGGAGCAAATCACTGCTTCGTTGAAGAGAAATAAATAGCAACAACTCAAATTCTGATAAAATATAAGAATTGAACAAAAATCTCTAACCCTTTTGGAATCAGGCTAGAACAGCAAGGAAGGGGAGTTGGGTCAACTGCCTGTGAAGCTAGACTGCTTCATGACAGACTGGGTAACAGTACAGAATTGGCAAAACGCTTTTGGAGAACAAGTAACGTTGTGTATAAAATCTGTAACTTATAAGACCTTCAGGATTTGTGCTTCTTGTGTTCTATATGTTTATTTATATGGCTTCCCTTCTCTTTGAAAATCTGTTTCAGCTTAGGAAAGGAATCAGTGGGGGCAAGCTTTGTTCAAACCTCATTGAGACTTCAGAATCATAGAGACAGTGGTCATCATTGGAAATGTAAAATTCGAGGAAACCAAATCAAAGCTCTTCAGACTTAGAAATTTGTTTAACAGGACTATGCCTTGGAAGTTCTTTTAAAAATATTTTTAAGTTTTTGGCTATGTTCTTTTTATTTTTTAAAATAAGGGATATGGAATCCTTATGGTCACCCTATATGATTTAATTGTTGTCAGAGAGTAAGATAGCCTACCTTATTTCTATAAAAATGGAACTCAAAAACAATTTGTTCATCTGGCTTGACTTTTTTATAAAAGTAGGAGGTGATTTTATTTATACAAAATACATAGAAATCAAATTTAACTCTCTGAATATGATAGTATGGCTAAAATTTATGAGAATCCATAATATGTGTGTATACAGATATACTACTTTCCATTTATGTCTTGAGCTTGCTTCCTTTTCTCAATTATGATTTACTTTCATTTACTTTTCCAACAAATAATTTTAATCAGTGCTAAAGATACATAATTTCAAATTTCATTTTATCGGATAGACACAAATAGATGAAACTATAACTGCCTTTGTTACTTTTAAAATGGATCTTATAAATGTTAAATGTGTGTTTTTATACTATTCTAGATAGTTCCAGGAGTGTTAATTTGACATCAGAATTCTTCTGTCACACTTGGGCATCTGTATCTAGCCCAAGGAACAGGATCCTTGAATATCGCAGGCTTTGTTGTCAAATGTAGGTCTTCCGAGCAGACATCAGCTATGCGGGCACAGCATCCTAAATCACATGCTGTGAATCTCGCCTTGCTCTCTGCAGACCATGATCTTTGTAGTGATAGCTAGGTAAGGTCCACCCTATACAAATGTTTGTCTGAAGCAATATCCAGAGAGGTATGATGATTTACAACTTAATGAGAAAAATAAAATCATTTGCTGAGCTTAAGTGAAGCTACTTTAGGGAATGAGAACAATAAACACTTTACTATATTATAAGGACTTAATTGCATGCAGTGAATTACAGAGCAAAAGGATTTCTACAGATTATTTCCAGATTCACCATCAGTCACAAACCACTAACTTTGGGTCTGGCCCTAAACTAAGCTCCTTGTTGCAGATAAAAATATCAGTGGGGAGTTTACTGTGTAGCACAAGAGAAAGATGTGAACTAAATAATAAGGAAAGGTATTGCTACTTTCTAAGTGTAGGCACTCTGCTAGCAGTAGCCCATTTATTATTTCACAAAATCTAAAAGCAGTCCTAGAGACATGTTTACTGTTATGCTCATTTTGCAAGTGAGGAAACAAAATCAAAGAAAGGTAAATTGACTGTTTCCTGTAGTGGAACTAAAGTTATACCTGAGTCTAGGGGATACACAGGTGTTTTTTTGGGGGGGCATCTTTAAAAAAATACACTTCACAACAATTAGATAGCTATTGTATTTTAGATACCTATTATCTTTTAAAACATACTGACTAAACAAAATCTCTCCAAATAACAAATACTGCTAATTGTATGGAAAATCCTTGTGTACTGCAGATGTGAATGTAAAATGGTGCAGCCATTGTGAGAAACTCAATTTTTTTAGTTTCTCAAAAAGTTAGACATGGAATGGCTGGGGATTTAGTTCAGTGGCACCATGCCTGCTTGGCAAGTAGAAGGTCCTGAGTTTGATCTCCCGTACAAAAAAAAAAAAAAAATTAGACATGGAATTCCCATCTGGCCTAGCAATTCTACTTTTATGTATTTGCCTAAGAAAAGTGAAAGTAGAACATGAAAATATCCTAAACAGTTATTTATGTTGATAGCAGGATTATTCACAATAGCTAAAAGGTGGGAACACACCGTGACTATTAAAAGATAAGAGGATTTTAAAATGTGGCACATACATACAATGGGACATTTGTTCAGCTGTCAATAGAAACAATAAAAGCTGCAGCATGGACGAAATTTGACACTGTGTTAAGTGAAATAGACCAAACACAAAAAGAAAAATGTAGTGTGATTCCACTCGTACAAGGTACTGTATCTAGAAAAGTTAAGTTCATAGAAAAAAATAGACTGATGTTTGTCAGGCGGAAGGATGAAAGAGTTGGTAGATGTTTAATGGGCATAGAGTTTTAGTTTTGGAAGAGGAATGGTGATTGTTGCACAACCATGTGAAAGTGGTTAATGCCACAGAGCTGTATGATTTTAACATAAAAAACACAATCAATAATAAAAATTAGTGTCAAAAGAAACTAGGACAAGTAAAAAATCATTATAATTGAAACATTTAAAAAGTCAAACTCCAAAAAGAAAAAAACAGAAAAAAGAAAAATAATACATTTTATATTAAGTGCAAACGTAATTCTGTAGTGCCTTTTATCTATATTTCAGTTTCATACACACATCTTGATTATCTCTTTATATGACAAAGATTTTATATTGTTTTTCATGAGGAGACTAAAAAGATGCCTGTCCTCTAGCATGGTTGATTAAAATTTATTCCTCTTTGTTATTGATATTGGACGCAAAACGTCTCACACATTTAAACCACTGCTAAGAGTTCATGCCTCAAAGCACAAGATTCTTTAACTGTGTACTGTTTCAATTGAAAAAACGAGGTTATGATGTGATTTTAATTGTAAATAAGACATTATCAGATATATTGAGAAGAGAGAACTTCTTGAGTAAGCATCACATGAGAACCAAATATTCTACCTAGATTTTTACACATTTGGCAATTAAAATAATTCCAATAGATTAGCTGTGCCTATGTATATTTCATAATCGGTTTCTCAACAGCCTGGGATCTGGGAATCTGTGAGTACATTTTGATAGGGCTTTTAGTTCTGTATATTTGTTATGCCAATGTGGCTAGCAACAAATCGCAAATACATATTACAAGTGACTACACCTATA
>NW_022900917.1:27812529-27871229 GCF_012274545.1 Fukomys damarensis | reverse complement strand
CATTAAAATGACTCTCAGTCCTCCTAACCCAATGGGTTCTCTAATCTTAGTTGTTGAAGGAGCCGCCAGAATTTATGCATTGTATAAATATAATTATGTATAAACTATAACACATCCGTTGGGTAAGGAAGTTGTTTCTATGTGGTGACATAATTTCTAGGAACTTTCTTTATATTTTGGTTATTAAACATAGCTACTATGTAAATATGTGAATATATTAACACAGCATGTATACTAGAAGAGGACATAAACAAAAATAAGACCTGACAGAAGTGCTTGCAATCTTTCTAAACATTTTATATTAAAATTACTGTGCAACTCAGCCCTGAAGGCTAATGAAGTAATTCATTCATTTATTCAACAAATAGTGTTTGAGCTCCCCAGAATCCACAAAGTGCTATGCTGTACACATAGAACCCTGGCATGAAGAAGTTTATTACTAGAGGAGAAAATATGTAAAGATGTGATAAGGGTGCAGCAGAGTCTGTTGTTATGAAAATGTAGTCTCTTCATAGTTGGAAAGACCACCTCTATCCAGGAGCAGAGAAGGCAGCACCTGAAAGAAAACCACTGCTCTCCGTTGTCAGGTGGGCCTCTCTCAGATATTGCTAATCAAAGGCACTACAGGAAACGAGAAAGGCTAGGGAAGGAAGAAAGGATTTGTTCCTTTCTATTTTGCTCCCCATCCCTGTCTCCCCAGGAATGATTATTCACCTGTCACGGGGAGTTGATCCTAGTTCTAAGTTTCTTCCCTACTCCAAGAGCAGACCTTGTAACTGCTCACATCTCTTCAGAGAGCAGGAACTTAGCTTAGTGGGGTCTCACTTCTGAGGTATTAATGTATCAGGAGGACTGCACTTCCTTCTAAGGTTTCTGGGTCTCGACTTTGTAGAGTCTTAAGATTTCAGGTTCTCATAACCACACCTTTCTCTTTGTTTTCACACCCACTGGCATGGCAGATGCCTTATGCTACTGTCCCTGTTTTACCACAGTTGTCTTGTTACTCCGTTTTAGACTCCAAGGGTTTTCTTATCTGACTATTTACATTAAATTCTTCTTGGGGAGTTTTTTTGGTGGAACCACTGAGATAGATCCCAGGCCCTAAATTCTTCTTGTTAACCAAACTACTGAGCAGCTTATACCTTATTCTGTAAGTAGAAAGTCATTATAAAAGATTTCTGAAGAGAGAGATGACAATCGGAAATTTGTTAGCACAGCATTCTGCTAGTGCATTATGAGATGACAAGGACAATTGTGTGAGGAGAGAACAGTAGGACACTATTGCAATAGTGCTAAAGTTACTGAAGCAAAAATATAACTGGCTTGAAGGATGAAAATTCATTCATGAAGAAAGAGAATATTGGAGAGCAAGAGAAGGAGCAAGCAAGATGAACTTAGGTAAGGAGATCAGTGTTGGACACGTCAGGTTTGAAATACTTGTAGGATATCCCAACAGGCACTTCGGAGAGAAGGCTGAAGATCTAAATGTGTGAGCTTTTGTTATATTATGTACATAGGAGTTGGTCTACCCTGGTGTATGATAGTTAAGATATCTGACCGCTCACCTGTAGGGCTACAGTGTGATAGGCTGGGGTGTCAACTCCAGGCACTAGGTCTAAGCAGCGTTCCTGAGATCTTGAGAAGGATGAACAAGAGAAGAGTCAGTAACAGATTTGTATTTGTTAAGGGAGCCAGGAGAGCCAAGTCAGTGGATGAGACCAAAGGGGAGAGGTGAATAGAAATTGCGAAAGAAGTCAAAACTGGGCTGGAATGACTCTGGAGCAAGGCTAAAATGTACGTACTGGATTATGCAATTTGTGGATAACTGCTGACCTTAGCGATTACCGATTCAGAGTAGTAGGGAGCAAAAGTCAGTAGGCAGAAGACTGAATGACAATGGATCCAATTAAGTTTGCAGAATCAGCCCACTGTTTTTGGGAAAGAAGTTATAAAGAAAAGAAGGCTGGGGCAAGGTAATTAGAGGCCTTCTGCTTGTAATTTTCTGCTTCTAATTAAGCTCATTCACCTGCTGAGAAAAACAATGTGACGAAGAAATTGTGGAAGACATAAAAGAAGAACTGTGGAAAAGTATGTGAATAGGATTGAAGTTCAAAACTCATATAAATGGATTATATTTGGTTGGAGGAGAGAGAACCCTTATTGCTTGCACATGTGCATTTGTGTGTGCGTGTGTTTCTTTGTATGTGTGCTTGAGACAAAGTAAAAGGATATAATGCAAAGAAGCAAGTAATTTTGCAGCTAGGAGGTATGAAGCAATGTCAGTGGTTCAAGCCTATAGCCTCATTTTTCCCCTAGAATCACAATTTGACACAGTAGATGGGTCATGGGCAACATAGGCTATTGGAATATCATTTTGAAGAACAGAGATAGAGAAAAGTCAGACAATAGAAGAGAATTTTTTCAGACTTACCAAGAAGAGCACAACTGAGTCATTTTGTGTATTTGTCAATTCTATCCTTCCACGGAAATGAGCATTAATATTTGAAAGCAAAAAGTTTGGAATCAAACATTGGAAGACAGTTTGACAGTTTCTTACAAAACTAAAAATACTCTTACCAGGTAGTCTTCCTTAGTATTTACTGGAATGAGTTGAAACCTTAAGTCCATATAAAAATCTTCACCTGTGGATTCTGAGCAGTTATGCTGTAATTGCCACAAATTGGAAGCAATTAAGATGTCTTTCAGTAGGTGAAAGAAGAAATAAACTGTGGTATACCCATGAAATATTATTTAGTACTAAAAAAATGATGACATATCAAGCCACGATGTGATAAGAAAGAAGCTTATATGCACATCACTGAGTAAAACAAATTCATCTAAAGAAGCTACATATCAATGATTTTAGGAAGATGACACTATTAAAAAAAAGAACCATGAAGATGACAAACAGAGCAGTGGTCACTGAGGGCTGAGGGAAGAGAGAGCTGAAAAGATGGAGATAGAGGATTTTTTAGGACAATGAAATGTCTTTATGATACTGTAATAGTAGATGCATGTCATAGTTTTACATAACTCATAGAACGTACAAGCCAAGAATGAAATTTAATACAATTATGGATTTGGAGTAATATTGCCATGTTAATGTGAATTGCTTGTTTGTAACAGATGCAGCACTATGGTACAGGAAATTGGTAGTGGGGAAGGTCTGGGGGCAGGCGGAGTGGAAGGAGGTATATGAAAATTTTGTTCTTTCTGCTCAATTCTTCTGTGAACCCAAAACTGCTTCAAAAAATAAAATTTGCTTTAAAAATGTTCAACCATTCAGAGTTCTAAAGTTTTTTGTTACAGTTCTTCTCTTTGAAACAAAGTCTAAGCTCATGGTATCTTAGGCCTCGCAGAAAAATATAAAATGTTTTTCAATCTTATGTTGACAGCATTCCCTTTCAGATGGCCAAAGTAGTCAGTCTCAGGGACAGTCCATGTACTTTCAGGATATTGTGCAAAGTCTCAGCCAAATAGGAAAAAGTGGTGTCAATCATATTCTTTCTTTCTTAGATTGAATTTAGAAATGAACATATCAATAGTCTGATGTACGAGTAGAACTGAACTTCATTGGCCACATTGAGAGAGGTCATGAAAAATGTGGGGCCAAGGTCCTGCAAGATTTAATTAAAGTGTAAACAGACCACAGGCCAGAGAACCAGAGAGTAAGAGATGGAAGAGAGCATTAGGGTGGGTGAGGGAGCTGAGTTAATGGTAGAACAAGTGGATTCCTGTGGGATGGTGTAAATTACACGAGTTTTCAGCTCTGCAGTTCCCCTGTCTATCACACAGCTGTCCTGTGGCTCCTGTCCACAGATTTACATAAGTAAGTTCCTATCAGCCTTAGTCTTAGTATTCTTAATTCCCGCCACCACTTGAGCTATATGGTCGGAGTCCTTGCTCCACATGCCTGAAGGAACTGAGAAACGTGGTTGCCATAAAAAGTAGAGAACCTATTGCAGTAATGAATCTTCACAAATTTGTTAAATCACGTATCCTGGTCAGAAAATTTGTTCTTTGAGAGGCTACATATACAGGCATCAAATATTTTTGTCAAGGCAGAATTTCTTGAATCTTTTTGCATTTCATAGCCTCCTCCTTAAGTGCATAAAATATAGTAAGAATACACATTTTTGTTTCTGAATGAAGAACCTGATAATTTAGATGGTTTAAGATAAGGTCATAAAATCCTTATGATGACCTTAGTCTATTTTATAGAGTGTTTATGTTGAACAGAAAATTAGCATATTCAAGCAACAAACATTATACAGCTCCTGTCTTTGTCATTGGCTCCTACAAAATAAATGGCATGACTCTCTTTTCTAGGAGCTTGTAGACCAATGGAAGCGAGGAAAATATAAAAATGTAATACAATGTGACACCTCCTATAATGTATATATTAATCACCTTTCCATTCTTGGAACAAAATACCTAATATGCACAACTTCAAGGAGAAAAGATTTATTTCTCCCATGGTTTTATAGGATTCAGTCCACGGTTGGCTGGATATAAGGCAGAAAGATCATGGTGGAAGATCATGGCAGAGGAAAGTTGCTCACCTTATAGCAGCCAGGAAGCAGAGAGGTAGTGAAAAAGCCAGAAAGAGAACAGGAAAGGAACAAGAATATACCCTTCCGGGTTACACCCCAGTGACCTACTTCCTCCTAGTATCCTTGCAACAATAGATTAGTTCATAGTTGAAACTATTACCTCATCATTCAATCATCTTCCAAAAGCCCCAACTCTGAGCACAGATGCCTTTGGGGGAAGAGAGAGAGAGAGAGAGAGAGAGAGAGAGAGAGAGAGAGAGAGAGAGAGAGAGAAAATATATATATAAAAGATTTATCCCAGGCAGAGAAAGTATAATCTTTAGAAACAGTGAAGTAGTGAAACAGCACTGTGTACAGGAAGTATACGTAGTTTGGTATGTGTATCAGATATCTTTTGCAAAAAAAGTTGTTAACCAAACTCTCCCCAAACTAGTGACTTACCAACAACTGCTCATTATTTTCCATGAGTCTAGGGGTAGTCTGGGTGATCTTGTTGGTCTGGTTGGACTCTGCTGATATAGGCTGGGTTCACTCATGAATCTATGATCAGTTGGCCTGCAGCTGGGAGCCCATTGGTCTATGACAGCCTGGCTGGATTGCTTTATCTCTATTCTATGTGAAATTTCACCCTCTACCAAACCAGTCTGGACTTACTTACATGGCAGAGGCGGGTTGAAAGAGAGAGCAAAAGCCTACAGAGTCACGTAAAGGCCAACTTTGGAACTAGTACAACACCACATTCTTTAGGCAAAGCAAGTCCCTCTGTTAGCGCAGATTCACAGAGCTGGAAAATAGGTAGATGTTGCATAATCGTATTGCAAAGTATGGAGGGATAGGGAATTGGGGTCACTTTAGCTAGGGACCCGTGTCACTATGCAGGAATGAAAGGAGCCACACAATGAGTGGTGACAGCTTAGTCTTGATCGTTAGGTAGAAACCCAGGCTTTGTAAGAGATAAGAACGTAGAATTGTGGATAATGGGGAACTTGAAAGATTTAAGGCAGAGGAGTGATAGGCTCAGTTTCCCACTTTAGGAAAATAACTCTGGTGGCAAACAAAATAGATGGATTGGAGGGATGCAACTTTTTCCTTGTAAACAAATGTCTGAGATGGAACTCTGCATAGTTATCTATTTATTTATATCACTCCTCATTCCAAAAAAGATATGATGGCACATCTCTTCCATAGCTGCTATAAAAAATATATGTATTTATGCCCTATCTGATCCTGAAAAGAATTTGAAGCAGCTGTGTTTGAATTCTGCCCAAAGGCCATCTTGGAAGCATGTGGTCTTCAGATTTAACTGAGCTTGCTATCTGTAAATGAAGCTCCAGAGCTTCTAGCCAAAGAATATTCCTGGAGGCAAAATAAACAGAGGTGAATTTGGCTGTTTGAAAACACACGTAAGTTCTGTATTTAGAACTCTGATTCCATGGTGGCTGAAGGGAAAGAAAGGTATGGCAGGCAGAGTGAGTTCAAAAAGAATATTTACCATTCCAGTCATCTTAGGAAATGCTGCAATCATTTCTGCTTAGCAGACACAAAAATAGCCTGGTAAAACTAGTAGCCAGCCTGTAGAGCAAAGTGGAGATGACCAGAAAGACCCAGCAGAGATTGGACAAGTAACTTGCAAAGTCAAAGCTGTTTTAATACAGTTGTTGAAGTTGGAACACACTTGAAAAGGTCTAAACATCTGCAGAGGAACATAGAAGCAAGGATTAGAAGCACTGTTGGATTTTCACAGGACATTCTGAAACTAAATCAGTTGTACTTCTCCCCACCCCCAAAACCAAAAGAGAAACCCATTTCTTTAAGTCAGTGTTGGCCAATGTGGTAGTGTTCAGGGTGAATATTCTACCTTCCATTTTTGTTCATCTTAGGTAATTTTGTCACATTATACAGATCTGTGCTAAGTACTGGGACCAAAAGGGTGAGTCAGATATGATCTTTGTTCTTGATTCACTCATAGTTAGACGTAGAATAAGGCAAATGGCCGCAGGTCTTGTTCAGCGCTAGCACCTACAGGTCATTGTGAACAAAATACTATGAAAATGGTCCTAGTTGATACAGACATGTGAGCTTGCAACACATTGTTCATAGATGTTTATCTTCTGCTTCACACAGATGATAATAGTTGATAATGTAATATAAATTCTCCACTTGTTGATGTAACTATAGCACCTGCCTGTTATCTCAGAGTATTTATTAATAATTCCTTCCTCATAAGAGTCTTGATTGGGACAATGCCTTCCGTGGCCATTGTACTGATGCTAAATGACAGAGCCTCAGTAAAATTGTGAGCTGTGAGCTGTATTTTGCAGTTGTAATTTTGGGGAACTGCCAAGTTTTTCACCCTCTTTTACACAATCTCGGGTCTCTTCTGATCTGATCTGGGATGTGACATTTCACTATGTCTGGCATAAGCTGAGGGTGTTGGCTGTGGTTATGCAATAGTTCCTCCCAGAGCAGAGGTGGCTTCTCTGTGGAAGATAGATCCTGAACACAGGCACCCATCAGGGTCTGGCACAAAGTGACAGGGGACCTGGCTCTGGGTAAAGCTTGATAATTGCAAGTTTGGCAAAGGGGCGAAGAGACTATAATTGACATACCAGTCTTGAATTTTCACCACTGTGTTAACTTTGATACTTGGTGTACTTGTCGTGCTTTCTAAAATATGTTGTTGACAATACTTGTCATGCTTCCTAAAGTTGTCTGAAAATACGTTTTAAATATAGTTTTGCAAGATCATAGGACAAAACACTTTTGGGGGGTGAAGAAGAGGAAGGAAGGGATTTTGGGCCCAGTTCTATTTCTTTCTTACAAATATCAGGAGTCGTGCATTGAGTTTATTAATTATTCTTCAATTTACCATCCTTGGGTTCATTACTAATTCAATGTGACTGAGCATTCTTTGATTAGTCGGACTTCATAGTTCAACTTTGAATCATAACTACTGCTTGAGATAGGCCTTGTTTGAGAGCTATTATGTCATAACTACTGGAGAGGCAGCCGATGGTCACACAGCCAAGCAGGCAGGTTTGAGGTTCAGCTCTGCCAGTCTATAGCTGTGTGACCTGGAGCAAGGTGCTTTTTCAATCTCTGTTGCATTTTTCGTCAATGGGAATATCAGAGTTTAGCTTCTTATCTTGTTTTAAGGATAATTACAAGGCTTCATATACAGTGGACCCCTGAAATTCGTGGGGGTTATGCTTCTGGAACACCCACAAATTCTGAAAAACCTCGCATTTCAGAAAAATGCCTATTTTTATAGCTTAAACCCTACATATGCTATGCCTCCCGCAGTTGTGTAATTTAATGTAATAAAATACTATATTAATAAAGCCTTAGATGGTGCAAGGCGTTTTGGTGGCATCTTAGAGATCTTAGAGGTTTAAGAAAAACAAAACCGAGAACATTTGAGACACTACATGCAGTACAGCAACCTGTTATGATGCAGGAATTCTGGTGCCTCTGCCAGAGAAGAGTAACGGGACAGCAGCCAATCAGCAGCAAGGAGAACTGAATAATGCTCTCGGATTGGCTACTTGTAAACCTCCCCATCCCCACTCCCACCCGGTCAAATTCCCGAAGATATTTGCTGTTTCCTTGAAACTGCGGGCGATTCAGAGAAGAGTTATTAGTGAGGGTCTAAGGAAAACAATCCAGGAATGACAGCCTGCGAGCTCTGAACCTTGACTTCCCAGGGATACAGTGTCAATCCTCAGCAAATGCGGATTTCTTGTTTTTTCCATCTTAACAAAAAGAATTCCTCTCCTAACCTTTGGAATACTCCTACTTTATAACTAACTTTTATCTCACTCTCATGAAATTCAAGATCCTCAGCAAATGCGGATTTCTTGTTTTTTCCATCTTAACAAAAAGAATTCTCTCCTAACCTTTGGAATACTCCTACTTTATAACTAACTTTTATCTCACTCTCATGAAATTCATGATAAAAAAGTAAATACAAATACCTTTAGGTAGTATAAATATCTTTAAAGGAATGACACCAGTGGTTTTCTAGGCTTCAGATTTTGTGCCCTTTCTTGTTAATTCAAATCCAAGTGTCTGTCTTAAGTAAATTAAAAAAGAAAACCTGATAGGCTGCTATTTATATGTACATATGAAAGTGAATCTAACGTTTGATAATTAAATTAAGCATAGTTTTTAAAAAGGTGTAGAAACAGGTTACTCTAGTAATGGTGAATCACGGCCCGCACAGTATTAATAGAAACTGGCACCCTCTTCCGGAATATATTGCACTCATCATGCAAGGAGGATTTAGAAGGGTGAACTTGAAGGTGAACTTGAAAGTGAAGGGTGAATTTCCAAAAGGCAAATTATTCAGAGAACATATGTCTATTATAAGATGCTCATGATATAGGTCAAATGGTTTTTAAAAATGTCATTTAGAGGAACAAATATCTCTAAATGGGAGGTTAGTAGTAAGCACGCGGAAAGACATTTGATCAGGACTGGAAAAGGGACAAAAATGCATGAAGGTGTGAGAGATAGAAGAATAGCACACAAGAAACAGTGGAACGTTTGACATGGGGCAGAAAAACAGGTGCTGCATGTCAAAGAGGACTTTGAAGGGGAAACATATAATAAATAATTTGGACAGGGGAGCTATGTCATGAAAAGATCCTAGAGTTATCTGTGAAAATGACCAACCACCATTAAACCATTGCTATCACGTGTCTGTATTCTTTATTATCTATTCTTTTTCTCCAAAGCACAGAGCATAGCTTAATGACATATAATTGACTTATTGTTGTTCTTTATTATTTATTCTTTGCTCAATAGAATATAAGCTCCACAAGAGCAGGCATGTTGTCTTCTGTGCACGTTTGTGTCCATGGTATATTGCAAAAAGATTCTTGAATAAAGGTTCACAAGAATCAGCTGCCTAAGATGGAAAAGGTGGCTTATTCTAGAAAAAAGTGAATACTATCTGTCTACAAAATTTGTTGCATTATGTCTTTGTATGCACCAACATTGGCACAATGTAAAGTAGATGGAGATCTTCAAAAAACTGAGAAATATGATTCTAATATGATGAAAGGAAAAGCCCCCTTGCTATGGATATATTGTTTAGTTGCTTTGGGGGGCATTTTGGTCATTTTTTTGTGTATTATCCATCTCCAGTGTAAATATAACTGATAT
This sequence comes from Fukomys damarensis, assembly GCF_012274545.1. Taxonomy (NCBI): domain Eukaryota; kingdom Metazoa; phylum Chordata; class Mammalia; order Rodentia; family Bathyergidae; genus Fukomys; species Fukomys damarensis. Next base: position 27,861,510 of record NW_022900917.1, on the reverse strand, counting down.
AGTATGTGAATCTCTCTCTCTGTATATGTGTGTGTGTGTGTGTGCGTGTGTGTGTGCTGTTAATAAGAATACCTCAGATATGAAAGAACTGTAGGGCTTTTCACTTTCAAGAGAGAATCCTAGAAGAAAACACAGTGGAAACAATATCCAACAGAAAAGGACACACAAACACTCAGAGTTGAATATCCGTATGTTTTGGAAAAACAATTCCCATCTACATTCCCACTTTCTCCAACCTAAAGAAAGATAAAACAGAAAAAAGACCTGGTTATTAATATAGTAAAACTTCATAAACTCTATTATTCAGTGACAATTATGTACTTGTATCCTCATTTAAAAAATTAAGGGAAAAGAAATACGAGAAAATGGAAATAAAGTGTTTGTAAATGGGGAGAGGAGGAGGGGGGAAGGGAGGACAGGGACAAGGGGAAAAAATGAGAACCAAGACCTGTCATGTAAAGGTACAAGATCCCAGTAATGAATGTAACTGTACTGTATCCCTAAAATGTACCAATAAACTCAATAAAAGAAAAAAATTTATTCTAGCTAAAGATAAAAGCTAGGGCATTTAACTAAAGGCAAGCAAAAAAATTCAAAGACATATAGAAGTAAGAATTAGAGAAAATGTACCAATAAACTCAATAAAAGAAAAAAATTTATTCTAGCTAAAGATGAAAGCTAGGGCATTTAACTAAAGGCAAGCAAAAAAATTCAAAGACATATAGAAGTAAGAATTAGGTAGAAAAATTGACATTAAAACAAAAATGCAGAGAGCAATATTACCTGTTGTGTCTGATTTAAGCCAAATACAATTGTAGTAAGACATATTTCTGTATAATTTTTACTAATGTGGGTATTTTGAAAGATTTTGACAACCTCTTCAAATAGATGTTAAAATTTTAAAGGGTTAAAAATAAAACACTCAGTTTTGATTCCTACAAAGGAGAATGATCTTGTAAATGGTGGAGAAAATAAAAAGATTGTGAAAACATTTTTACAGTGAACCATTTTATGCTAATAAATTTAAAAGCATAGATGAGCTTGATAAATTCCTAGAAGAATGCAAACTACCAATATTAATTAAAAAAGAAATAGAAAATCTGAAAAGACCTATAACAAGTAAAGAGAGTGAATCAGAAGTTGATAAAATTTTTGCAAAGAGAGCCCAGGACCAGATGGCTTTACTGATAAACTTTATCAAATAAATAATCAATAAATCAAATATTTATCAAATAAATAAATGCCATTCTTTCCAAACTCATCAGTTGAGGGCAGCAAAACCATGATACCAAAGACAGTAAACAGAATACAAGAAAAATTTGAACCAATATTCCTTATGAATAAAGGTATAAATAAAAAACAATGAGTTAAAACTTAACCAGCTACAATGAAAAAATAGACAAAGGGAAATGTGTATTTTGTTAAAAAATTAAACAGAATTATCATATGACTTGGTAATCCTACTCCAAGGATTTTACTTAAAAGAATTTAAAAGAGAGACTTAGACTCTTGAACAACAATATTTGCTGAAGCATTATTCATAATTGCCCCAAATTTAAACAATCCAAATGTCCATGAACTGATGCATGGATGCAATTTTATATTCCACGTGGTGGAATATCATTCAGCCATAAAAAGGAATGAAGCACTGATGCATAGCAAACATGAATGAACTTGAAAGCACTCTGCTAAGTGAAGAGAAGGCAGCCACAGAAGGTCCTAGTTTTATACCTCCATGACTATGAAATGTCCAGAAAGAGGAAATCCTTAGAAAGCAGATCAATAGCTGCCAGCAACAGGGGTTGGAGAATGAGTCTTTAACGGGGATGGGGATCTCTTGGAGGTTGTGAGAGTTTTCTGGAATTAGGTGATATTTATATATGTTGTGAATGTACTTGAACCTACTGTATTGTATATTTTAAAGTAGTGTAAAGGGTGAATTTTATGTTAGATGAACTTTGCCTCAATTTATAAAAGCCCACAAAGTTTACAGGAAAAGAGGGAAATAATATTCAAACATTTTTCAGTGTCTTAAAACAAACAGGGGCAAAAGTAATTAAAAAGCAGATACGTGCTGAGCATGGAGGGCCCGCCTGTAATCCCAGCACTTGGCAGGCTGAGGCAGGTGGATAGCCATGAATCTGAGGCCAACTTGGGCTACATAATGAGTTCAAGTCCAGCATGAACAATAAGCGAGATCCTGTCTCAACCAACCAACTGAACAAACAAATAAATAAATGGCAGTTAAGATAGTAAAAGTGGTAGCACAGCTTTACACGTGTGAAGAAATGAAAAATGACTACAACATATACAGTACTTTACCTTGAAAAAAGTTGTTTGTCAAATTGGATATCCAGCTCTCCTATCAGATGCACCTACGTGGCTTCCACACTCACTCCCATGTATGCAAGAAAGAGAGCAAAAGACTAAGAGTAAGGAGAGATGGAAGGAGAAAAGAGAAAAAAATACCAAATAAGCCGATTAATAATTTCTAGGAAAGGAAAAATGACTCAGTGTTTGGAGCAGGAGCCATGTGGTCTGGGTCATCAAAAGTCTTGCAGCTTATGAGTTTTCATGAAGAAGTGGCATGAGGGTGACCTGAAATGAGATGGAACATGGGACGTGGGTGTGTCTGGACTCATTGTGTGAAGTGCATCACTGGATGATTGGGTCTAAATGGGATCCTGCCAGATTTGCAAAACATGTGGAAGCAGAACTGACTGAATTTTAGCAACGTTTCACATTATTTTCCAACTCTATAAATAATGGGCTCTTAAAAATTTGCTTCAATGTAGATTCTAAAATAATATTAATGTGGGGTTTTGAACTGTTATATTTATATCTTCTGATTTAGATTATTTGCCCAGGTATGATTTGATAATATCATTTAGGAAGTATTGGTTCACTGTAACTAACAAACTGAGATGAGCAACATAAAGGATGTTTTTATGTCATCATAAGTATGATCTATCTTAGGGTGCACAGTTGTTTCTACATGTGAAAATTAATCAATATAATATGCCATATTTATAGAATAAAAGACAGTAAGCCTATATCTCAATAGACACTGAAAAGTATTTTCTGAAATTTATCACCCTTTCATGGTAAAAAAAATACAGCAAACTAGAAATAGAAGGAACTTTCTCTACTTGAGAGTCTACAAAATCCTCGTGCTAACATCATACTTAATAATAAAAAGTCAAATGTTTTCCTCCCAATATTAGGAGCTGACAAGTGTGTTCACACTCACCATTTCTATTCAACATTGTAGTAGAGATTTAGCCAGGGTAGTTAAACAAAAAAATGAATAAAAGGCCTCAAACTCAGAGAGGAAAAGTAAAATTATCCCTATTTGTAGATGACACAAACTTACACAGAGAAAAGTCTAGGACACATGCAAAATAATAACAGTAAAAGCAACTATTAATGCTAATAAACAAGTTTAGCAAGTTTTCAGGACTCAAGAAATTTATACAAAAATTATTTGAATTTCTATGAGGTACAATATTTTTGGTTTGTTTCTACCAGGGATTGATTTGCGCTTGAATGGCAGGAGGTGGCACCACTGAGCTAAAGCCCAGGCCCCTAGAATTTTTTTAAATTCCATTTGCTAGCATCAAAAAGAATAAAATATTTACAAAGAAAATCAACAAAATGATTTTAAGATTTTATGTTGATATAATTTATATACCTTATTGGCTCCATTAAAATTTGAAAAAAATTTTTAAAGAAGACTTTATATTGAAAACTACAAACACTGATGAAAGAAAAAAATTTGTTCTTTAGACAGAATCTTAATAAGTTCCCAAGCCAGGATGGTCTCAAACTTTCTGTCCTCCTGCCTCAGCCCATTGAGTAGTGGGATTACAGGCATGCATCACTGGCCCTGACCCTGATGAAAGAAATTATTTCTTTGTTCTTAGATTGAAAGACTTAATAATACTCCCTATAGTGATCTATATACTCAGTACAATTTCTATCAAATCCATCCCTTTTTCAGTTGATTCTGAAATTCATATAGAAATACAAAGTATCCAGGTAGCCTAGATACTCTCAAAAAAGAAGAAAGATGGAGGACTCACACCAATTTCAAAACTTACTACAAAGATACAGCACTCAAAATATGGTATTGGCAGAGGGACAGATGATATAGAGAGAACCGAAAGAGAGCTGAAAATGCAGAAATACACATTACAATTGTAATCCATTGATTTGTAACAAGGGCTCCAAGAATATTCAGTGGAGGAAAGGATAGTGTTTTCCATAAACCATGCTGGAATTAAAAGACAACTCATACATTGTAAGAAAATATTTACAAGTTACAGTGGTACCGCACTTTATGAACTTAATTTGTTTTATAATTTCGGGGACTATGGATGCATATGTGATTGTGTGGGGAAAACAGCTGTGGTCATGTTTGTCACCAATGCAGCTTTACAAACAGGAGCAAAATTTTGCCACAACACTTTAGTTTGCAAGCCAAAAATTGTTTGCAAGTAGAAGTGTTTGTGAAGCAAGATATTTCAGAACATACCCTTAACTGACTAGTATAAGCGTATAAAAGACATTTTTTTCCTTCCTTCAATAAAAAGATCACACAATTGAAAAATGGGCAAATATTTTGCATAGAAATTTCTTTGAAAACAATATACAAACAGCCAATAAGCACATAAAGATTTCCAACAACATTAGTCATGGAAACACATATCAAAGGCACAAAGAGATACCACTACACATTCACTGAGATTGCTATCTATAGTCAAAAGGTCTAACAATTAACAAGCCCTGATAAGACAGAGGCATGTGAACCCTGATGTTGCTAGCAGACTGTAAAATTGTGCTGTTGCTTTTGATCACAATAAGATGAAACAGAATCACCATTTGAGCTATCAATTCTACTCCTAGGTATATAATTACCCAATGAAAATATATGCATATGAAAACTTGCACATGCATATTTATAGCAGACTTATTTGTAATAACCCAAATGTGGAAACAAATATCTGTAATGATGTTTGGGTATATAAGACACAACATATCCAGAATTATAAAATTATTTGGCTCTAAAAAGGAATGAAGTACTAATACATGCTACAAATTCCAGAGATCCTTGAAAAAAATTACATTAAATGAAAGAATATAGTTATAGAGCATAGCCTGTGGAACAATTCCATTTATATAAAATGTTTAGAATAGGCAAATCTATAAAAATGGAAAGTGCATTAGTGGTTGTCTAAGGATGAGGTAAAGAAAAGAAATGGAGAATGATTACTAAAGAGTATAAAATTTGGGGGAGGCATGATGAGGATGTACTATACAACCAGAAAGAGTAAATTTCATATTTTGTGAGCAATATTCTAATAAAATGGAGAGAGGTAGTGTTTGTTAGGATCTAGAAATGAATCCATTAAAATAAAAATTTTACTAACACTATTTACAATATTTTTTTCAAAAGTGAGCTAAACAAATAGATCAGAAATTATATAAATACAGAAAGCGTGTTTTAATTCAAATAAGTAATTTGAGCCAGTTATTGTCTATTTATTCAGTAATTCATCATCTGCGGCAGATTTATTAAGACTGCCTGAATTGTGCTAAGTTTGGAGATACACAGATCAATGTGGCACAGTTCTTCATGGAATTAGCCTATTAAATGAAATATTGTAATTATGAAAGAGAAACTCATAGGAGTTTAATAATTAGCCTGATGTCACCAGCTAGTGATAAAGAATTTGAATTACTATATGTGGATTTAAAGCCCATGATGCTTGTGGGTAAGAATAGAAAGTTTAATTAGGAAGATACACAAAAATCTCAATAACTCTACATAAAGAATGCAACTCACAGGCTGATTTTAACCTTGAGGATGCTGCAGAACTCTTACAGGGCTCTGCCCATGACAGGATCGTATTTGCTAATCTTATCAACAGCATAAATGAAGACATAGAAGGCACATTTGTTGATGACACAAAGCTAGAAGTGATACTTATTACACTCAAATAAACAAATCAGGATTCAAAAGGATCTCATCAGACTGGCACTATGGACTGAAATTAATACAGGATTCCGAGGGAACTGGATTAACAGGAATTCACATGAAAAAGACTTGGATACTTTAACTGAGAGAAAGCTCAGTGTGATACAGAGGTGTGAGCCATGAAAGCTAAGGCATTCTTAGCCTGTGTCCAGAAAAGGGAATGTATTTCTTAGCACTGCTATTGTTGGACAACTTCTGCTGTGTTTTGTTTTTTGGGGGGCAACTATTTTTTAATAAGAATATTAACAAGCTGTATCATTCGGAGGAGAAAGACTAGGAGAGTGAAACTGCTCTGTGAAGATCTGAGAATGTTCACCTTGAAATGGGAAGACGGCAGTGTGACGGGATGTGGGAGACGGGAAGTGAAACAGCTACTTTTAAAAATTGAAAAAGATGCCTTAGAATTGGCAATCTAATCAATTCTGTTTATTTAATAGAACTAGCACCCACATCAGTCAGGGAGGCAAATTTCTGCTCATGGACTATTTTAAAGTAGTATGAAATTGTGGAAGATGAAAAATTTACTTTGTGATTTAGTAAGTAATTACTTATATGAATTATTCAAGAAGAATCAGGGTGACCTCTTGTAAATAATTTAAAGAATATTCTATCCCAGCACTCTGAGAGGCTGAGGCTAGAGTTTGAGGCCAGCATGGGCTATACAGGATGAGCCTGTCTCAAAAAAAAAAAAGGAGCTTCCTGGAGTTTTATTGAAGAAATAATTTGTTCGTGATCTATAAGATCCATTTGAACTCAAAGCAACCAGTAATAATTAGAATGATAATCATTTTCAAGACATCAACTAATATGCTTTGAGAGAGCCATCAGAGCAAATATTCTACATCATTATTATATGCTGACCGATAAGAGCTTTCTGAAGTATTTACTATTCCTATTTTATGTCTGAAGAAACTGAGGCTTTAGGCAGGCCGAGTTAGTCTTCCAAGGATAATGGCCAGCATTCAAATTCAGAGTGTCCTGATGTCAGGGCTTCTGGTATTAATTTCTTTCCTGTATGAATTTGTCTGTATGTTTTTCAATGTGTTATACTGGAATGGCTGTCCTGAGAAAATTTAGTTTGAATTCTTTCTATCTGCTTAGAGTCAATATATATATGGAGGAGGTGTTGTATTGTTAGGAATCTAAATAATCCAAGGTCAACAGGAGCTCTTGCCTTTGTGACAAGTAAATGCCTGCCCAATGGAATTTTGGGATCCACATGTTCAGTGTTTAAAAAAGCAAATAGCTTAGCTCATATTTTCATTTTTAGATTATTTAAAAAGAAACAGTGCCAGAGTACACAAAAGCAGATATCTTGGTTTCAAATTTTCATTCCTGAATTGAGATTTCAATATGCATGCCATCCTGGCAGATGTTACCAAAGAACAGGAAGGAGTAAGTGATGGAAATTGCCATATTTATTCTTGTGTGAGGTGAGTAACTTTCCTGTAATGTGAAATTTATCTTCCTTAAATAGTGAACGGGTGAGTAGTAGGTGCTGTGTGATAGGTTATTTGAGAAATATTCCACCACAAAGCTTAAGTCTTTAGCAGAGAAAAGTGAGGAAGTATTTTTGCTTCAGTAAACTCTTGCTTTGTCCAAAATAAATTTGAGATCCAGAAATCACAGATTAACTAACTCATTCATTCATTCATTCTAGGAAGCACATAAATGAAATAATTATAGATTTTAATCAATGAGGCTCTTAAAAATTAAGAGGGGGCTCTACCATATGATCCAGTTATCAGGCACTCAGGCTTTACCTTTAAAGTCACCAACTCAGTGTGGCCTTCTATGATTATCCTATTTAAGTGGATTTCCTGCTTCCTTTTTAACTATTTGTTTATTCTATTTTAAAAATTATTTTAATTGTGCAAAATATGTGGACTTTTTCTTTCTCTAATTCATTTTACTTAAAATAGTGTCCTCCAGCTTGTCTATATTTCTGTAAATGATAGGATATCATTCTTTTCATGACTTAATGATATTCCATTGCATATATATATATATGTGTATATATATATATATAGTACATTTTCTTTCATTCATCAGTTTGTGAGTATCTAGTTTGAGCCTATAATTTACCTGTCATACATACTATTTTTAAGTGTTTAGAAGACGAAAATGTTAATTATGCTAATTACTCTATACACATGCATCAATTTTTCACAATGTATAACATAAATTTATGCAATGAAAATAATAAAAAGTAGAATAAAACAAATGATTTAAAAAGGAATGGGGAAATCCAATTAGACTGGCAGTCAGGGGAGGCCTGTCTGGGTTGAAGTCCAAGTGGTGGGAAAGAATCTGAACCTGCAGAATCTTGGGAGAGATCAAGGTGGATGGAACACTCAGCGAGTTGAAGCTCTTGGGGTTGGGCAGAGTTTAGTACATTCTAGGCACACACAGAGCCCATGGCAATAGTCTGGATGACTCGGCTTGTACCATGATGATAGTGAAAATGGAGAGAGGTAGATAAATTGGAGGTGTATTTTGAAAGTAGTAATCAGATACTGGAATAGCCTTTATACATATTTGTAATATCCTAACTACATCACCCATGTACACAAGCTGAAGACATCTTCAGCGCATTTCATTATTTTATCAATCTTGAACAAGGCAATTCCTTTTCCTTGTTGTGAGAAAAGGTAAAATAATAGTCCCTCAGGCAATCCGTTTTCTTTAGAAACACCCTATCCCTTTTACCTTCCCTCCCTGAATCCTTTCCTTTTTGCCCATCTTCCTCCAGCGGTATTTGTTGCACTGGATATCAAACACTGGGTTAGGTATGGAGCATATCGTTATGAATAAAACAATCTTGTTTTTACCTTATAAACTTTTCTTTTAATTAGGAGTTGATTATCCCAAGGAAGAATTTTACCTACTTTATGTTTCTATTTTATTAATTAATAATTGCTGAATGCTTATTGAGTACAAGGTACTTAAGGTAAATCACATGTATCATGTTTTAAATGTTTATAATTTTATTTTGTATGATAATTTTCTTTTTTCGGGGGGTACCAGGGGTAGATCTCAGGACCTCATGCCTGCCAGGCAGGCGCTGCACCACTGAGCTAAATCCCTGATTTTTTCATTTTTCATTTTTCATTTTTCATTTTAATGCTCCCTATTAATTATAAATATATTTAATGAATTGTTCATTTCTTGAGTCAACACTATTCCTATTTCCCACTGCTAAATATTTAGATGACTTACTGTTGTTTATAAAGGCTCTTGCAATTTCAGTAGACATTTATAGAAATAGCCTTATTTCATAATGTCTTTTCCTATGCCAATGTCTTCAAGAGTTCTGCCTAACTTATCTTCCAGCAATTTTAGTGACCCTTTTTTAATATTTTGATCTTTAATCCACTTCAATTTTAGTTTAGTGCATAGTGAAAATAAGGGTCTTGTTTTAATCTTTGGCAAGTTGAAATCCAGTTTTTCCAACACCATTTATTAAAGAGGCTATCTTTCCACCAGTGGGGATGGTCAGCTCCTTTGTCAAAGATGAGGTAGCTGAGTACATCTGGAGTTGTTTTTGTTTCTTCCAGTCTGTTCCACTGATCCTCAGGTCTGTTTCTTTGGCAGTACCATGCTGTTTTTATCACAGTAGCTTTGTACTATAGTTTCAAATTGGGAATTGTTATACCCACTGCCATGTCTCTGTTGCCTAGGATGGCTTTTGCTATTCTAGGTCTCTTATGGTTCCAAGTGAATTTTTGGATTCTTCTTTCTAGTTCTGTGAAGTATAGTGTTGGACTTTTAATCAGCATTGCATTGAATCTGTATAGCAGCTTTGGTAGTATGGCCATTTTCATTATGTTGATTCCTCCTACCCAGAAGCAGGGGATATCTTTCCATTTTCTTATATCCTCCTTGACCTCTTTTTTCAGAGTGCTGTAGATTTCAGTGTAGAGGTCCTTTGCTTCTTTCATTAGATTGATTCCTACATACTTCATTTTTGGGGGGATGCTATTGTAAAAGGAATTGTTTTCCCTAATTTCTTTCTCAGTGAGTCTGTTATTTGTGTACAAGAAGGCTATTGATTTTTGAGTGTTGATCTTGTATCCAGTTACTCTGCTGAAAGTGTCAATTAAGTCTAGAAGTCTTTTGGTGGAATTTTTGGGGTCTTCAATGTAGAGTATTATATCATCAGCAAATAATGACAGTTTAACTTCTTCCTTTCCTATCTTTATTGCTTTAATTTCTTTCTCTTGTCTAATTGCTGTGGGTAATGTTTTCAGAACTATATTGAAGTGGAGTGTTGATAGTGGGCATCCTTGTCTTGTTCCTGATTTTAATGTGAAGCTTTTCAATTTTTGGCCATTTAATATTATATTGGCTGTTATTTTTTAATAGGTAGCCTTTATTAAGTTGAGATATAGACCATCCATTCCAGTTTTTTGCAGGTTTTTTTTTTTATCATGAATGGGTGTTGAATTTTGTCAAATGGTTTTTCTGCATCTATTGAGAGGGTCATATGGTTTTTGTCCTTGACTCTGTTAATGTAGTGTATTACATTTATTGACTTACATATGTTAACCATCCTTGCATCCCTAAAATAAATCCAACTTGGTTAGGATGTATGATTTTCTTGATGATCCTCTGTATTCTGCTTGCTAGTATCTCATTAAGGATTTTTGCATCTATATTCATTAAGGAGATTGGTCTGTAGTTCTCTTTTTTAGTTGGGTCTTTCCCTGGTTTGGGAATCAAAGTGATACTTGCTTCCAGGAATGAATTTGGAAGTATTGCTTCCCTTTCAATTTCATTGAAAAGTTTAAAGAGTAGTGGCAGTAATTCTTCTCTAAATGTCTTGTAAAATTCAGCAGTGAATCCATCAGGACCTGGGCTTTTCTTTGTTCGTAAATTTTTAATAACTTTTCAATTTCACTGATTGTAATTGGGGTGTTTAGAATTTTTTATCTTCTTTGTTCAACTTTGATAATTCATAATTATCTAGAAATCTGTCCATTTCTTCTGTGTTTTCCATTTTATAAGTCACACATGTGTAAATACTGAATAGTTTATCTGGTGTGAAAAATTATAATTGTACATAAGATCCTAATGGTATAATTGACCATGTGAAACAGGAAGAAAAAAGCTAAAGGTATAGGAGAAGTGGGAAGGGTAGGGGAAAGGAAATAAGGGAAAAGAAAAAAATATGAGAAAATGAGAAAATGGAAATAAAGCATTTGTAAATAGGGAAGGGGGGTGAAGGGAGGGCAGGGGTAATGGGAAAAAAATGAGAACTAAGTCATGTAAAGGTGCAAGATCCCAATGATGAATGTAACTGTACTGTCTGTATACCTAAAATGTATCAATAAACTCAATGAGGAAAAAAAGACATAGCCTTATTTCTAATAGGCTTAGTTCTAATATATCCTGAGAACAAACAGAACTCATACTGCTTAGAATTCAAAAGGTAAATATTATCTTTGTACTTGAAAGATGACTCTGACAAATTCATTTGAGGAGGTGAATCATAATGACATTTTTTTTCCTAATTTTTAATTTATTGTTAATACTTAAAAGACTTTTGGTCTTTCAGTTTCTCTACTTTGTGATTATTTAATTTTGGTGACACAAAAAATTATAAATATGCAAGGTGTAACAGGTAAATATTTTATATACATTATGAGGCGATCACCATACTTTCAATTGACATCCCTTCCATATGGTCACCCCTTTGAGGTATTTGATCAGCATCATTCTATTTCCCTCTCCCTTTCCTTCCTTTCTAATTGTATTAGTTTGAATATTAAGAGTTTGCACATAAGTGAGTTCATGCAATATTTCTGTTCCTGGGTTTAGCATATTTTTCTTGACCTACTGTCCTGTAGCTCTAGCTAATGGTTGTATATGGCATGATTTTCTTCTTTATTAAGGCTGAAAAATATTTGTGTGTGTGTGTGTGTGTGCAATTTTCTTTTGCATTCATACATTAAAGGATGTTTAGGTTATTTCATACATTGGCTATTGTGAATAATGCAGATATGGAGATGAGAGTACAGGAACCTCTTCCCAATTCTGTTTCTTATTCCTTTGCAGAAATACTCGGAAGTGGGATTCCTGGATCATATGGTAATTCTATTTTTAAATTTTTGGAAACTTCCACATTGTTTTCCATAGTGACAGTACATTCCCAGCAACATTATGAAAGGGTTCTCTTTTCTCCACATCCTTGCCAACACTTATTATCTTTTGTCTTTTGGTTAACAGCCTTCCTAAGAGTGAAGTGATATTTCATCATGGTTTAAAATTGCATTTCTCTGATGATTACAGATGTTGAACATTTTAAAATTTTTCTATTAGTTCTAAAATCTTCTTTTATTTCTTCTTCTCTTCCTACCCTTCCTCCTTCTCCCATTTCTTTAGGGTTTTCTACATGAAAGATCATTTGATTTGAAAACAGTTCATTTTGCCTTTCAAATTTGAACACATTACATTTTTCTTGCTTGGTTTCTCTGTCGGGGACTTCCAGCACTAGTGTGAGTGGGCATTGTTATCTTGCTTCGGATGCTAGAGGAAAAGTCTTACTAGTTCTCCATGGATGATAACATTAGCCGCAGGATTTTCATACATGGACTTATTGCCTTGAATTAGGTTTCTTCTATACCTATTTTGTTGAGATTTTTATTATGAAAGGTTGTTGAATTTTGTCAAATGCTTTTCCTGCATCTATTCAGATGATCATGTGGGTTTTTTTTGGCATTCATTCTGGTAATGTGGTATAACACAGTGATTTTTCATATGTTGAAAAGTCTGAGTACTCAGGCTTTGTGCTTCCTCCTGAGTCAATCTTGGTGGATTGTGTTTTTCTGAATTTTCCCCATTTGTTATATGTTTTCTGATTTCTTTTATGTACTGAGGATTGAACCAAGGGTCTTCATACCAAGTTACATCTCCATGCCTTTTATATTTCCTATTCTCAGACAAGGTCTCACTAAGTTGCTAAGTTTCTCAAACTGGCCTCGAACTTGCAATCGTCCTACCTCAGCTACCAATGTGTTGGCATACATAACCACACCCAGCTAGATTATCCAGTTTGTTGGCATATAACTACTCATATTTCCATTTCCCTGTGAGATTTATACTTTCATGTGCTTTCATATTGCTGTATTATGTCCTTTCGCTTCATTTTAAGAATTAAGCAGTTCTTGTTAGGCATGGTCAAGTTTTTCTTCTGGACAGATTTTTAACTCTCTTAAGTTTTTAAAAGACATCTTTATAGAAAATAGTGCTCTTGGTTGGCAATTTTTCAGTGCTTTCAATATAATCAATCTTTGTCTATAAAATTTGCACTAAGAAACTCAGTCTCGAAGGAGTTCCTCTGTAAGTCACAAGTCACTCTTCTCTGAATGTTTTAAAAATTCTCTGACTTTAACTTGGAACAATTTAATCAGAATGTGTCTCAATGTAAACTTCTTTATGTTAGTCTATTAGGAGTATGAAGGTATTTCTGAGGCTGGATATGTATTTCTCTCTCACAGATTTGGAAAGTTCTGGGCTATTATTTTTTAAAATAACCTTGTTTCCTCTTTCCCCCAGATTTTCCCTTTACTTTTAAAACTCCCACAATATGTATGTTAGTTTGTTTGATGTTAACCTATAAATGTTCCTCACTCCTTATTCTCCCCCCTCACCAATTAGTGTCTTTGAGGGCACTGATTCTTTTTACTGCTTGATTAAATCTGATGTTGAAACTCTTCAAAGCATTTTAAGATTTAGTCATTGGATTCTTCCACTCCAGAATTGTTTTTGGCCCTTTTGTGTTTCATACTTTGTTGAACTTTCCATTTTGTTCTTATAATGTTTTTTATATCATTAAATTGTTTATCTGTTATTTTGCAGTCTGCTAAACTACTTTCAAACAACTATTTTGAATTATTTTTCACCTTTACTATAAACTTCTTGTTTCCTTGATTCTTCATGATCCTCTAGCCTTGTGTAGGTGCCTATACCTTCCAAAAAGCAGTCACCTCTTCCAGAATTTATACAGTAACTTTCACACACCTTTGTGTGTGTGTTGTGGGTGGGAGTGGGGACACTTGGGAGGCACGCGCGAATGTACTGTGGCAGCGGGTCCCCTTATTGTTTTAAGGGTGGGGATGTGCAGCTGTTCCAGATCTGAGAAGGGATACTATGGTGTCTCATCAGCTCAAGCAGCTGGGGTCTGCAACAACGGCAGCTACGTGGTCCTTGATACAAGTGTGGGGTGCATCCACATGGTTGGAGGAGCTTTTGGGAGCCCTAGTCCTTTCCTACAAGTCCAGTGTTGGGGGCAAGGGATCAGAAGAGGAAGCAATGTGCACTGAGGCTAGCCATATGCATTCAATGAGTTATGAGGGAAAGCTGCAGGTGTGTGCATGGATGCAGGGGCAGCTACAGCCACAAGCATGGTGGTGTGGACTGAGGTTAGTGGCAGTGACTAGGTCAATTGCAAATGCATGGCAGTGGGATCTAGGGCCAGCAGCAGGGTCCTGAGCTGGTTGCAGGTGTATGTGTACTGGCAATGCTGGGTCCTGGGGCCAGAGAACCTTTTAGAGTACTTCTGGGGTGGTTCCCACAGGGGCAGTGGAGAAGTGGGCGTCACTCAGGGAACTTGAATCTGTAAACGCAAACAACTGCCCCTGCAAGTTCTTGGCAATGCAAGCTTTAGGGGGTCCTTGGCAGCTTCATTGATTGTGGTGAAAGCCAGTGGGGCCTTCTGCAGAACAAGTCATTGGTGGTGCTGGCAGTGAAAGCTGGAGAGGTTCTGTGGTGACTGTGACGATGGTTGAGGTCTTCAGCAGTGCAAAGTGTGCCACTGATGTCTCCTGCCGCTGGCTGATCCTGACAGCCCTTGCTCTTCTTCTTTGTCCCTTCCTGTTTCCAGATGCCTCCGCTGTGTTATTCTCCCCAGTGACCTGGAAGGATGAAACCAAAGTGGGCCCTGTGGGCAGTGCCCTGAAAGGCCATGGAAGCTGGTCATTCACTCTGCCCTTCTATTCCTTATGTCAGAAACTGGTGGCCTGGGGAGTTCCTGTGGTGCTGAGCTGTGCCAGCCTGTGAGATGAAATGACATGGGCAAAATGAAAGGGTTCTTTGTATCCTTTTTGTGTGGTTATTCTTGGATTATTTACCCCATGATGCTGCTGCAGATTTTAATTAAACTCCTGAACTCTCTCACAACTATTTTTGTTCATGGATAATTGTTTGTTTTGTGTAGGGGGAATGAAGGCTGGGTGTTTTACTTTACCTTCATGCTGATGTCGCTCTTCACATGTATTCTTTGAATTAATTCTCATGTCTCCATTCTTAATGAGGAAGTTAAAGTTCAAAGAATTTATTAGTTAAGAGAAGTGACAGAATTGGCTTCAGATCTTTGTGACTCTGAGTTTCAGAGATCCAGTGATCTCTAATGCTTTTGTGGCCTTTCTAGTTCTATTTATAATGAATGGACCAGATACATAAATACAAATGAACAAATAAATGCTTGATCTACCACTGGCCATGTTTTGCTGTGCCAAATCTGTGAGCTGGGAGGGATCTGGATAGCTTTATACCTGTGCTCTGGTCTGCACAGATTTTAGATCTATTTTTGGATAAATCATAAAATGGAGGTCATTGAGGGCAATATTAACGATTTACGAGTTAATCTGAATCTCTCATAACCACTCTACATTTTCTATTGTAAAGGAAACCAAGACAATCAAAAAGTTTCCATTGTCTTGTTTCAATGGTAGCCACATTGAAAGTCTGACTTGAGTTTCATTTTCTATTTTTCTAGTATGTGCATCCATACAAGTTTCATTAGTGATACTATTGCTCTATTTAAGGTTGTAGCTTAATCATATTAAGAAAATGTTTTGTTAAAACCATAATAATACAAAGTATGCCCTCTGCTTGTTCTCTTCCTCCACTTCTACTCCACCCCTTGCATAGCAGACAGTGATCTACACTATGCTCTCCAACTTCCAAGTTGCACCAAAGCAATGGGTCAACTCTCCAACTGTCCAGTGCACAACATAATAGATTAACTTTTCACTATGATCAAAGGGTCCTGCATGAACTTCCCCCTACCATATATATAGCTAAAATGCTTAGACCATGATATATACCAGGTACTAAATAAATATGTTGGATGTATGAATAAGTGATATTCTTTCAATGAGAATCCTTAGATACATCTTTAAAACTGATTTGATTTTGCTAGATTATTATTCCTTTTGGAATTGATTGAACCTGGTATGTAAAAGGCATCCACATAAGTGATAGATAGGTACATCCTAAGACAACTACATCACAGGCTATATAATAGAGTTGGTCAAGTCATTAAACCAAATAGATATGCTTCTCCACATAACAACTTAAAAATTAGGAGACAGAACATAGAGACCTCAGAAATTTCTGTTTCTGTTACCAAATAAAGCATTTCACAAAAATTCACAATCTGTGCTAAGATCTGTAACATAGTGTTTATCTATATCAGTAGCAAAAACCAAAATCAAAGGAATATGCTCATTGAAGTATATTAAGTTTATGAAATAAAATTTTATATTTTAATGTGATTAAATGCTCACAGGTTGGAATTTCTTTTATCTATCCTTGTGAAAACAACAGTGAAATTCTTTACTTGGCAAGTACTATAGTACTGGGCAACTCTTCCTAAATCACTGTTGCCAGAGAGATCTTCCTTAACTTCCTGAAATAATGTGAGCTTATTAAAACAAAAATCAACATTGACTTTAGTAACATTAAAACAACATGAAAGGTGTAAGGAAATGATTATGCTGAGTAAAATTGACAGACTGTCTTTTGAACTTCAGTTTTGGGATCATGCCACTTTTTATTTATGCCAAAGGTGAGGTATGTGCAGTATCAAACACACCAGCTGCCGTTTCTTTCTCTCATCACCTTTTCCCAGACTAGGCAGTGTTTCTGGATGCATTCTGAATACTGAACCCTGGTCAGACAATGCCCATTGTTTATCCTCTCAATCAGATATCAACGTGGGAAGTTTGTGATTTAAGCCAAAGATGGAAAGATCTGACCAGCTGTTTGTCTCAGGCTCAGCTCTGATCCCTATGTGGGGGGAAAAAAGGAGCACCTTAGAAAAGTAGTTGCTAGCCCAAATACCATGGTTGCCAAATAAAGAATCTAGCTCTGTTTATTTTGGAAGAGTCTTGTGCATCGGTTTGGCTGTGAGCAAGGTATTCACGTGTACTTCTGCCCAAAGGAGGCGGCCAGGTTCATCTGTCTCATTTGAATGGACATTTGTCTGTGTGAATTGTCCGTTCTCTACCCTGACACCTTCTGAAAAGAATTCTTTAATGGAAACAATAAATGATTACTTGTGTGTGTGAAACTAAAAACCAAAATTTTGCTCAGAATAGCCACTCTTGAGGATTTAAACTCTTGACAGTACAGATGGATAAACTGTTCTTAGGGCTAATGTCAGTCAGTAGAACCCGAGAATTTAATGAGGATTAACAGGGAAGGTGGAAGAAGAGATTGTCTTCAAGTAAGAGCAGGACACTCTCGCTATCTGTATCACTTTATTCCCTATCTGACTCACTGTTTTCCCACTCATTCTTGTCTGTCCTTACATATCAAGTTTACACTGAAACTTTCTTGGCTCTGAAGTGTGAATATGCTTTCCAAGTCTTCCATTTGTTGACATGTATAAACCTTAACTAACATTGCTTATCTGCTCTGCTCTAAGAAGTGAGCCAGTGCCTTTATTGCCCTAAACAAGGACTCTGGCTGTTTCAAGAATTGCAGTTCACTTTTACATGCCATGGAAGTACATTTCATTTAGTTGTATTTCTTTTTCAAAAAGCTATTCTGAAAGAATTAAAACTATAAATATTACCTTTCGTTTCTATCAAGTTAACATTGTGCTTCAAGGTTAAAATAGATGCTACAAAATAATTTATTTAGTGTCAAATCTAAATTCTGTAAAGTCTTTCGAACGTACCAGGCATTTCTGATATAAGAAGAAAAATACAGTTCAAGAGTGCTAATTCAAATATGAAATTATAATTTCAATAATCTTGGCTTTGTACATTGAATTGGCTCCAGCACAATATTTATTTTAGCCTGTTAAAAAAACACATTTGCTTTAGACATAAATAATTACATTGACCTCTTTAAATATTTTCAGGTTTACAGTATTTCACATCATTAACTTTTCATATTGCCTTGTGGTTTCCGGGTTGTAGAAAGAGAACAATGTACCTTGCTTTATGGGGAAGATGGTGAGCTAGAATTTCAAAGAGAATAGACTAAGAATTTTGTTAAAAAACATTCCTGTGCTAAAATTAGGTAAATAGCTGTATAACAGAATGCGCAGAAGCCAATAGCTTAGTATAGCTATTCACTCTTAAATTGGAATTTCTCTTTCTATACAATTGAGCATGTGTTTTAATCTCCTTAATGACCACATACTTACCATATTGTGTTCCATCATCCCAATTTCTTCACAGTGACGCTTATAAACAAAGGAGTCTCTGGTTTGAGAAAATGCACTCACATTTCAGTTATTTTGAGGTTATTTAACTATCAAATGCCAAATCATATACCAGTACATATTTGTAAGGTTTCAGTTGACTATAGTTTATGAGTAATTAATGTCCTATTACAGAAATTAATTGTTTAAGAATATTACAAGTTCAGAGGAAGGATTAGAATAAATAAAACAAAGCAGCAGAATCATATTTTAGGAGAAAATGCACTTTTTTTTTACAATGACAAAATGTTCCTCATCGTGTAGAGACAAATCTGAAGCATTCAAATAAGTTTTTCTAAAGATAACAAATGAAAACTAATTATGACTTAGTCCTAAGGTTACATAACATGCAAAGATATTTTAAGGGGATTTTTACAAGCACTGTGTGAAGCTGGGCATGAGAGTGCCTTCAATCACAGCACTCTGAGAGATTGAAGCAGGAGGACAACTTCAAGCTGCTCAGACTGGGAAATTTAGCAATTTAGGTTTTCTCTCAAGATTAAAAATTTAGAAGGATTGGGATATAGCTCAGTGTGAAGGCCCTGGGCTCAATCCCTAGTACTGGAAAAGAAAAAAGCATTGTGTCATAGTTTAATAAACAGCACTGTTCTTTCTTTAGTAAAGTATAAAATAATAGTTACCTTGGATTAGTGAGGGAAATAAAAATATTGAGTAGGGCTTATTATAGAAAGAATTTTTGCTCTTAAGATTCTGATCATAAGGGCTAAGGATTTAGCTCAGTGGTTCCTCCACCTGCCTGGCAAGTGGAAGGTTCCAAGTGCTATCCCGGTACCAAAAACAAAACAAAACATTCTGATCATTGTTCATCTTATTATGCCAATACTTTAAACATTTTAGGAGTTTATTATTTACTCAGAATAAATAAGACAAAATTGCTGTGTGGTACATTATCCTAATTGAAAGGTTCTTGCTAATCTCAATGAAAATTTTGGGAAAAGAAAGAAATTATGACTTTCTGAGGTTATAAAAATTCAAATAATCAGTGTAGATGTTTTGTAACCATTATTTGGAAATGTGATAAAGGTAATCTCTATGTCTCTTAATATACTTAAGATGCTACTATGGTTTGAATGTGGTTTGTCTTCCCCAGATTCATGTGCTAGAAGCTTGGTCTCCAGTGGCGGTACTGAAAGGTCCTACTGAAAGGTGGCGGAACCTTTAAGAGGTGTGGCCTGGTGAAAGGTGATTAAGGCCTGGATGTTGCACCCTCATAATGGATTAACACAGTCCATTCAGAGGGCCTTCGGTCACATAGGACTGGATCAATTCCCCCAAGAGTGAGTCGTACATGAGCATAGCACTTGCCTATGTCTGCACACCCTGCTCACCACTGTCACATACTCACCAACCATCACGATTCTCCAGTCATCCTCCGAGGTCCTCACTAGAGCCGAGCAGATGCCAGTGTCATGCTCTTGCACTTCCAGAGCACTGAGTTAAATCTTTCTTTACAAAGCACCCTCAGGTATTTTGTTGTAGCAACACAAAATGGGCTATGACAGATGCCGTAATTTTAGACCTATTAGATTGTGTCCTGAAAGTAGCAATTACAGTTTTTGAAAAGTGCTTTATATTTCTTTCTGCGTGAAAAATTCCTGACTCTTATTTATTCCATTACATTTATAAAGTAAGAATAATCGGTACAGAATATTAGTTTTCAAGTGGTTGCCCGTGGATTGCTTCATTTGGTGCTAAAAATTGAGCAAAGTACCCTGAGAAGCTGCTAGTGTTCTGAGAAGTTAGCTGACCACCCTAGAGTAACAGCACTTTGCAGGGAGAGCCAAAAGCGGAACTGAGATTTTTTCCTAACTCTGGTGGAAGTGCGTTTGGTGCTCGACTTTTTCCCATCGAAGCACCATGGAAACAGCACTTTTCTTTTTCTTCCAACAGCCGTCAACGCAACCCCCAAAGTGGCTTGGCCTTGAGTTACAATGGCAACAGAGACCAAAACAAAGCAGGTTTAATAGAGAGCTGATCTTAACGATAATTTTTCAGAGTGAAATATTGCATAGCATTCACTATCTGGTCTACATAATTGCTGATATAAGTAGGTCAGAGTTATCAGGTATAGAGGAAGGAAAGAACAGTTGAACCAAAGGGCATAGTGAAAGAAAAGGCACAGAATGGAGTGCTTCATGAGAAGAGTGCAAGAGTCTGCAGCTACCACAAAGGATGATGAGTTTGAGGAGAAAGATGGGGATAAAGCTGAGAAGCAGATAGGCTAGGATTCTGAAAACAGTGGGAGGAGTGTTTGAGTTTCATGTTTCAACACTGGAGGAGTTTGAATTTCACTTTTCAAAACTTCTTTGTCAAATAATTTGCAAAGAAATTTTGAACTGTGTTGCAATTATATGATTTTCAAAAATTAATTTTATTGGTACATTTAATGTATACAATATAATGACATTCACTGTTGAAAATTTGTATCTTGACTTAATCCATCTTGGTTCTTATTTTTTCCCCATTCCTCTGCCCTCCCTTCAACCCCTCCCTCCCTCCCTATCTACAAAGACTTTGTTTCCATTATTTTTCACTTTCTCATATTAATTCCATTCTCATCTTTCCTTTCCCCTTTATTTTTTGTCATAGTGTTAATGAGTTTCAGTTCATTTTGTTAGATTGACTATTGCATTTTGTGCATAACTGGTCACATATGGTTTAAAAGGTTGGCTGTGTATTTCGTTGTGAGAATGGTCACCGGAGATTAGGTGAGCCCTTCCAGAACAGTTGAGAATACAGTGAATGCTGGATATCAGTATTTATTTCACCAAAGGAAGATGAGTCCTTCATCTAAGTGAAGTCAGCACATTAGCACCTTTGCTTTGCAACGTACACAAGAGGCGCTGTTTACGGCCAGCAAGGAACAAGGGTTATTTAAGGTAAGTGATTGCCCAGAGAGAAATTAAATCAAGTTAACAAGGCCAGAGAAGAGCACTAACTATGCTGAGTCCTAACTGTGTGGCTTACACTTCAGTAAGTGCCTTATTTATTCCCTCATTTAAGCCCCATAAGGGCCCTGTCCAGTGGATCCATTTTCCTCCATTTTCCAGATTAGGTGCCTGAGACCAAAGAAGAATATAAAGTGTTTCTGAAATGTCAAAACAGAATTCTACTTGTTAATTCCACAAGCATTAAGTTACTGGAGACTTGATCATCTATATTAGATCCAAAGAAAATGCATCATCCAGTTTAAGGGTTTTTCCTCCATTTAAAGAGCTATTTCTATATTTTTGAAGAACAATTTTATATTTGGAAGAAAATAGTTTGAATTTCCAGACTCCAATGATCAAATCTTACTGCATAGTTTGGGAGCATATCATCTTTGGATTCATGTTCTCACTGGGAAACCAAGTGGATACCTCTGGTTTATACATTCTGGTGAGGGACCTCAGTCGGGACAGGACCTCCAGCTCCTTTCATACAAAAATGCCATGAACAGGATTCAAAATTTAAGATTTGATCCAAATGGTGCAGCAGTAGGCAACTGCTTTAAATCTAATTTATGCCTTTATCTCAGTGGTGAATAGGGGCACAACTGAGACTGTAAGAGCAGGCAAAACTGAAGTATCAAACAAGGTTTTATTGTCAGCCTGGGTGCAAGCAGGTCAAAGGCAACAAGACCATTTACCTTGAGGGTTTAGGCAAGGAGAAACTTTATAGGGCGTTTGGGTGGGGAAGGGTACTGCCTGGAGGAGTGGACAAATTTTGTCTTGGGGTAGAGGAGGTCTTGAGGTCTTCAGGGAATCTGGGCCTGTAGATGTTTCCATGTGGGGTGGTTGTTGTTTATTTCTGACCCATGTCTTGGCTTCCTGTTATCTTTTGGGCCTTGCCTGGTGAATAACAGCATTGTGTGGGAAGTTTTTCTCTTCTGCCTGGGCAGGAGTCTAACGAATAATAAGTGGATAATCTCTCCCTTGCTTTTTGTAATGCAAGAGAAGCGACTAAGTAGCATCAACTTTCAAAAGAGTGGAGTTAATTATATTACCTGATATCTTGCAGAATAAAATAATATATCATAAATGAAATATATTTAAATGTTTTTACCTTAGACCTTCTAAGCCTACAGCTTTAAAAATGAAATTTAGTTGAAACTTCCATATTTAAAAATTCCCTTCCTGCCTATAAATTTTAAAAATTTAAAAAATGTTTTATGTATGACTTGTTTTAGGGGCAGATTTGTACATGCACATAGCATACTTTAATCATCTCCCCTCGTATTATCCCACTTGCCTCTCCCTGGTACCAATAAGTTCTTCTCCTTTTCTTCCTCCTCTTTTTTGTTTTTTTTTTTTTTTTTGAAATATGGTCTCACTATGTAGTTCAGTCTGATCTTGAACTCCCTGTGTAGGCCAGGCTGGCCTTGAATTCATGACAATCCTGCCTCAGGCTCCTGAGTACTGGAATTATAGGTGCCACATGCCCAACTTACAATAAATTATCTTCAACCCCAATTTTCCTTTTTGGTTTTTCTTTCCCTCCCTTCTTTCCTTCCTACCTTCCTTCCTTCCTCCCTCCCTCCTTCCCTCCTTCTCTCCCTCTCTCTCTCTCTCTCTCTCTCTGCATATATGTATTCATTTGGGTAAAAATCCCTGCAAAATTACCTAATACATCAACTCTCTCATCATGGTACTGGGAGAAATTGTGCCAATATGCTAGGATGTACCTTGTAGTTTCTTTTTTTCCTTGGCAGGATTTATTACAGTGTATACCAAAAATTTTTTCTTTTCAAGTCAACTCCAAATCTCAAAATCTTGGACAGAGATTATAAATATCTTTTTGTTCTGTTAACAGGAAAATTTGAAATATATAGACAAACTTGCTGGAATAAATCTGTTGAGATGCAAATGATAAATTTTCAGATAAGATTTTTAAAACATTTTTGCAGATGAGCTTTTAAAAATGCATTGTAGATAAATTCAGAATTTTTATAAAAACTTTATTTTCCTTTAAAATTATATGATTTCTATAAATTGTCTTAAAGTTATAGTTATTGACTTTTTATAAGAAAGTACAACAAAACACCAAGTTTTATAAAAACTTTATTTTCCTTTAAAATTATATGATTTTCTATAAATTGTCTTAAAGTTATAGTTATTGACTTTTTATAAGAAAGTACAACAAAACACCATTGTTTTCATATTTAAAACTATTAACTATTCCACTTTGAATTATCTAGTATTTATTTGAAATTATGTGCCAGTTTGTACATTCTTTAATAAATAGTCCTTTAAAAAACTCTTTCTAATCACTTCTCGACCTTTTGGCTAAGATCAAGTGTAAAAAACTCTTTCTACACATAAAGAGTATATGTGATTAATTTCTAGATTGTTCTTGGTATGAATTTGTTATTAAATACTTTATCTGTATTAATACAATATCAAATAACATGAAATTTAATTGCTTGTCTTCTTAACTACACATAACAGAGAAAGCAAGATTACAACAATTGAATGATCTGGAACAAGATTATGATGTGCTTATACCAATAATCATACAAGTAATGAGAAATCTGAAACACTTCCATTATGCACAGGTACACCACACTGTTACAGTAAACTAGAAACCTGGCCGAGGCATTCCACCTTGGTAGACACTCTGATCAACCAGTTCCATGTTTGAACTCAAAGTCTAAGGGCATTTCTTTTGCCCTGTTTGCTTGGATTTTCCAAAGTGCCTCAGTTCCTAATTCCACACTGCTATTGTGTGGATCAAATAATCCCTGGTCACAAAAATACTCTG
Organism: Fukomys damarensis; assembly: GCF_012274545.1. Classification (NCBI taxonomy): domain Eukaryota; kingdom Metazoa; phylum Chordata; class Mammalia; order Rodentia; family Bathyergidae; genus Fukomys; species Fukomys damarensis. The sequence goes on along the minus strand of NW_022900917.1, from coordinate 27,837,214 downwards.
GGGAGTGACTCCCCTGGCGCCCAGGTTACGAGTGTGGTCAGTTATTCCACATGCCTTAGGGATGAGCTATCTTTGCCATGATAAGTGATTTCCTTTTCAAGTTTTGCTATCTCCCATTACAAAAAAGTCATAAATAAAAGCCATCATAATGAAGAAAATGAATATTGAAATCTTAATGCAGCACTAAAGTTAGGTACCTTTCCTCCTGCCTTGTAAAAAATGGTTACTGACTTAAAACAAGAAATTTTACGGTATATTCTTAGAATTACAAACATCTCCTATTTTGACTTCTTCAATATGAACCATAACCGGATATTTTAAACTGTGGTTTTGCCACATACACACTAGACATGACAGTTTTAGTTTCCTTTTGTGTGGTTCATTGTATTATGAAACACCTTAGAGAAAAAAATTAAAGATGATTCTGCAAGCCTTTTTCTTTTCAATCTCTCATTACACTGTGGACAGTGAAATTATAGTTTTTAGGCAATGTAAGTCATTCTATGATAGTGGCTTTTAGAGTTGTAGTTTGCAGAGTGTGGCGACGTCAGTGCCAGTCTCTGGCTGTGTGCAAACCGGGGACCCAGATATCTCCCAGATTCCGGGCACTCTGAGATCCAGGCCTCGGCGACCTGTGGACCACAGGGACCCGCTGGGTTGGGGACACCGGCTGGTGTGGTTCCAGCCCGAGGACGGGCTCTTCACGGGGAACCTAGTCAGACAGCCTGCAAGCTTGCCCTCTTTCTTTCCATCCTTGGCTCCTAGGGTTTTACAAGCAGGGGTCAAACAAACAGACGCTTTATTTCCAGCCACTCTACCCGGTAACTGGATCCTGGCAGCGAAATCAACTCGCAAAAGCGTCCAGACACTGCAGCCAGATCGTCAGCCTGAAGTAAAAGTAACTTCTCTGCGCGGCTGCAAGAGCCGCCAGGATACAGATTTTAGTTCCTGGCTAAGCACAGCTGCCACACTGCATTCTCGCCCCTTCCCCGACTCCCCCAAAAGCGTGGGAGAAGGAAGCAGGGAGGACGTGGAGAATGCAGCCCGCGCTTGCTCTCGGCGGCGCCCGCTGCAAAGCCCTGCAGCTTTGGGAGCCCGGAGGGAGCGATGACAGGGCCCCGAGCCAGGGTTCTTAGGAAGGGGCGGCGGGGGTGGGGGTGGTCACCCCACGCCGACAGCTGTCCAGCCCCTATAATTCATTGGCTTCTCCCACCCCGCCTTCCACATACCATCCCGATCCACTTTAGCCCCCCGCCCCACCCTGGCTGACCTAATAAGGTTATGCAGTGTGTGTGGGGGATCTGTATAAAAGACACGGGCTGTAGGGACACCGCGACTCCCCGAGAGAAGGCAGGAGCCGGGAGAGACCACCATGGCCAAGGAGTGGGGCTACGCCAGCCACAATGGTGAGTGCGGGCAGCGGCCGCCCCGGTCCAGGGCATTGCACAGAAAGTAGGAGAACAGGAGTGCTCTGAAAATGTGGGTGCAGAGTGGGTAAGAACTAGCATTAACTGCACTTTTCAAGTGCCAGATGCTACTGGTCCTTTTTTCTAAACCATTTGGTATTCTCTCCAGTGGATTTTTGCTGTTTTCTTTGGAAGAAACTGAAGCGCAGGTAAGCTAGTAACTTGCATGGGATCACACTGTCTGACTGAGAAGTCAGACACCCTGAGGTCCAGGCTGATGGTCCTCTGCTCTGAGATGCTAGGGAAAACACTTAGCCTCTCTGAGTCTGGTGTTGGTATGAGAATCTTATTCTGCCTACCCCTCTGCTAAACCTATGGGAAAAGAAATACCTGTGTGCTCTGAAAACCACAAAGGGATGCATATGTGGTCAATGTATGCAGACCGTTTAAAAAATAAGCCTTTCAAGCAATTCCTGAGCCAGCAGGGGAAATACATGGAATTAAATACCACCAACAAAACTATGAAGATGTCTTAAATGCTAAGTCTTGTGCTGCCCCATCTGAACCCAAGACCATTTCTTAAATCGTAGTCTGTGTATTTTGCTGGTTTGTCTATTCAAGAATGGCCTTCGGTTATACCACCAAATAAATAAATTCCCTCAACTTTATTTTCTAGGTCCTGACCACTGGCATGAACTTTACCCCATTGCCAAGGGGGACAACCAGTCGCCCATTGAGCTGCATACTAAAGACATCAAGCATGACCCTTCTCTGCTGCCATGGGCAGCATCTTATGACCCTGGCTCTGCCAAGGCCATCCTGAACAATGGGAAGACCTGCAGAGTTGTGTTTGATGACACTTATGACAGGTCAAGTAAGTACAATGCTTAGGGAGGGGGCCTATAGATATTTTCCATGTCTGTACTGGCAAAAGTGTGATTACAGACACAGCAACAGCTATTGGTGGGAAGAGGGAGCATTTCATCCTTGAAAATAGAGATGACATTCTTCTTTGCTTTAGTTGTAAAGAAACATATTTGTGTATTGAAGAGGAATGTCTCACCCTCTAATTTTGGTCACTTTGTTCCTGAAAAATGGTCCTCTGCCCAGACCAAAAGTTGGCAATGTGTTCTTGAAATGGAGCTTGATGGGATGATGTTGAAAATGAATCCAAGTTCGTGTTCTTCCCACTCTTATGGCCAATAGCTGAGTATTCCTGCACTCTTCAACCAAGTCTGGAGAGTGATGCTCCCGCTCCCAAGTATGGCACTGACTCCATTCTACAAAGCAAGAAACAAAGTAAAGGAATACAATAGACACTGTCTTTTCCTGGGGCCTGGAACAAGGCCAACCCAGGGGATAGAAAGAATAGGGCCATTGCATGGGTCCCGATGTCTTGGCTTCCTGTTTCCCTGGAGTTTATCTGACTGATCCTTCTGGTAAAGTGTTTTCAAAGTAGCTGAACATTTCTTCAGCACTACTTATGTGAAAAATCAAGTTGTTTTAAAAAATTAACAGGGCCTGGGGATTTAACTCAGTGGTTCTGTGGCCTGCCGTGCAAGTGCAAGGACCTGAGTTGGAGCTGCAGTACAAAAAAAAAAAAAAAAAAAAAAAAAAAAAAAAAAAAACAAACACATACACTAGGACGCAAATAAATGAAAAAAAGGCTGACTAGAAATATTTTATTTCACTGTAAATGAGGTAAGAATCTTCCCTTCAGGACTTAATGCTCACTGTACAGAACACAACTTCCTATAACCTTGTTTTAAATGGAGTTAAAATTATCCTTATCAATATACATAAAAGCAAATTCTGAATTATGTTGGAGTAAAGAATGTGAGAGTCATAACTCCTACCTACCTATCATATTCCAAGTAAGGAATATGATATAATGTTACATTTTCTAAATTTTTTACACCGCTATCCCCCTTCCAACCATTTTAAATCTAGCTCCACTTTGAAGAAGAAAAAAGAAAATTAAACAATATTATTAGGTTAAGCCACATAAAAATGTTATTTTTGTAACAAAAGTAGTTGATTATTGACGATTTCTTACACTTTATTCTAACAAATTAGAGTCGTATGTCCAGATACTAACTATTCCAAATGATTGCACAGGAAAAATATGAGAAACCACTTAATTCCTTCATAGCCAAACTTATACAGGCCTAGCTTTATTGTTTTAAAGATATACTATCCCTTCCTGTGATACTTATTGGGGTAGACAATCCTTTCCAAAATAGCTACCTTGAATTTTATTTTGCTTATATTGCTGAATCTTGACTTTAGGGTTTCTGCATGGCAATCCAATATCCTTTGAAGATATTTGAGCCTCTAAATTACTATCAAGCTTAAGTGAATTGAAATCAAATGAAGCAACATATTAAGATATTTATACAATAAACCCAAATTAATGCTATTGAAAATTGTTAAATTTTGCAGTCTGCATTGATTGGTTTCCTGGGAAATTTTCAAATTTCCATTTCATCTGACTTGAATAGGCACCCTCTACATTAGATGTAGATCAAAGCGCTTGCTTGTCATCCTAAAGAAGAAAATTGCAGGTGAACAGTCAGACATAAAGGATTCATGTTTGTATAACGCTTGCCATGCAGGAACTATGATGAGCACTACTAAGGTGCTTAATCTCCGTTAATCCTCACAGCAGATCTGCAAGTGTGGAATTATTATCACCTTCTTAGAGATGCAAAAACATTCAGAGAAGTTTAGCAACTTGCCCTAGATCACACATTTATCGAGGGGTAGAGCCAGGATTGGAGCCTAAGACTGCCTGCCCCTTCTTAGTTTGGTTCCTCCCACTGCACCACACTACTGACACATTGTTGGGTGTGTGCATCCTCGTCGTCCACTTTCATAAGTGTTGTTACATTTCAATAATAATAAAGCAAGCCAACTAAATAAAAATGACAGAAAATGCATATGTTATGATATATCCTAAGTCTTCATTTTTGGAGGAGTTCCATATGCTTGGGGAGGGCTCTGTCTTCTTAGCAGAACATCTACTCCCTTTGCCCATCAAATGCACCTGTTTAAACTAGGGTAGCTCTCTGTAACGGAAGTGTGAGCTCACTGACTTTGCTTATCTGATCACAGTGCTGAGAGGTGGTCCTCTTTCTGGGCCCTACCGACTTCGCCAGTTTCATCTTCACTGGGGCTCCTCCGATGATCACGGCTCTGAGCACACGGTGGATGGAGTCAAGTACGCAGCAGAGGTAGGAAGGAGAAACTGCTGTCATCCACCCTGCATCTCCCATAGTAAAAACTGAAAAACTAAAAATTACAACCTCAGCAACCAAACAACATTTTTCAAGCACTCGGTTGTGAAAAGAATTGTAATAATTTTAGCATAAACTGCAGCTGCTGAATTTTCTCGGTTGGACAGTAATGGATGGGTTGGTGGGATAGCATTGCACACAAAGACTTCCAAGGTTATATATAAAAAAAGGTGGATGTTGCTTAAAGGAAAAAGGGACGGCCCTGAATGGAACCAGAACAATAAAGATAGCTCACATGTGTGTTAATGATACACATATTACCTCATCTGATACTCTCAGCAACCTGGTATAATAGGCTTCAGATTTGGTAACTGAGGCACAGAAAAGTTATATGGCAAAGGCGCACAACTGATAAGTACTAGACCTGGTGTTGTTCTTTATGCCAGTTAGCTTCAGAATGTATCATCTTAGTCAGTGCCCCATGCTGCCTGTTTTATGAGAATATAGTGCTTTTAAAACAGCATTTAGTGATTCTGACCAATGTTCATGTTCTAATGTTAAGAGAACACACAGACTGACACAGATACACACAATTTTATATAACAGATGCTACTCTGTCTCAGGTAACTCATTAAAGAAAAGCATGATTTAGAGCTCAGATCAAAGCATCGAGTTATAAAGGGAGTAAGACAAGCCTCCTTCCTATAAGTCTCTGTAGAAAGCCAAGCTACTTTGCTCTTTTCCAAGGGCAGGTTTTGTCAACACAGGGGCTGAGCAGGGACTGTGGGTACACAGGAACTTTGTCCTAAGTGAACTCATCAGGCAGTGTGATTGCTAAGACACCCAAAGTATTTTGCTGTTGTCATTCCATTTCTCTGCAGCCAATCCAGAGAGCTAGTGGCAAGATAAATTGAGAATGCCTTCTTCGTACACATCTTCCTCAACAAATGGGTAGAGTTTCTGATATGTCTTACAGATGTAGGAAAGGCTTTGTCTCTGAACATTGTGCATGAAATTATTTCACACATTTGATCTTAAATAAAGTGTTTTTTAACCATCACAAACTATTGTATTCTCTTTCCGTTCTCTGTAACTCAATATAGGAAACCTGATTAGCTTAATGGTGCTCATGTTCTAAATTAAGATAAGGTGGCTGCCAAGTTCTACAGCCTGGCTCAAAAGAGATAGATTGTTTTATATACTTTTTATTTGAACCATTAAAAGTTCCACTTTTAAATATTGCAACTTAATATTTAGAGTTTTGTCATTTTATATGGCATCGCTAAGCAACAACGTGTGGACAGCACATTTTTTGAGTCTATTGAGAATAATTCTATACTTAGCTCCTTATTCTAGGGATTTGCCTCTTAACCTGTGTTTTATGGTTTCAGCTTCATTTGGTGCACTGGAATCCAAAGTACAACACTTTTGGGGGAGCTCTAAAACAACCTGATGGGATCGCCGTGGTTGGCATTTTTCTGAAGGTGACATTAAAACTGCGCTCTTTTTCCCCTCCTCTCAGAACTTAGTTGCTTTTAATGCTGGGGCTAATATGAGTCTTGGTCCTCTGTTGCTTGAGTCGTGTGTACGTGTTTTCCTTTCTCTATATGCATGTTATTATCCATTCAATTGATCAAGACATTTTTGCTAAAATCTGTTCAAAATGTTTTGTTCCCTTCTAAAAGTGCTCCTTTTGCCCTGTTCCAGAGCCCCTGGCACTTCTACATTTTCTCTCAGGATGAGTGTGTGTGGAGGGAATGACTGACAGAGAATTCGAGGGAGCTTGTTGTGATGGTGGTGAGGGCGAGGAGGGTGGGATGTGCTCATTAAGCTTTCCCACTACTCCACTTCAGTTGCTCCAGAAACCAGAAAAGCTGATGATGGGAGCTTCTGGGATGCCAAGTGCCTGGCTTAACATCCCCTGTGCTTAAGGCAGCCACCACCCTCATGATCCCGTGCTAAGATAGCACATGGAATGTGTGTGTTGTTCGGCCAGCCTTGGTTTAAAGAGGACTTAGTGTCATTAACACATGAATTTGGTGGTAACATAATCTAGATTTTAAGCCAGAGGTGAAAATCTGGCTTCTTTCTTTTTGAATGACCTAATTCGTTTCATGTTCTGAATTCACTGGATCATTTTCAGCTCATGAAAACCACACCCCAGAAGGCAAAGTGGGTCTGAGAGGAAAGACAATGAATTTAGTTTCAGATACACAGAGCATACTCTAGCTCTAACTCTATTTAAGAAATGCAATGACTTTGCAGAGGTCAAGGACATGTAATTTTGTGGTTTTATACTTCAGACGCCTGGAATCTAAGTTTAGATCAGAAAACATGCACTCTAAAATCTTGGGGGGAAAATAAAATCATGTTTTTGCCTCATAAAAGATATTTTGGCAGATTTATGAACACTAGTCGCATGTAGATGAATCAAAATCAGTTTTTAAGATGACCTTAAATTATGGAGAAAGGAAAAATATCGTATCGGATTTCCATTTTTTTTACAGATAGGACGGGAGAAAGGCGAGTTCCAGCTTCTCCTTGATGCATTGGACAAAGTCAAGACAAAGGTAAAAGAAAATAATCTCTTCTTCTAAAACATCATGCAAAGAACATTACTTTTCATTTCTTTTGCATTATGAAATACTCTACTCTTTTAACCTAAACTCTTACTACGTTGATAGATGTGCTAGGCACACATATAAATAAATGAGATTATATTTGTACATTTTATAGTTTTTGAAGCAATTTTGCCTACATTGGTTTATTTCATTGCCTCCTGTCAGATATCCTTTCTCAAGGCAGTGGGTGAGAATCAGAGAAGTTGAATCTCTGGATTCAAAGACTGGGGCAGTTCCCTCTTTCTCTCCTCTCCCCACCTACCTACATAAACAGACTCACTGAGGTTCTAAATGCCAGTTAAAGCTGGTGTTTTAAATCCTGGTGGGACCCTTTCCAGCAACACTTATCTATATTTTAAATCTTTAAGAGTAGACTCTTCTACTTAGCTGACACATTTTAGTTGTCCTTATGACTATCCTAATTAACTGCTATTGACTTTTACCACTCAAAAGTAATTATTCTAATACAACAGTCAATAAAAATGCAAGCCTCCCCTTTTTAATCATCAACAACCAAAGCATTAACTTATGTTAGGTACTTTTGTTACACTTTAGATATAGCATGAGTTTTTCCTCAAGACAAATGGTAGAATTATAGTTCTACACATAGTTAAAGTGAAAAGAAATAAAACATGGCAAAGGATTGTGCCAGATGAAGTTATACACAGTCAGCTTCCTGAGTAACCTTTATTTCTGAAGGACTGGACCTTGTTAACAATTGATTTACTCTATTGCCCTTGAAGTCTGGTCCACAAGTGAAGTGGTGAACCCTCTGGGGTGTGTGTCGCACGGGTTTCAGCCAGCGTGGATTAGCCAGGGCCGGGCTCTCTTCTAGGGCAAGGAGGCGCCCTTCACTCACTTCGACCCATCCTGCCTGTTCCCCGCCTGCCGGGACTACTGGACCTACCAGGGCTCCTTCACCACGCCCCCCTGCGAGGAGTGCATCGTGTGGCTGCTGCTGAAGGAGCCCATGACCGTAAGCTCCGACCAGGTGAGCAGCTCCCCGGGGCCTGGGGAACACACAGGTTTATAATCGCTGGCTGGCCAAGGAAGATAGAAAAACTAAAAATCCACTTCTGTAATGGATGCTTGTCCAACATTTCCTCCTAGGGATCTGAATTTGCTCTGGTTAATCACAATCAGCCTGTCCCGTTTTCTAAATTTTGGCTTCCCAAGGGTACTGGGATAATTTCAAACTGAAGAAAAGTGATCGTGATAGTGACCGATGCCCTAGTTTAAGCTACACTTAAAGGTTTAGGGCAAGAGGACGGAGTCTTTGTTCCTTCGGAGATCCCTGAAATAGTGTGCACTGGTCAGGAGCTGGGGTAGCAAATCCAGACCTAGGAAGGAGAAGGGAATTGGAAAGAATTGAACATCCTTGGGAACAGTATGCTGTTTTTCCAGTTTTAAAGATAAACAAGGTGAACCTTAGAAAGTAGAAGTAATTTATCCACACACTCAGCTGAGTGCAAGAGCTGAGTCCCACCTCAGGGCTGTTTTTGATAGTATATGGTCTCCCTTCCTCCTGTTCATTTAAAAACTGACTGTCTTAACAACAATTGGGTTAAAATAAGGGACACGAAAAAGACCATATTTAGCAAGTGAACAACATAGAATGTGTCATAGTAAAATCGGTTTACCATTCTGTCTCCCTTGACTAAGACCACAGTCTATTTGTAGACTCAAGAATATAAATTGGTATTTTAATCAAAGAATCAGGTCTAATGGCCTTAGTCATTGATATAAATATTTTGAGAAAGGAATGAAATTGTCTCAAGGAGAAAAACTAAAAATAATTTAATATTGCAATATACTGGTCTTAATAAGAATTTCTTATTCTTTAAGGAAAAATCAGTTGAAAATTAAAATTGTGGCATAATATAGTTCTTTCTTCGCTTTTAAAATTGACTCCATAAACGCAATGAAGGCCTATTAAAAATATATGTGATTTGTCATGCCTTTCTACATAAAGTGTGTACTTCATACCCAACCCCTCAAATTAAAATAATTGTTTCAGAATTCAAGAAGAAAAGGGTTTGACCAGAGTGCATAGTGATCCATAAAATAGGCGACACAGAGGGGAGAGAGGGAGAGAGGGAGAGATGGCTGGAGGGGGGAAGAGGAGGGAGAAAGGACGGGGAGGGGGAGATTTTTACAAATAAAAAAAAATATATTCCTCCAGCAGTGGTAGCTGAGTAGCAACCTTGGACTGAGCCCTTGAGACCGGTTTTGTGCGGTCTCCTGGTCCCGTTTGGAAAGCCCGTGACTTGTGACCCTTGGTCGCACGGTGCGTCCAGCAGGGGGCGCCTCGCTAACCTGCAGCCCTGTCCCCGCAGATGGCCAAGCTGCGCAGCATCTTCTCCAGCGCCGAGAACGAGCCCCCGGTGCCCCTCGTGGGGAACTGGCGCCCTCCGCAGCCTCTCAAGGGCAGGGTGGTGAGAGCCTCCTTCAAATGAGGCCGCAGGATCTCGCCCTGCTCAGGAAAAGAAGCCTGTGGGCCGAGAGCGAGAGCGGTTGCTTGCCTCCCTCTGGCGCTCTTCACGCCAAGTCTATTCATCTTTCCACACCCAGAGAGAAATGCGAGAGACGCAGACGCCAAGAAACCGGTTACTTTTGACAAGGTGTGAGGCCATAACACGAATCTCACACTTGACCTTTGTTATAATCATCTTTTCTATAAAAGTAGCATTTCTAGTAAGCTTTCAAAGAAGAAGAAACAGAGACAGAAGAGTAAAGATACAGGAAAATGGCAATTGAGCACCATATTCCTGTCATCTTAAATTCACAGAACCTCACATTTCCTATGTTCGTATTTTCAATGGCCCACCTTAGAGGAGTAATGAATGATTTTATTTATAGGGGTAGAGGTGATTTTTCTATAGAGAAGCCGGAAATTAAATCGATTGTGGACACCGCAAATTGAATGATAATGTGTTTCACCTCTTAACATCAAGAGGCCCAGTACTTACTAAAATTTTAGCTCTGTCTAAATTTACCTGGTTTTGGTTATCAGTGAAAGGAAAACACAGACCAAGGCTTTGAAAACATGTGATCCAGTATTGGAGTTTCTTCTTCATAAAGATGGTTTTCTTTACCTGCAGCAGGGCCATCTATTTTTTATTTCATTACTTTTATCTTTGCATGCCTATCAAAATAAAAGCTGTGTCTGGTGTCTTTTGAATCTGAGGCTGAATGAAGGGGTTCCTAGGATAGGAAGGAGTGATTGGTGGCACTCGAAGTAAAAGTAGCTGTACTGATGGATCACCAAATAAAGACATGGATGCAAAAAGTTGGGCATTGTGTTTTTGAATGAAAAAGCATCACAAATGACAAAAATGGACTAAAGCTTCGAAGGGCAACTTTGTCCATTTGTTTTTAGGAGTGAAAGGTAGGGATAGAAGACTCCAGACCTAAGTCTGTATGCTACCTTTCTCAAGGCAATTTGTGAGGACATCTGACAAAATTGCACACAAGCGAAATTATGTGCCCATACATCTGAGAGTGCAGAATGGTTCCCAGAGGTCTCACAATGGGTTAGGACTCGAGTTCAGTCAGTGCAGTGGGGATGGAATCCACTCAGACTGCAGATGTTAGGTCAGTTTTTTAAAATATAGTTTAGGATGACAATGACCTAACAGTGCAAAAGCCTCTCTATTTAGACTTTTAAAATATTTAATATCTTTAGACACAATGTCTAATTTTGCAGTTAATGGCTTTGATCATTTTTCTGTGCTTTGCTGGCTAATATGTTAACTACTTTAGAAAAGTTTATTAGCGTAAGGAGTGAAAATGGGATGCGGGCAGAGAGCCCTGAGATGCTGGCAGTGAAGTCATGTGATGGGCTCCTATGAGGCTAAAGTTATTTAATAAATTACCACTTGGGTGAAGCAAAACCAGGTTGGTCAGTGTGAATTGGATGTGTTAATTAAATCCCTTGAAATTAGGAGGTGTGGAGCTTTGATCATTAGTGGTAGTACACAAGCCGGTTCTCTCAGAGTACTTAGCAATGCTTTAGTGCACTGTAAAAAGTGCACACAGTACTCACTCTCTGGGAGGCAAGAAAAATGACCAAATGTCAGTTATCCTCTCATTGGAGGATATAGGCAGGGCAGGTTAAAGTGGATGGAGGAAAAATACTGGATCAAAGGAAGCTGTGTCCCTCGACTGCAACCTCTGTAACAGCCAGAATATGAATCTTGCACAATGACATTCATCTTATTCCCCAATACTGTATCCGGCACATAATAACCACTCAATAAATATTTGGTGAATAAATGATGTCTAAGGGTGAATGTAGGACCACTTCTCATCTTCTTGGATCACAAATTACTCTGCATTGAGAACACTGGTGTTTGCTTATCTTAGTGAGTTTAGATCTCCTTGGAAATGGTCTCATTAGCTTCAGGTTGGAGTTTTTCCAGCAGAACATATTTTTCCCCCAGTCTGATTGCCTGTGTTCACAGTTACCTTCCAACCTAAAATCTCCTCCCCACTTCTCCCAGCCCTGTAAATGCTGCGCCGCTATAGATGTCCATTGGAATGTTGAAAACATACTGGTGTCCCTGTTTGGTGGGGGGATCATTTTCCTGGTCAGGCACAGGCATCCGAACAGTCGCACTTCAGGCATCCACAGCCTACACAAGGCCATGGCCGGACCCGTTGTGAGGAAGCACTCCAGCATTTGCCAGCGTTTGGTCCTCAGGGTACCCTGTGTGACCTTGGCTGGAATCTTAACGTTTCAAAGTAGGGCAGCCACAAATTGAATGCAATGTTTCATAATATTCATATATTTGAAAGCCTATACCTGGGGCAGCATCATCAAGAGTTTATTCATTATAAGGTGCTGTTTCATTTTGAGGGCAGAAATATGCTACAATTCCTACCACTTTAAATGGCAATAAAGATATATTTATGAAAAGACATAATAATTCGGGACCCCTGATGAAAAATTTTTAAAATGCACAATCAAATTTTATGCAGGTGGTGGCAAGTAGTCTACATAGAACATGAAAAAAAACTAAGTTTTTACTGTCTGTAACCATTTATATAATTAAATAAATATAGTTGAGATTAACTATAAACATAAAGCCAAGTGAAAATCTAATGTCAATTATCCTAATAAGAATTGACACAAATAAAATTGGTCTAAAAAGAATAAATGGAATACAAAAAATATTAACTACCACAGCTATTGAAGATGAGGTATAACAGAGTCCACCAACAAAAATGTATACACGCTTTAGCAGTTTGCTGTACCAAGTGTCTGGAAGCTAATGGCCACCACTTTGAGGGCCTCTTGTAACTGTAGAGGCCAAAGGTAACTTGTATTAATCTCATGATGTCTCAATACATTTAATATTAGAACATTTATAACCTTTTCTTTTCCTGATATATACTTTTTTGGTGGACTCTATTTTCTAATGCTTTCTTGATTGCTATGAAAGAGGAACTGTGGACATGAACATAGTATTTAGCATAGGAGAAAAGGTGAGAAAACTGATAACTGTGGGTGTCAAACTTTAAAATTTTAATATATGCAGATTTAATTTTGAACAAACTGCTCATAATAAGGCAGCATAACACTTAGAGGTTTAAAAGCCAAATCAGAAGGCACATTCCTGTTCACAGATTGTTTTTCGTTTCAGTCACTAGATGGCAGCAAAACATTTTAAAATTTCAAATGAGTCACTAGATGGCACCAAAATAATTGCAAAGATGAAGTTAAAAACCCTGCAGTGTTTATTCATGGTAATTTCAGAGCAATGGAGTTAAAAAAAAACAAACAAACTTTTGAACCGACATCCTATTTTCTCAGGTGTTTTACTGTTAGCTATTAAAACATATCTACAAAAGCTAGTGAATTCTTAGATATTTTTGAGACTCTTAATAGCCAAAAATGAGAAGTGTAGGGCAAAAGGATAGAAGGGATTGAAGCCAAATTTAAATAAATGAGAATTGAACTTTTAAGAGTCATGTTCAGTGTTAGAAGTACTGAGCTAAAGCTACACAGCATGGTGGATATGAGGCTTAGGGCACATCAATTTTTAAGAGCCCGTCTCCTCTTCTGGAAACAAGGATGATAACAGTGCCTACCTAGAGGGCTATATTGAGAATTAAATGAGTTAATACATATAAACCATTTATAATAATCATTCTGACGTATACCTCTTAATAGGCGTTCACTTGTATCTTTTGTAAATTAATTTTACGTAAACCCAGAAGAATTCTAACGCCTAATTTCTATACCTAAAATTATGTGTTTTAAAAATATATTTATTTGTAACCTCATGAATTCACACCTCATCTCTTCAAGTTGTATTAAGAGGGTTATTATAATGGGCTCACTCCTACTTGTTACTGGGGGAGAGCAATATTTAAAAACACCAGTGACAAATCTCGTTCCACATATGCAACAAGAAAACCAAGATGTGGCCACCTGGAACCAGTACATTACTGGATGAGGAGACTCAGAAGATCAGAGATATCTTTCTGATGAAGCTTCTGTCCCAGGATCTCTGCACCTTACCTGAGGAAGTGTCCAGTTAGCAAGACATCCAGAAAATAAACCCAAAAGGAGAAGTGGGAGAACCATAGTGTTCACTTTGTTCAGTGTTGACTTCGATGTGGATGAAACTGAGTCCCTGGGAGGGTTGCATGAAGTGGAAAATCTCTCTCAATAAGTAAATACAGAAAGCTCTTAAATTAACTTTGAGCTTGTTTGGGCATGACATAAAATCAGAAGAAGATGCACGAGTCACATCTGGGAGAAGCGTTTATACTTTTGGGGTGATTCACTTCCAATAGAACCGAGGGAGTAAGACAGCTTAGGCATAAAATCCATAATCGGGGGATGGACTAGAGAGATAATGAGTTGCTGTGAAGGTGTTTAGTAGATGCAGCCACTTGACAACTTGACCGGGTAGATAATCACAGGTAATCAGCAGGAGTAAAAGTGAGTCTAACGTTGCAGTCACAGGGGACCAGGTGCGCTGCAGCGGCATAAAACCCAGTGATTTAAAAGCTAATTTTAGCCAGGTGAGAATTGACTCTGCAGTAAACACGGCATTGGATTCTCCCTTGTATTTAAGTCATTCCCAGGTAGAGGAGCCTGAAACCAGGGAAACTATTTCCACCATTAAATTCACATTGTCCGGGTTCCAAGTTACCTATGAATTTCTGTCATGCTCATATGAAATGTGGATGACTCTAAACACATTTGTTCAAGAGAAGGTATTCCCTAAGGGCTCCCGACTCCCGTGAAAGTACAATACAAATGGAAGAGTTTGAAAATACAAAGCTCATAGAACTCTCTGCTCCACTGGGTATTAATCAGTTTAAAGGAAGACCTAATACCATGAAAGGGAGTGGAATGGGTCAAGACCCCAAAAGTGGGCCTGCCACAGACAAGAAAGGTGTGCAAGTCAGGCACAGCAGATGTAAGAGCAGGACAGGTTACAGTTGAGTGAATACGTGAACTTGGGTTCTTGCTCTAGATTCTAATTTAGGAGGTATAAGAATAATTAAATTGTATAGGTAAGAAAAGTTTGTGTGTGTGTGTGTGTGTGTGTGCGCGTGTGTGTGCATGTGCGTAAGACAGAGTGAGAGATATAAATTTTAGAGTGAGAGATATAAATTTTAGGAGCAGTAATGTTTTGTTTTTATTTTTTATTAGTGCATGTTTGCAGTACATTACTACATTCCTTGTGGGCAGCTGAAATGTGTGCCTAACACATCTTTATTCTTTTTTATCCCTTTCCCTTCCCCTCTCTCTTCTCTGCCCCAATTTCTTGACCCTCTACTCATTTGAGAAAGTCTTAATTTTGATAAAACTTTACTTTTTCAAATGCCTGATCGTCCTTTTCCATGTTTACCTTATTTTTCTCAGTAGTGACTTCTCCATTTCATTCAGGTTTGTGTGAAGGTATTAATTTAGCAATTCCACATGGATTTTAAAGAATCCCTTTTTCCTTCAAATGCTTGTTTCATGCTAAGATATTAGCAAAATATCATACTTTAAAAAAGTCAATAAGCATTTCTAACTGATGCATTTTATTCCACACCAGGAAGTAGATGGTAAATATCCACAAAAAACACAGACATATATACCACCTACATATGTTCAGATATTTATAATTACTACCTACAGCTCACCTTTTAATATAGATGATATTTTTTTAAAATTTGTTTTACCTCAGAAGATGAATTACCGGAACTCAGGATGTATTCTGAGGTAGGAAGATGGGCATGGCATTTTGTGGCTCAACTCATGACTTGACATGCAAATCTGTGGCTGCCTATTTATAGATATTTCCATGTAAAATAATAATATTTCATGAGAGAAAGTCTAATGTGTTCCTTTTAATTTGTTTTCTTCAACAAAGTGCCTGTTGTCAAGATTGCAAGGTGTGGTAAGTCTCTTGTCCTTAGGAGTTTAATTGATATGAAACATTAAGTAGGTCCCAAGAGGGGTGGAGAGCTTCAGAGGAATTATGAAATAACCACAAAGCTCCAAGAAAGTTTACAGCTAGAAGGTAGTGTTTTTAGCTAGGCAAAAGTATTCAAATTTTGATATGCAATTTTTAAATTTTACGCAAGTGGTTTTCTAAAAACAACTTCCTTTTGGAAGGATGTCATAATTTTTAAGTGTTTCTGTGTGAAGAAGGGAAAAGATCCAAGGAGGCCAAGAAAGTACCTAGACACAAAGGGCAACCTCCAAATGCTACTTAGGAGAAAACCTGCGGGAGCTCCCGAAAGGGAGGGCTTATCAGGCGTGAGCACGGTGCACACCACCAAGCATGTAAACAGTGATATGGGCTCCATGGGAAAGGTGGGACAGATAGCAGAACAAGGGTACAGGCAACCTGCAAAATACGGCTCCGGACCGACTGGGCCTCAGGGCCAATGGAGGACTTCAGACTTGTCTTACCCTGGGGCATAGCTCTCGTAGCGACCCCTAGCACAGAATTTTAAAAATTATATACACACAGTACTAATCTCTCAGGTGTATTATAAAATATAAACAAAGTAGACATTTTTCAAGGGTTAAAATTAACTGCAAATAGAAATTTGCCTGCCGTAAATAGCTTCTTCTTGCCATGGAGTGGCCCATGATGGTCTCTGTGGAGTGTGTGATGTTCCTTGTGGAGACAGCTAGGGTAGGGCTTTCTGCTCAGAAGGCAGGCTGCAGAGTCTCCTGTCAGCCTTCTCCTTTGTTCTTCTCTGTGGTTCTTACCATGCGGGCCCAAGTGGGCGCTGCCTGACAGGGGCAGCACAAGAGTACAGTTATAGCACCAGCCTTAGAAAAAATAGTACAAAGAAGACCTTGCTGTGAATTATGGAGAATGTAGCACACAGTTTTGACTACATCTTTGACCTTGAGTTGGATCAGAAATGACAAAAGACTAAATAAGAAGAAAACATAGTCCATCCTATCATAGATAGGTCAATGGCCATTTATCATATTATTCTTCTGCCGAATGAAGTATGAAAATAACATTCATTTATTGATTCAAATACATATTTATGTTCCAGTCATTGCATGAAGGTTGGGGGGTGGGTAGAGGGATATACTAAAGGATACATAGAAATAATTATAGGTAAAAACTTTGAAATTTTGTGTGAAATGATTAAAAGCTGTAATATGAAGCAAAGAAGTGTAAAATAAAGTGCTATCAGAATTTAAAGTCAGGAGCAATTTTCTTAGCTTTTTCCCCGCATCCTAATTATGAGAAGTTTAAAACTTTCAAGAAATCTTTTCATGTAGACAATATGCTTTCTTTCTGCTTTAGAATGAACCTGAATAAGTACAAAATGAGAAACGCACAAGCCATAAGATGTAGCCCCCTTTGTTTCCTGTAGCCTATCCGTGTACACTCCAGGATTGTGAAAGCGCTGGTCCCCTGCGTGAACAATCCCAAGACTCCATCACTGACTGGTGACTCCTGCCCTTCAGCAGGAGGAAGGACTGAGCTGCAATGCCCACAGTCCCCCTTGCATGGAAAACATTAGCTTGTTCTTGTTACTAAGAGGAAGTCAGAAATTCTGCCACACAGGGTGGGGATTTATAAGCGGAAGAGAAGTTTAATCATGTGGTAAAGCTAATATTAACCTAAACATACTCTTATAATTTGGGCAGCAAAGCCTTCCTTTGGAAGTGTGTTAGAAGCAAGCAGGCAATAATTCCAAGGCACAGAGGCAGGATTATATTCTTTTTTATTCAGTCCAATAAACAAAAGATGAGTGAAGGAATATGACGGGCAGAGCGCCGTCCTAGTGCTCACTTGCTGCTGGATGTGTACATGATTTTTTTTAACCTTTGACAGAAGTACTTTATATATGTTCCTACAGTAGAATTTCACAACCTAGGTATAGCAGTTACCTCATATAGGAAGGGAAACATCCCAAAGCTCCCAGTGGGTGCCTGAATCCATACTGAACCATGCACATACACATAGACATATTGCTTGAAGCACCGTGGTACCTTGGCAATTGATCTCACAACTAAGATGGCTACTAAGTGACAGGTAGGGTGCCGAACATGGACATACTGGACAAAGGGATGATTCATGTGCAGGTTGGGACAGAGCAGGACCGTGTGATGTTCCATCAGAATGACACACTGTTACAATCATTATCAACTGTTGAAATTTCTGTTTAATACTTCCAGTCTGTGATAGACCTCAGGTAACTGAAACCACAGAAAATGAAACCATGAGGTGGTGGTGGGGGCTACTGTAAGATTAACCTATTAGACCGAGAAATTCTTTGCCTTGAGTGGGCTGCCTGCCCTGCACAGGATGCACAGCAGATCTCTGGCCTTTGTCTACTACACGTGTGCCATTCATGACCTCCTCTTTCCCCAAGCTAAGAAAAGCAAAAGTGTCTCCACACGTTGTCACTCTCTCCTGTGGGACAAAACTGGCCCCAGTTGAGAGCTGATGCTCTAAGGAGAGATGAACTCTTATGAAAGCCACCCTGGGACATTAAATTCTTAAAATGCTTAATCTGCATATTTTTAGTGTAGTTGTATCATTTAATACTTCATTCCAGTTCTGTTTGAAATTGAAATTTGGTAACAATCTTTGAATTTGTCAGCAAATCTTTTGTTTTTTGAGGCAGGGTCTCAGTTTGTAGTCAGGCAGGCCTTGAACTCACCATGTATCCTAGGCTGGTCTTGAACTCAAGGCAGTGATCCTCCTGTCTCAGCCTCCTGAGTACTGGGATTTCAAATGTAGACTATCATCACACCTGCTACATAAACTACTCTTAAAAACTAGGCACATTTAACTACTTCTAAGAAGTTAAATATTACTAAGTAGGATGGAAAAAACATAGATAATAGAGGAACTGAATTTCTAAAAGTCTGAAAAGCAGTTTGCCATGGGCAGTTGGATTCAACTGCTTGTTTGATGAGTAACTAGCGCTAACTCCTGCCATGCTAGTGACTACAAGGAGTTTGACAGGAAAATCTAATAATGCCCAGCATGCAGAAATAACTTTTGGTTTTATAGAGTAGTGCTGCAGGCATAATCTTTTTTTTTTTAATTGGTGTGTGGACTGGAGATTAAAAACAGAGCCTTTGCGTGGATTACATCCCTGACGCTTTTCATGTTTTTTGGAGACAGGTTCTTGCTAAGTCTCTAAGACCCAGGTTGGGGTCAAACTTCACATCTTTTTGCCTGGACTCCTAGAGTGCTGGGATTCCAAACCTGTGCCTTGTTATTCTGACACCAACAGGCAAGAGTTTTGTAAACTCCGTCTGCTAAGGTACTCAGCTGAACCTCAGGGTGACTGTGTAGTGGATGTTTGGCTAAGAGCTCAAACTTTAGAGTAGGGCTGGTTGGTTTTGCACCTGGCTCTACCACTGCCTAGCTGAGTAACCTGGCGCAAACTAACTTACTATCAGGTCTCTATACCTTACCTCTTGTCCCTGGCTGAAAAGTAGGACAATGTGGCGCATTCAGAGTGGTGTAGATGCATGAACAGTTTTCAGTGAATTATTTTTATAGAGTAAAAATTCAAAAATGTTAATTGAATGTGAATTCTTTCATCCAATTTAGAGAAACAGAAAAGCCAATCTATTATCGCAAAATGGAAGTATGATATGGCAACTACACTACTTACTCAACAACAGTAAAGAAAGAGCAACACACCGGAACTGTATCAGGCATCTTCTAGACATTCTTTCTCATCATAATATTCTACAGCCAGAATTTTCCCTCTAACTTACAAATAAAGCAAGTGAAATTCATAGAGCTTAATTTGCTCCACGTGATTCAGAAAATAAATTTGGTGGCAGAATATTTACTCAGATTTGTCGTATTCCAATATGGGGTTCCCTTTCACGATTCTATGCTTCTCCATACAAAAACAATTATCCTAGCAGAGTAGCTAACAATGGGCCAGATAGCACGCTGACTCACATGAATCAGTTCATCTCTCTCATTGGCCGACTACCCTCCCTACACGTCACCTGTGTGTGTTGCTGAGGCGGTGGAGGTGAGATGAATCACCCAAACCCTCGGAGTGCCTAAGGCCTGCAAACTGAATGCAGACCTTGGGCTCCCGACTTGGGTGTGATACTGCACCCACTCTGCTGGAGAAGAATGAGGAGAGGCTCAGAGGCCAGAGGGCAGGCAGGCGGGTTTAGGGTTACACGCCTTTATCGGTCAGCACAGGGGGTTTGGACCGCTTTCAAAAACAGCCCTGCCGTGGCTAAAAGCCAGAAGGTGGGGAACAGCAGGAGGCCGGCTGAGAGCCTCCATTTGTTTCCCCCTCTAAAAATAAGGATTTGCACCAGACAATTCCTAAACTTCCTTAATTCCTTTTAAAGGCAGTTTGTATCATTCCCTTCCTTAGAACCTCCCATTGCCCTTAGCATAAAATCCTTCTTCCCTGGTACCATAGTCTGCCCGACTACCCAGGCCGCAACCCTTGCCTGTCTCTGGCTTTGCTGTTTTTCTTCTTTTCCTCAACCCAATGCTCAAGTCATAAGCTTTGCTGCTCTAGGAACCCTCTTGCTCATGGCCTGTGTCCATGTTGTTTCCTTTGCCTGAAATGTTCCTACAGCAGACTTTTCTTCAGTATATATCCTTTTTCATAGTCTCTATTTCTTTTTGTTTGTTTGTTTGTTTGTACCGGGGATTGAACTCAAGTCCTTGTGCTTGCAAGGCAGGCCACAGAACTGCTGAGCTAAATCCCCCGCCCTTCATATTCTCTATTTCATTTGTTTTATTTTCTTCATACTCTTGCTACTGTTGGGAATTTATTTATCTATTTATTTATTCATTCATTCACTTATTTACTTTTGCAGTACTGGGGATTGAGCCTGGGGCATTCTACCCCTGAGCTACACCCTCAGCCCTCTCAATATTTTATTTTGAGACAGAGTCTAAGTTGCCCAGACTGGCCTTGAACTTGTGATCCTCCTACCTCAACCTCCTCAGCAGCTGGGATGATAGGCATGTGCCATGGAGACCGGTATAAATTATGTATTTATTTACTGTATGTCATGCTCATCCACCCCCGAGCATGCTCTGGGAGGGCAGAGACTAGTTTTACCTGGTTCAGAGCCGTAGCTGCTATGCTATGCCTAAACCAACTAGCAACAAGTTTATTAAATGAACCAACAGATTCATCTTTTGTAGCCCTTGTAGTTAGTAAAAGGTATCAAGCGCTTACTTAGTAGGAGCTCAGAAAAACATACAACAGCAAAGACAGTATTTGTTAAGTTTTAATGGTTGGCTGCCTGCTAGATCCTTTACATACATTATATCATTTAGTCCTCACAACTCCATGATGCAGGTGTCATCGTGATCCTAGTTTTACAGATGTGAAACTGAATCTTAGAAAGATCAAACACGTTTCTCAAGGTCACAGAGCTAGCAAATTAACCCATATACAAAACCAGTCTAATTGTAATGCTATTTTTAACTGACTGCCTACTGTAAAGTGAAATTGCTGTTACTCCAGTTGGATTAATACTGCTGCACTGCTGAGCTATATCCCCGGCCCTGGATCAATACAATTTTGTAATTTCAGAGGGATTTAGGTGGGTAGCTGTTCCATGTGTTCGGGGCCTTGGGATAGGTAGAGGGTGCTAGGTAGCTAGGGTATAGCTGTAAGTATTGTGATACAGTATCAGCCTAGGGGGTCAGATTAACAAGAAAAACAAAACCTGTGAGCATGGTAGAAGGCACATTCCTTGACCTAAATACTTCTCGTTGGTCCCACCAAAAAACTTCAGGTGACTGGAGAACCTTCTCTCTCTCTTTCCTTTCTTTTATTTTTTTTTTAGAACCTTCTCTCTTGAACTGTTCCCTTGGACCTTGCCCAGGTGTTTGCAACCATTAAACTGGATCCTGGTTAGTATTATCTAGGAAGAACTAAGCAGCCATCATTTCCCAAGTGCCACACAAGGGCAAGTGATTTATATATATTGAATTCTTACAACAACCCTGAGGGGGCTCTCATTATTCTTACCTTAGTAAGAAGCAGGCAACAGCATATTGGAGCGGTGGGTCACAAATGGATGATAATACAGAGTCTGACAAGAATGTAAGAGCACAAATACTAGGACAGAGTGATATCTTGATTTCCCTAAATATTTAACACTGTAATTGTGACAAATACAGAACTACCTGGCTTTCTAGTTAAATATGCAATAAACCTTGCATATTTCGCTTTGTAAAATACGTTAACCATATCTTTACATTTTGGGGGAAACTGCAAATACATTTCCATTTCATTTTTTATATTTTTACCAAGGTTAATATGTAAGAAGATTTTCTGCTATTATAATTGGGACACAGACTTCGAGGTTTTTTCATATTATGTTTTCCTAATACTGGATCTGTCATCTTCCTTCACTCTCTCCAGGGCAGAGGAAACCACCTTTCTTCAAAGATTATCATTTTTAAAATTTTGAATTATTTTTAAATGAACCAGTCTTTCCCTTTAATAGAAACACAGGGTGTAGGGAAAGTGGGAAGGGTAGGGGAAAGCTAATAAGGCAAAAGAAAAAAATATGAGAAAATGAAAAAATGGAAAGGAAGTGTTTGTAAAGGGGGAGGGGAGGAAGGGGTGAAGGGAGGGCAGGGACAAGGGGGAAAAATGAGAACCAGGACCTGTCATGTAAAGGTACAAGATCCCAATGATGAACGTAGCTGTACTGTATACCTAAAATGTACCAATAAACTCAATGAGGAAAAAAAATAGAAACCCAGGAAATGACAAGTAGTATTTTTAAAAAATATAATATTAGTCTCTGGCAGCCAGTGAGTCATGACAGCCTGTGAAGAAGGCCTTCGATAAAATAAAGTTCTGGCTGCTCTACCTGAAGGCACAAAGACATCTCCATAAAAAAATAAAAATTCTAGGACAATGACTGTAATACTAAGGGGGAAAATGAATGAAAAACATTTGGATCTCTCCTCTTTAAAAGAAAGCCACTTCCTGCCCCATGTGAGCATGTGACATTGTCCCTAATAGCACTCTGGCTCCACAGAGTAGCCGAGGGGTTGAGGGGAAAGCCCCATGACTGACCGGATCTGCTTGGTCAACTGCAGTCTGGCGGTGTTTGAGGTCTGAGAGATATTTTATAATCAAAAGGTACTCACTTTTCACCCAGGTTAGTGAAATCACAACTGAACTCCTAAGGAAACCAGAGAGATGAAGATTCCTGTGGCTTTCAGAACCTGGTTCCCTTCACAGCATCTTTAAAGCCTGCTGTACTCTCAGAACTTGTGCTCAACTCTTGGCTTTTATTAAGCTCCTTTCCACAGCAACACACGAGGTGTCACAGCAACGGGGAGGTCTTTCCTTCTACTTATCTAGGAAACCATTCCAAGTAGTTTAATGAAGAGGACATTTGTTTATTTATTTAGTTAATTACTGTAGTACTGGGGATGGAACTCAGAGTCTTACCCATTGAGCTATATCCCCAGACATTATTATTTTCTATTTTGAGACAGGATTATTTTTCATTTTTTATTTTGAGTCAGGATCATGCTAAGTTGCCTTTACTGAGCTGGAATGTGTGATCCGCTTGCCTCAGCCCCTTATGTAAATAATTTCAGTATATGTTGTAAAATTAGGCAAAGAATCCAAATTATTTCACTAGGCTTTAAATGAGACTAAGGAGCTACAGAGCACAAACAAAAGGCTCTTCTTGTCTGAACTGTATTTCATAATGGTCCTAGGAATCTAAAAAGTTCATTGAGGCTGTTTTGTCTAAGATTTCCCTGTGAGGTCAACCAAAAGACCTCCAAATTCAGAAGTGCAAAGTTCTCAGCAGTCTTAGAATAAAAATAACCTAAACATGAAGCATATTTGTGTGGAATGGACTGAAATAAATAGTAAATAATGATTTTGAGATTGCAGAAGTTTACAGTCATAATTTATCCTTTTATCTATGGATTTTTAATTGTAAGTAATGTGGTATCAATGCCAACACAATTATAAAAACTACATCCTGCCCAGCTTCAACTCTAGCATTACGCCCTCAAAGGTTTCAGAGACCACGGAACAAAACCCCTTTGATACATCTGTGGCAAAGACCCGACTAAGAAATGAATTTTCTCTCCCTTTCAACAGAGCCTGACTGATTCCTCCAAGGAACATTAAGCAGAGAGCTTCATGCCCACACGTTTCAAGCATCCCTGACAACAGTCTCTCTTAAAATCAGAATGGGTAAATAAATGTAATAAGATAATAACCATAACAATACAATAAAAAAATGTGTGTGTGTGTTTATGAAGAAAAGACTCATTAAGGCCTTGGGGCCCATAGAAGTTTAAAAGGGCTGAGGCAGGAAGATCTACGTTCCAGTTTAGCTTGAGCCATTTGGCATGAGCCTGTCTCAAAATTCAAAAAGGAGAAATAATCCTGTCTCAAAATAGAAAATAAAAATGGCTGGGGATGTAGCTCAGTGGGTACAGCTTCGGGTTTCATCCCCAATACTGCAAGTAGCTAAGTAAATAAACAAATATCCTCTTCATTAAACTATTTCGAATGGTTTCCTAGGTATGGCTGAAATTTACCAGCCAAGGAAAGTTTTAACCTCACCTCACTGAAAGATATTCTTTTACCTAACTTCTGAGAAAAGTGATTTTTGAGGTTTTGGCTGTTTAAAATCAATAAATACTCAACCAGGAAGTTCCTTCCCCCTGAGTAAATTTTTAAAGAGAATTGGAAGACAGGGGAGAAGAGCACTTTAAGTGAGGCCCTGCCAGCCTACAGCAAAACGCAACTCCAAACTCTCCTCGCTCGCCCTTGAGCGAGGTGTCCCACGGCCTTCCAGCAGGGGGCGCGCGGCTCCCGGCGCCCAGGCTGCTCGCTCCCCGCGCCTCAAGGACCGTACCGTATCCCTATTTGCCCCAAGGTCAAAGCTCCCAACCCGGGCTGCCAGCAGCTGGCAGGGGCG
>NW_022900917.1:27796444-27811750 GCF_012274545.1 Fukomys damarensis | reverse complement strand
GCGGGGCCGGGCGCTCCCCTCTGGGTCCCCCGGGCTGTAGCGGGACCTCGGAGGAAGTGGGGACGGCTTGGAACGGAAAATTTTAGTTGTGGATCTCGGCGAAACTGAAGGATGCCACCTCCCCGCCCCCGCCGCATCCAGTCCGCTTGGGCACCACCTGTGGCCAAGATTCCTGCACTGACTGTCCCGCGGCGTTTCCTCAAAGCCATCATTCATGGTTGAGTTTTCCTTCGTTTCTCAACTAATGAAATTCGAGGGTCAGACCGCCCCGATCACTGGGCTTTATCCCTAGCACAGATCTGGGTTTCTAGAGCCAGAGGAGGGAGGACGAAGATGCATTTGGCCAGTGGGGCGAACCTCATCTTCAGGGGAAGTGGGGTTTCCCTCGGAGCCGGGCCCTGACGGTTAAAGCAGGGTGGCTGTGCGCGGGCGATGGCTCATCCAGGTCGAGGAACCGAGGGGACTCTGGACCTGCATGCATGCCTCACACGAGTTTGCCTATCCCAGATCCCTGACGTTGGTGTCTGCCCTATTTCAGTTTCTGAATTTAAGTTTGAAAGACCATAAATATATTAGCAAGTAATTATGTAACACTCATTATTCGTAACTATGTAACCATTCGAATTCTCAAAACAGCATCTATGAAGTAAGTTTGTAATAGTATCACCCCATATTACAAATGAGGAAACTGAGGCACAGACTGTATCCCCAAATGTTTCTCTTTCTCAAAGGTACCATTTACGGTGCCATCAGAATTGGAGCTGAGCCGATTGACCCCAGAATCGTGGTCCTTTTCTAGGGGTCAGGATGTCCTCTTGCCCAAGCTGGGGGATTCACAAGTGTCTTCTCGCCTTCAGGTCCTGAGCACTGGCACCAGGACTTTCCCATTGCCAGTGGAGAGCGCCAGTCCCCAGTCGACATTAACACCAGTGCAGTCAAGTATGACTCTGCCCTGAAGACCCTGTGCCTTAGCTATGACCAACCGATTTCTCAAAGGATCATCAACAACGGCCACTCTTTCAATGTGGAGTTTGATGACCCCCAGAACAAAGCAGGTCAGTGTTTAAAAAGTAACTTGTGCCTTTTAGCCATTAGCTGCTTTCCAGCTTAATGGAAGAAATCAAGAGCACTCACGGAAACTCCTTAACACTACAGTTTGTCTCAGTACTGTGAGATGTCATACTGATTGTTTTCATTGCAACACAGAGATAGCAGATTCAGGGTCTTACTTTTTCTCCCTTGTAAGATGCCTGGCTTTTATGAAGGGCATTGAATAACCACAGTATGGCTGTGAAAAGTCACAAGAGGTTTCTGGATTAGCCAGAATAAAATTTGAAACAATTGGAATGATAAGATTCTTTCTAAAATATGTCTTCCAGAGTGGATGCCCATCTATTAAAAATTATATCTTAGTGTGTTATTGCCAAGGTAGCAGTGAAAAGTGAGGAATATCTGTCAATTTAAAATAATTTACATTCTTGGAAGACGTTGTATTCATGACCATTTCTTGGTACTTGGCTATTGTGATAGAGGTGGGAGCATATTTTGGTATCTACCCAGAAATTCATGACACAGGGAAAGGTGTTCAGAGATGGGGGATATACCTGGCTCATGACTGACAAGTCCAGTTACTGTAAATTATTTGTAGTAGGGCTGCTTATAGGATGCCCATTGAATCCTTCTATTTTATTTAGAAACAGTTGAGAAGTCTCATTTAGACATAGTAGCTGCCTTTTTTGCTCACTGCTTGATTTAATTGCCAGTGTCCTGTTTTGCCGAGTTCTTTCCTCTGAAGGTCACTGAATGAAATGGTGCTGCCAACCCATGGCTTTTGGTGGTAGTGGGAGGAGTGCAAGAGCACAATGAGAAAAGCCAGGAAATGTTCAGTAATGCTGTCACAGTTTTGGAGTAATGACGTATGATGCTAAGGTGCAATGTGTAATTAAATCCATTATGGTTAGATTGACTCTTTTCTAGTAGCTGGACATTATATTCAGTTCAGTTTTGAAAAAAAATTCTTCAATCTCTTTTGGAAATTTTTGAACTTTGGTTTTCAGAAACAGAGATTCAGGAAGACAGTTTAATAATAGTCATATCCACACTTGATGCGGAGATTATCCGAGAAATGCTTTCCACCTACCTGTTCTGTGCATAGACTTCTTTAGTACACGTAGACACACCCCCACACACAGACACTCAACACATACACAAACATGTAGATTCGTACTGTGTGGCTTTCTTATGGTTACAGTCAAGTAGGGGATTATGTTGAAGACATTTTTTTTTTTCCAACGATTTGGCTTACGTTGCTTTGCCAAGTATTTCTCCCATTCTAAGGAAACAATGCTCAAATGATAAAATTTAACACAATTCTTTTGTCTTAAAAATTATATATTTATAGCCTGATCAAAGGTCTCAAGATATTGTACATACGTATAGAAAGGTACCTCTAAAATTTCATTTTTAGTCATTCAAAATCCAGAAAAAGTGAACTATCTTAGTCTAAAGCTCTCAAATTCTTTCTAAAGAGCCACAGTGAAATTATTGTTAGCAATGGATGTAATGCCCAGCTAATTAATTATTTACCCTATCGGATGCTATGTAGAAATTTAGAACTGGATGCTTCAAGTGGGTGTTTTTGAGAAGAATGAGGAAACAAATGGGAACCGATGATAACAATTCCCTCAATGGTAGCTTTTACAAAGGTGTTTGTGAAATTAGTTGTTCCAGTAATGCATAAAGAAATTAGTTTCCAGTAATGCATATTCCTGGAAAGTTGATTTCAGCTTTTAGCCTGCTGGCTGCAAGCCTCACTTTGGAACAGACAGATCTGAATTTAAGTTTTAGCTCTGCCACTAACTAGCTTGGTGACTTCGGGAATGACAGTAACTTGACTTCTCTGAGTTTTAGGCTTCTGTAGCTGTGCTGTTGGGATAGCAGTAGAATCTCCCATAAGACACTGTGTGGAGCCCTTCACCCAGCGCCGGAGCACAGCAGCTCCCCAGGGTGACCCCTGTGACCACACACCGTCTGCCTGCCTTTACTGCAGGAGTGCTGCAGCTTATAGTGCCTGTGTTAAGGTCTCTGAAGAAACTTTAATCGGCTTTCAAATTAATTTCTTGTGTTGCGGTGAAACATCCTGTTTATTATATTAAATGTGTGCTGCTTTTATTTATGACATTATCATCTAATTTCTTTCACCTGGAATATATTGTTTGGTGGATTTTTGCATGAGCAGTAATTGATTAGAGCTGGCCCCGTTTTCCCAGCTATTTCTTCTGGTGAATAATGGCTGCAGTTAGATTGTAAAACAGAATAAAAATATTTGATTTAGATAGGGTTCTAAGCGGCGTCTTTAGAGACACAGGTATTATCATCCACTAATTGTTATACAAGAAAATCGCTAACACCAGTTAAGTCCCTGGAAAGTTGAGCTTCATGAAGGTGGGATGGAGGCCGGGTCCCTCTGCCATGAATCCCCAGACTTTAGGCTGAGGATACCTGAAGTAGAGAGACATAGAAATAATAGACACAGACAGTCACTTCGATAAATGCAAAAAGGAAGTATTCTAAGGGACGGTGGAAATGTGGTGGAAGCTTAGGAATCTAGCTGGGTACTCAGAAAAGGGTTTTTGGGGTAAATAAGGCTTATATGAAGTCTCGAAGGAGTTTGATATCTTGGAAATAGAGTACATAGTATGCGTTCTAGAAAGGCAAAAGGAAAAAAGTATGTTAAAAGCAAGGGTAAGCAGTAATAGAGACTTGTTCTCCCCAGGACGTGGAAGACTTCTTTGTGATTTTGCCAATGTCTCTTTCAGTTATTTTGGTTAGACAAGAATGCAGAATATAGTGCCAAGGATTTAGCTCAGTGGTGCTGCTGCCTGCCTCGCAAGTGCAAGGACCCAAGTTTGATCCCCGGTAGCAAAAAAAAGAGCATTACAATGTTGACATAAAAGAAAAACCCATCTACAGAATAAATTAAAAACTATACCATGTGGAGAAATACCCTTTAGACTTAAAAAAAAAATCCTAGATTCTCAAAGTGAGAGCAAATAGTTGAAATTCTGTAGTCAACCCACTTAAAGAAACATGAAGAAGCAGACAGTTTAGGAGTTTAAATAACTTGCTGAGGCTCTTCTTCCTAGTCCACTGGAGAGACCAAAAAGCAATCACATAACAAAAGAAGTTGATATGCCGGGCATGGTGGCCCATGCCTGTAATCCCAGCACTTGGGAGGCTGAGGCAGGAGGATCACTGTGAGTTCGAGACCAGGCTGGGCTACATACTGAGTTCCAGGTCAGTCTCAACTACGTAGTGAGACCCTGTCTCAAAAAAACAAAAAACAAAACAAAAGAATTTGTTAGCCATAGTTAACAGTGCATATATACCATGTTTTAAATCTTGTTATATTATTTTGTACACTTAAGTCCAAAAAAAACTCATTATTTGGGTTACTTAATGACCTTTTTGTTTGGAGTTATATTTGATATTAACATTTTAGATATTCTTTACCTCTTGCTTTTTGCTTCAGTTCCTTTACTTTTCTCCCCTCCTTAATGGGATTTCAGCTTTCTAGAACTTCTCATAAATTCAGATTTCCCAATATGCTCTAAATATTATCTTATGTAAGTCTTTGGCTGTATGGAACTAAGCTGGTTGAGTTTATTGCTATTTAAGCTGGAGATAATTCTTTAATGGGCTTTAAGTAGGAGCTTGGTTTAAAGTTCTCATCAGTTTTCCTAAATTCCTTTATAACAAACCACCTTAATGGAAAATTGCTAAACCTTTATTAAAAAATAACTCTCCCTGCTTGAGATGTTTGTTTGCCAACTTTATCTGGGAGAAACGAATAATAGTCAAATAATTAACTTCTGCTAACTTATTAACTTTTATTAATGAGTAAGACTCCCCTGCGTTATCACAGAATTAGGGGCAGAAGTGCCCGGATGATTGCATCACCCCATACATCCTTCTCATTCTATTGTTTTAGATACTGGAATTCTTTTCGTGTTTATGTTATTTCAAGAAAAAAGAAGGAAACAGAATGTACTTCATGTGTTTCTTTCAAGTAGACCATTGTCCATGAGACAGTAGGTCTTTGTACCTGGATTCTGGTCGATTTTTCAAGGGACTTTCTTTTGAAGCTGCAAAATTCTCAAGCAATCACAAATTAAAAGGAAGCAGAGTGACAACAAATAAAAGAACTTTGCATGTGACATAAGCAGAACCCTAGATAGCTGGAAAACTGGCCAAAGCTGCAGTTAATTATATTCCTGTTGAAAGTGTCAATTTTAC
Source organism: Fukomys damarensis (assembly GCF_012274545.1). NCBI lineage: Eukaryota > Metazoa > Chordata > Mammalia > Rodentia > Bathyergidae > Fukomys > Fukomys damarensis. The sequence continues at coordinate 27,806,455 of NW_022900917.1, read as the reverse complement.
TCCTGTGTAACTGCTGTGTAGCTTAAACTAAAAGTCGTTCCCTTAAAATTTGACCTTGTTTACTCTAGTGAAAGTGACCCCCTAAACATTTTGTTTCAAAGCACTGAAATAAGCACGTGTGTATTTCTTGCCTACTCCCTGAGATTTTCTGTCTTGACACCTAGCCCTAGCATGAATGATTTCTGTCAGTAAACAATAAAATACACGATTTCATCAGTAGTGAAAATAGTAATGTGTCATCTAAAAATTCTCAAGATAGTCATGGAGAAGACTGTTTAGCTCCTAGAAATGTCATGTTTTTTCTGTGAAATTTTTCATTTGCTTCATTATTGGGAAATTGTTTAGCTTTTAGTTAAACTGAAGACAATTGATAGTAACTTGTATTTTGGATTTAAGAGATGATTGACAGCAAAGGGGCTTGTTTGTTAGTCACACGTGTCTTAATTAAGCAACAATAATAATGTTAGGAAGAAAAATATTCAAAAACGCTAAATTTTCAGTTTTATTTCATATGGGCAGTCTGAATTTCAATATTGCTGAATCTCCTATTATTAACAAAAAGCCCAAACAGTTTAATAGTTTTCCTTAGTAGTAATATACAAAGGTAGATTATTCTATAATGTTATACCTTCTGGTTATGTTGTGTTGAAATGATGCCAGATCATGAAAATTAAAACCGATGGAGCTCTTGAATTTGAATTTGATTTTGATTTTGAGGATTTTGAAAATAAATTAAAGTACAAAGCCCATTTGTATTTCTGTATCCTTTGTGGAACACAATTCACAAAAATCATATATTCCAGATTGGTCTATTGATTGATTTTTGTGATTGCTACAGGCCATTTTCTGAATTATCATAGCTTAAAGTAAATCTGTTTTCTAATAAAAAATAATTTTTAAAAATAGCAGAAATTGCTGACTATTTTTCCTCTGTAAAATCCAGCCATGTTAGTGGCAGTCTATAGGGTCCAGACCTATTGTATCACAGAATGTTTTCTTTCTTTTTTTGGTACCAGGGATCGAACTTGGGACCTTGCACAGGCAGGCAGTGGAACCACTGAGCTAGATCCCCAGCCCCCACAGAATGTTTTAACAGGAGCTAAAGCAGGTATCTGATGACAAACCCAGATTCCCCCTCACCCCTTTTAAAGCGCTCATTGAACATTTTAAAATAAAAGTACTACAATTCTTGCCTAATTCTAAATGTTCTGTGAAGCAATTATATTAAAATCCAGTTTAAAGCCAGGGATTTAGCTCAGTGGCTCTGTAGCATCTGCCTCGAAAGTGCAAGGTCCTGAGTTCAATCTCCAGCATTAAAAAAAAAAAAAAGAAAGAAAAGAATATACTTTTAAAGTCTGCAAGAGAGAATAAGAAATAATGGTGAGCTTTATTTTCTTAAAATTTAAAATCCTGGTATGATTATGTATAAGGGAAAAGGAGATACATTTACAAAGATCAAGGATTCATTTATAAAGATCAGCTAATTTAAATGCTTAATATAGCTCTATTTAAATAATTTTGTCAGTGGATAGAGCTAATGTTACAAATGGCATTTGTTTTTCATGATCAGCCAACTGGTTACTAGCTTTAAAGAGTGATTATACAGGAATATACTCAGTATCAATTTACTCCATAAACCTGTATTCTATTTTTAAGTGCACATTATTATAAAAAAAGGGAATTCTCCAGTTCTGAAACACCTAGTCTTGGTGTGGGGTAAGACTAATTATTTTTTTTACAGAAATTTCAGATAAAAATAAACTTTACCATTAGCTGATTTTGTGTAACAAGAAATGTAATTTTATCTGAACATATCCAAACGCATGTGTCTTAATAGATCTGTAATATAACACCTTTTATGATTAATTTTTTCTGCTTTCATTCTTCCAATTTTCTCCTAGCCTATTATAAGACAGAGCTGTCAGGGAGAAGTATCAGGAGACATAAAAGCCAATCTGCCCAAGTATTGTGTACTAATTTCATCCTTTACTTTGAACAGATGAATGAGTGTTGCTCCATCTAAGTGTATTTATGTGAAGTTAAGGGGGAAAAAAAAACTTTAGTGTATAGACCTCCCTTTGTCTTGAAAAGCCAAAAGAAACGTGAGCTCTTTCTTTTATAGAGTTATAAACCAAGGCTAATCAAATGCATTTAAGGCAACATTTGTTTTAATTATTTTACTAGAGAAATGAAACAGTAAAACTAAACTACTTTTAAAAGATTTTAACTACATTGATTAAATCTCAATACATGTAGAAAAGGTGTTTTTTTTTTTACTAAACTACTTTTAAAAGATTTTAACTACATTGATTAAATCTCAATACATGTAGAAAATGTGTTTTTTTTTTAAACAATGATTTCTCACTATCATGATCTGCTCAATATACAACTTGTTAAATCTCTACAGACAGATATAGATAGGTGAAGACTGGTTTCTAGTACTGATTTTACTGAATAAAGTTAAATTAACACCAGGATAGTAGAACTTCGGTATAATTATTGTAATTAGAATTTTAAGTCCTTGGAGATAACAGAGAGCTATACACTTTATATAGTAGATGATAGATCAGTTATTAGTGAAGAAATGCATAGTCAAATGTATCGATTTTACAGATGAGCAAATTAAGAGTTTAACAAAATCTTAAAGGAACAAAGCTAATTCATAACAGTGCAAGGATAATTCAAATCGATGAAACACTTACTACTTTACACATTCTAGGATGTCAGAACTGGTGTCAGAGGTTAGCAAATTAGGCACCGGCCATGGTGGAGGCCTGGTTCTCACATTTGCAAGTATTGAAACATACTTATATGTGCAGATATGTTGTAGATAGCTGCCTCGACTCTTCTAAATGATGCACAGAGAAGTTATTAGTCTCATTGAAATTTCCTCTGATTGGACTTGAACCTTGACTCTGAAATGAACCCACAAGAGAGACAGGCACTCCTTTGCTCATCATCAGCAAAAATGGGAAAAGTCTCCATCCTTCAGCCAGTGCATGTGAGAAAAAACACCAACTGATATGATTTTCTTCAGTATGTAGACTAATTCTGGGGCCAGGAATTTAGGTTAGTGGCACCGTGCCTGCTTTGGACGTGCAAGGTCCTGAGTTTGATCCCTGGTACTGGAAAAGAAAAAAGAAAAGAAAAGTATGTAGACTAACTCCGAATCTATATTTAATTTTCGCAGAGAGAAAATGTAGCTGTTGTACATTTAGTGCTGTGAAGCGGGTAAAAAGTAATATTTAGCAGCAGTGTGTTTCATGTGCCTACATATGTATGTATGTGAACCTACATATGTGCATGTACACAGATATATCACACACATGTACTTTTAATTTCAGAGCTGAAAGATGGACCCCTGGATGGCACATACCGATTGGTTCAGTTTCACTTTCATTGGGGCTCATCTGATGGGCATGGTTCGGAGCATACTGTGAATAAACTGAAATATGCTGCAGAGGTAAGTTAGGCTTCTTTACAAGGAAAAATGTTTGTAAATCATTAGTTAGCATTAATTTAAAAAGTTTAATTGTAAATTTAACTCACAGCAACTGGGCCACTTCTTTTCCAGAGGATCTTCACATTTGCTTCTTCTGTGCTTTAGTTGTGCGATTTTAATTAAGGCTCTAAAACTTCTTCTAATGTCTCCAAGGACACCATTTGCAGCAAGTAAATGAAGTCAAATGGGAGGAACTTATTTTAATACAAATCCAGAAATAAAATTCATCCTTTCCCTCAAAATTCTACATTTCTTGGTCTTCATGTTGTGGTTGAAATCACTTGCTAGTCCACCAAGTTTTAACTTTTTTTTTTAGTATCCATTAGCTGTGGAGAAAAGATCATCAGGTAAGATCTGTTGGCTTTTGATATGTAAATCACGCATTGTGGTTTTTGTCTCCCATGGTTTTAGCTGCACTTGGTGCACTGGAATACCAAATATGGGGATTTTGGAAAAGCTGCGCAGCAACCCGATGGACTGGCTGTTCTGGGTGTTTTCTTAAAGGTTAGTTGATGGCCCAGTTCCTTGTTTCCCGTTTTCAAGAAAGACTGACCAGATAGAACATTCATATCAGGCAGGATATTCTTCTGTAAAAGACTTGAGGAAATGCCTTCGGCTCTGAAGTATTTTCTGGTTTACTTCTTCCTCCATCTCTTCATACCATCTTTTGGGAAGTCAGAAAGACAACTTAGAAGGCAGCATGATTAGATACTATTTCGATTTAAGGCATAAAAAGGTTAACTTCAGATGACTGGTAGGTGTGTGTTTTTTAAATTTAACCTGAAGCCAAGATCACTAAGGTCTTGTTTTATGATAGACAGCGCTAAAATAAGATTAGATTCTGGAGGGGCCAGGGACATTGGCTCAGTTCTGGAGCATTTCAGGCAATGGTTGGACCTCCCAGTTTGAGCTGTCCTCTAGCCAGAAGTAAAGGGAAGTGAAGGATGGGATGGGCAAGAGATTCACGAGCCCTGACACCATGTACTAAAGTGGAAAATGCAGGTATTAATGAAGTCATCCTAGCACAGCACAAAGGGAGATGATGAATCTGCTCCCCAAGAAACTGCACAATGTGAGGTTGCTATGGCATGGGAAAGATGCTGATAAAGTGACCAGAAAGGAGTATGAGAGTCAGGGTCTCTTAGGAGGGCTAAAGGGCATACAAGACAAAGGAGGAGAGAACTTTTAGAAGGAAGAGTGTGTGATAGTGTTAAATCCTATAAGGAGGCTCGGTAAGATACAGCCTTGAAGAGTAAGCTTTACTTTGGCAGTTGGAGGTCACTGGGGGCATTTGAGAGTTAAGTTTTAGAACTACACAGGCAAAAGCAGAGGCAGTTTGAAGATGCAGTGATGGTAGGGATATCTATGTAGTATCAGTGTCTTCAAGCTAAGACAGATGGGAAAGTGGTATAAAGTGGTACATTTTGCTTTATTTTTTTGGAGAAGTTTTGCGACAGTGCTACCCAAATCAAAATGGCACATAGCAGCTGGTTTACTGTATCTTGTCTTTTGTGTTGTTGTATAGATTGGTAGTGCTCACCCAGGCCTTCAGAAAGTTCTTGATGTACTGGATTCCATTAAAACAAAGGTAAAGTTTAATGTTCTGCCCTTCCTCAGCGTACCTATTTTTAATATTCCACTGTTTTAGGAATTCCCTTTGGTCAAAATGAATGGTCTTATTAACATGTAGGGTGTGGATGAACAGCTAATAAAGATGAAATAGAGCTTATATGTTTAACTGTTTTCCCTTTTCAAAAGCTGAGCCTGGGCTGGAGGTTTAGCTCAGTGCCACTGCACCTGCCTTGCAAGCTCAAGGTCCTGAATTCGACCCCCAGTATCAGAAAAAGAAAAAAAAAAAAAGGTTGATCCTAATTGTAGTATAATTCTTAAGACTTGTGGTTGTTTAGTCTTGCTGTTATCAGTTGAAGATCAAGAGGTGGAGAAGAGGAGGAAAGAGGGGAGGGAAAGAGGATGAAAAAAGGAAGGAAGACGTGTTATGTATACTTACCAACTCTACACAAGGAATGTAAACATTGTGTACTGCAAACATGCACTAATGGAAAATAAGAATAAGAGAATCTTATAATGGCATGGAAGCTAACAGCTTATCTGCACAAATTATTCATTCATAAAGCAAGTATTTGTAGAATGCTCATTATGTGCCAAGCATTTTGCTAATCCAAGCGATACAATAGTGAACAAGGTGCAGAAAGCCCCGTGTCACGGAGATTTATGCTATGTGACTTCTTTGAATTCACTCATCCTGTGTTTAAATCCTCTCTGCAGCGTAGCTGTGTGGAGGTCACTAAGCATCTGTTTAAGTGCTACAGTCGCTTCTACTGATGTCCTCACCAGTAACAACCCATAAAGCTCATCCTTCAATTGAAACAGCATCTTTCTTTTAAAAGATGTGCCTTTTCCTCATGGTCGGACCCCCTTGAATGGAATATGCCCAACGCTGCTTCCTCCTGGCCTTACTGTCTCTCTCACAGACTTTCACTTACTGCTCCGAGCCTGATAATCTCTATAGCTCGCCTTAGTCCTTTTCATACAACCTAGTTTTATCTTTTCGCAGCAGCCTTGTCACTTTTCCAGTAACGCATCCTGTTTGCGTCTATAGTTTGAGAGTACAGCACCCAGAACTGAATGCAGTTCTTCAGTTCTGACACAGCTATCAAGAGCATATAGCAAGACAATCACTTCCTCCTCAAGTACACTATATTTTCCTTACTGCAGCTTAAATTTATTTATCGTTTTAGTGGCACAAGTCTCATAGTAAATGCTAAATATGATCGTTTAAGGACTTACTGGAAAACAAAATATTATTTTAGATGGCAAGATGAAAAGTGGACGTGTGAAAATAATAATTAGTTTTTCTTGCTCATACGTGGCAATTTATATTTCCAAGTCAAATATTTTGTTAATTGTTTTGATTTTGTTTGCCAGTATATGTGGAACCTCGGTTTATAAACAGTTACAGTTATCAGAGAGGAATAGACCTATTTATATTTTGTGTTCTCCTACTGGTCTCCTGCTCTGATCACGTAACAGTTGTCATCTGTGTGTTTGCGCAACAGGGTAAGAGCACTGAATTCAAAAACTTCAATCCTCGTGTCCTCCTTCCTGAGAGCCTGGACTACTGGACTTACCCAGGCTCACTGACCACGCCTCCTCTTCTGGAAAGTGTGACCTGGATTGTACTCAAGGAACCCATAACTGTTAGCAGTGAGCAGGTCAGTTTTCTGAGAAGTCTGCTTAGAGACAGAGCATTTAGCAGGGCCTGAGGAGCGTGGCTTTTGAAGTCAGATATGGCTGGGATGTAATCGTCTTGCTGCTGCTTCTAGTCTGGCAACTAGTGTCTGAATAGTATTTAGCAAATAAACAGTGCTTAGTAAATTGTTGCTATTAATCATAACCCCACATGGTTTGTTTACTATGCTAAATTGGATGGTCATTGTAAGGATTAATGAGAAAGATGTCTGTCAATGAATGTATTAATTTTGTGGTTATCTATGAAGAAATAGAGGCCTAGAAAACAGAAATTTTATGCTCCAGGTTACATAGTTATCAGTGATAATTCCCAGCCCACTCCTCACTTACATAAGTCCTCACCGCAGTTTTATACAAGAATGCATTTCTGAATCCGGACAAAGGAGAACAAGTATCTATAGGACTTACTGAAGGGCTAGGGATTTAGCTCAGTGGTTCCACCACCTGCCTTGCAAGCTCAAGGTCCCAAGTTCAAACTGCGCCCCCCCCCTGCAGTAAAACCTCACTGTAGCTTTCCATAGAGGCTCAGACCAGGTACTCTTACCTGAAGTGATTATTACAGCTTTTAAGACACTAAGGAGTAGTCCCAAAGGTGGGTCCAAGTGAACTTTTCATTGACTGTGTCTGAGCGCACAGTTGAATGTGGAAAATGGGCGTTTCTTAGGATTCACAAGAGGATGGGTCTAAACAATTTAAAGAAAGAGTCAGCAGCCAGCATTTTTAAAAATGACTGTTGAGTATGTTTTTTTTAAGTCACAAAATTTAGAGACATGTAAGTTTAGATATTCAGTGCACAAGAGAGATTGCATTGCCCAGCTTTATTGTTTCACTGCCTGATATTGTGTTGGTAAACAGTGTGAGTTACCGGAAAATTGAAGTGCTTTTCACCCAGCTGCCTCAGTGGAATCAGGTCTGGGAGCAAGGATTCTATTTTTGTGTTCTCCCTTAGAATATTTACCTATGAATAGTAAACATAGTTCATATCTCTCTTTAAAGGAAATCTATATCTAACTGGAAACTCACTTGCAGTATATAATATCAAAGTGGGCCAAAAAATAGTCTGAATGTTGTCCTTGTACCCATAATGTTTGAGCAGGCTTCTTAAGTAGGGAAAGAATATAATGCTACTTCTTATTTGTAGAAGCAGTGTTTGGGTCATGATTTAAAAATATGAAAACACCTTTGCTTCCTTCATTGAGAATAACTGAGCCTGCAAACCAGAGTCTGCCTTTGATAGATCTTATGTCAAATAGATTTATTGGGTACATGCACACCCTCGGGTAAGGACAGTGACCTACTCCATTTGTCCTTGTGCTTTGGACTTGCAGTTAAGATAGAAAATGATATTAAACTAGAAATGTTAATTGTATATACAGTTACAAAGTACCAATATAATAGTTGGGATATTTTTCATGTCATGTAACATGGAGTCTGGAGGTGGGACCATGCTCAGCCCACACAGCCTGAGTGCTTGTTCTTCTTTGTACTTTCTTTTACCTTTGCAACGGATGACCTGGGTTGTTGGAAAAACCCTTTGAGCACTACATCCAGATATAATCCCTTTCGAAGAGGAATGAAATAACTCTCCTATTAAGAGTGGAGATGCCTTTGCCTGATGGCCCCTAGCAAATGTTTCATACCTCCCTGGATAACACTATGACCCTTACTCACGTCTGGTGCAATCCTCACCAAAGGACAGTGATCACCATGGTCAGTCGAGACCTTCAGATTTACCTCTCTTGCCATTAAAGGAGAGGATACATATCTGTTCATGTGAAAGTAGAGGGGTATTGGGTGTTAGATAAGCAATATAAATGAATCTGCTACCTGGATTTTTCTATACCATCTGATGCTAAAATAAATGAGCCCAATTGACCAACGTGAAAATGTAATTTAAATGATGGAAAAGGAGTGTAAATTACTTACTCTATTTTGACCAAAAACTTCAATTTGTTTCCTAAGCAGGCTCTTCCATGTTCGGGAGATTCTGTTGTATGACTCAACCGTAGGTGTCCTTAGAGAATTTCTTTTCATTGTAGGAGCAATAGACTGTATATGCTTTAAGTGTTGTCCTATATCAGAGTAGACTTACTGGGAAGGGTGGGAGGGATATTATTTCATAAAAATGATCAAGTTAAAGGCCATAGGTTGATGGCTTCTATATGACCACCTATAGCACCCTTTTTCAGTTAGATTAGGTCTTGACAAGGAGAAGAGAAATAGGACTTTCCATGAAAAACCTCACCAAAAAAAAAGGCTGGTTTGAAGGCTGCCTGTGTCACAGCAGTGGGCCAGGAAAATGAAACAGGTTCAAGGGCAATAAAAAAAATCAATGACAATGGTGTGAAAACCCTGCCTGGGAAAATACATTCTTGGGTTTCTATATATTTAAGCAGAGATGCCAGCTGGACACTCGGCTTGTGGAGCTTTCAGATCTCAGACCCTTTATCTGACTTTACAGATGCTGTAGCTTGTCTTCCCTGTAGCAGAAAACAAAAATATCATTTGAAACTAGAGCTGTTATAGTTGTCTTACATGTTAGAGCTATGGACTTACAGACTTTTGTTGTTTAATGTAATAGGAAAATAAGCTCACTGAAAATTTTCTTTAAAATAATCCCAATGACTTTATGCATTGTACATATATATTGGTTTGTTATATGAAAGCATATACATGTGACCTGTATGTCCTTACATATCTATTAGGAGCCAAATCGAGTTCTGATCATGGATACATGGGACTGTGAATATTGAAGAATGTATTTCAAGATTAAACATAATGCTCATATATGTCAACACTATTGCAAAACTTCAGTTTGTAATTTAATTTTGTTTTATTGTCTCATAGATGACAAAGTTCCGTAAACTTAATTTCAGTGCAGAGCACGAGCCTGAAGAGCTGATGGTGGACAACTGGCGCCCCACTCAGCCACTGAAGAACAGGCAAATCAGAGCCTCCTTCAAATAATATGGCCATAGAGTCAGCATCCACACAAGGAATCTTTGGGTGTTTCCCTGTAGCTAAGCACAACCTTAACCTTGGTGGTTTGGACCCCAGCTGATCTCTCACCCGATGTGCTTCCTAATAAACTGTGAGGAGCAAAGCCAAGTGTCATACTTAAAGTGATTCCAAGATGCTATATTAAAGAAAAACTTGCAAAGTTCTTATATATTTGTAGCAAAGTTATCTTAAAGATGAATTATTTTGCAATTCAGTGACTTTTAAACTTTAGGATAGGG